>NW_028278631.1:0-358854 GCF_059751315.1 Micrasema longulum
TCTGCCCCTGCAGCCTTTCAGATTTTTTAATGTTTTTTTTTACACGGTAATTTATAAACAATCATTCTTAAATAAAGTGTTTGAGTCCAATTAAAGTTTTTCACGACTACAGAATACTTTTTGAAGACATATCTATTTATTATTTTACACTTTATTAATTTTTTTATATTTTTTAAATGAAAACCTTCATTAGCATAAATAAACAATACATTCAGTAAAAAAATGGAACACTTAAGATTGAACTTGCCAAAAAAGATACTGCTCTTGTGTTTGGCAAGATATACACAAGAACACAAGAGCCAGAAAGTTTTTCATCTTAACTTTGAAGAGATAGAGAACATACCAATGCACAGATGAAAAAAATAAAATTTGTTCTAGTAGATAATAATATTTGAAGAATATCATACTAGATGGTTAAATTAAATAATTGTGATTTCGTTCCTGAAGCGGTTGAAAAGAGATGAAAAAGATAAGAAAAAATTAAGATAAAATAGGAAAAAGGAAGGATTCTGTTGAGAAGATTACCCTTGAAATATGTATTAGGAATAGAGTCAAGAGAATAACGTGATTATAATACATATCAATTCAAGTAGTTCTAATTTATTTTTTTTAAATAAGAAATTTTAAATCAAGTATATCAAGGGAGGAACAAATTTTGTTATAGTCTGTGCAGCTACGGTTATGATGGAATTTCGAGCAAAATTATTGGATGGTTAGGATTGTAAAAAAGTCGGACTTGTCTGGTAAATCTGGCAGGGCAGTTTAGATTGATGTTTCCAAGAAATAAGTACTCTGAATTATATTATTTAGATCTTGAATCAGAAGCACAAGTCAGAAACAGTTCTTCGTTTGGTGAGAGAAGTCAGATTATGCCACTATGTTGTTTTTATATATACATATGTTTTCTATTATAGTTTAGTTTTTTTATATTTTTAAAGGCACAAACTGTTGAAATAAAATGAATAAATATACTTTTCACGAAGTATCGCATCGTCTGCACACTCTAAGTCGCAAAACTTTTTGGGTAGTTTATTTCTATACGTCTGTCAAGGTGGTATTGATTTGCTAAAGTCGAGTTATTACTGGTGCCAAGAGTAATTTAGTAGTATTGTAAGACTTACACAAACATGTTTTATAAAATAAACATATTACTATAGTTATTCGATGTTTTGTAATCAAGAATGAAATATCTGTATATAACGCTTGTATTGGAAACTGTTTGAATATTTGATTATTATGGTTCACACATAATAGACACTATGTACGCCTAACATATTCCAACAGAGATGATGAACATTTGAGAGAATAGAATATAGAAGTCTAGGCATTTACAGGGCTTGTGACCTGTCAATGGCTGGTTTTAGTGGCCATTTTACACACTGTGTAACATTTACTATTCTGTCAAAATGGTAGGAGTTAATATAATATTATCTATGAAACAAGATAAAAAAAGGGACAACTATTTGTGCCACTCAAAATAACAACGTTGTTTTGTCAGAAGAGTCGCATGTACCTTAATTTGAAATTTAATACAAAGAAACAGAAATTAATCAAAAAATGGCTACTGGATTTCGGTCCCAAAAACTGCCCTGAGATGGTCACCCCACAAACAGTAGTCAATTTGAGCTCGGAATATTTGTTGCATGTCTGCTATTTATGTTTTATGTTTATATCAATTCAGTGTTATCAATTATACTTTGTTTATTTTTTATGTACTAGAACATGATATAAAAATATTTTTTATGAACGCCTTGACACGGGTTATGCTCAGTGAGGTGTTCATTTAGAAAAGAAAGAATATAAAGTTTTATGTGAAATAAAAAATAAAATAAAAAATATATATTTGAACATTTTTATTCAAAATTCTACGATTTGTTGATGTTTTGAAGTTAAAGAGCTGAAACCTTTATTAATGTGGGTGAGATTCATCTGATTGAATTATTTCACCCGCATACTAGGCAACGCCTTAAAAAAATTTCAATTTTCATACTTCTTCTTGGACAAGGGAATTCATCAAAATGTTTTAAGTTTGTTCAAATTTTTATAGACGAGAACTAGATAAACCCCTAAGGAGCTTTTAAACTAACATAGTACAACAAAGATGCAGAATATTTAAGAATATGCGGGTGAAATAATCAAAAAAATGAATCTCACCCACATCAATAAATATCAACAGATGGAAGAGTTGAAGGAATAAAGATGTTCAAAATATGCAGAATGGTGAATGTTCCACAGTGTGCAAAATGGTCACTTAAACCATCCAATAACAGGTCATAAGCCTGTAGATGCTCAGACTTCTATATGCCCTTCTCTTAAAATGTACTTTATCTCTGTTGTAATATGTTGATTTTATTAGCTCCCAAGGGGTTGAATCCAGATCTTGTCTACATTTGGACAAACTCAAAACATTGTTAAAACATACGACATTGAAATAATAATCACAATTTGTTATACTAAAATATTGTTCATAAATTACATATAAATACAACATGTACAAATAAGTCCATAAAAAAAGTATATAATGTTTTTTTAGTTTTTTCCCTTTTAAAAATTTCATTAATATTTTTTACTTATTTTTTTTATTTCAGAGGCAATTAAATGAAATTACTATTAAAATGGTTATCAGTATGAGATAACAATGAAATTTAATGTTTTTTTTTACTTTGACAAATAATTACATAATAAGCACATCAATTCACTCCTAGAGATGAGAAATTATCTCCGACTTCCACTTCGCGGAGTTATTAATTCCTTCCATGTACACCGTGCCCCGCTTATCCGAGTAAAAATATCACATTTTGCCACCCTCTTTCACTTCTTTGTGTCACAGTGTGTTTATGAAATCACTTGTTTTATATTGCGAGGTCCGTATGTAACACGGTGGTCTGTTTGCAAACACATTGTGGGAACCGCGTTGTACGAACGATTTATATGCAAAATCTCGTACTCAAAAAAGGTTTATTTTTTCTCATTTTTTTTTAAACTTAAATTACCTACTACTACTACTGCTACCATCACGCTATTTCCCGTGGGGGTAGGCAGAGAGAATGAACGCCACACACGTCTATCCTGGCATACAATCCTAGCATTTTCCACATTCATACATCTTGTCATACATGCCCTTCGGTTCTGTCTGCTTTTGACATGACCAGACTTAAGACTTTGGTTTATCTGATTATGCCACGTCTTCCTTGGTCGTTCTCGTCTAACGTTGCCGTTCATTTTCGCCATATATACTTGTTTTACCCATTCTTTCGTTGTCCATTTTTTCTACGTGACAAAAAATCTTCATAGGGAAAACAGTGATTTATACAACATACTTTAACTCAAAACTGAACTGGTCGGGTTTGAATTTTTTCAAGGTTTTTAAAAAAATCATTTGACCTTAAAGTATAATACCTTTAATAACCTAGGCATTTACAAGGCTTATGACCTGTCAATGGCTGGTTTAAGTGGCCACTTTACACACTATAACATTCACCATTTTGCCTATGTTTGAACATTCATATTTCTTTAATTCTTCAGTGTGTAAGTAGCCACTTAAACCAGCCATTGACAGGTTATAAGCCCAGTAAATGCTTAGGCTTCCATATTCCTTCTTTAAGGTATTCTCCATCCGCGTTGTAATTTGTTAATCTTAACGACTCCCGAGGGGATGAAATCTAGTCTTTTGTCTGCAAACATTTCGACAACTCAAATATTGTCATTTTTATAAAACTTTTTTTCTTTTCTTATTATTTAAATTTAAATTTCATCTTTTTTCTACATACTTTACTTCTGTTTATAAATATGTGTATTTTTATTTTATTTGTAACTTCTAAGTGCCTAACATTTATTAATTGTTAAATTGTTTTTATTTCGATACCGATAATGTACCTAATTAATAGCTTACACCGCTGTGGAAAATTTATATTGACTTTTTTCACAATTTTCGTTTATATATATTCTATTTTCCGTATACAACATATGTAATAACTGTTGTTTTTTTCCCAAATAAAAAATAAAATAAAAAAGAGCGATGGATTTGCGTTGTTTTGCTTGGGCTTCATTCCGCGTACCTTTTCATGTCCTAGGATGAGAGTACTTGTCGTATAGAGTGCTTAGAGGGCGTTTGTCTTTACGCCATTATTTTTAGCGCCACATGACAAACCTTTTGTCATAATGCATCGTCTACTTGTCTCCCTCATACTTCTGTCTGCTTGCATTTCATTTCTCAGGGAATACATCACTCCGTCACCAGAAAGGATTTGCAAACCTACTACCATTTTACAAATATCCTCCATTATTTATTTTCGTGCGTCGGCGTCGGGATGATTTAATACCCGCACTTTGAAATGACAATAATACCGCTTGTGGAATTATGTACCGAAATACATAAAAATACGTAAATATAATTGATATGTTATTATTCAGATAATAATGGTGTTGCGTGGATTTATATTTTTCTGTATTCAGGCGGATGAAGAATACAGTTGCGTGAGAAATAGAACCAGAACCCAGAATGGGCGTTTTCGACTCAATGGCTGCTCTCAGATAAAACAAGGAATCCCTAGGAAGGAAATCAAGCCATGTAAACATTTGGATATATTCCAAATATTTTTAATTTAATTATTTAAATTGTTAATTTTATTTCAATGTGTATTTTATTAGTGTTAACATGCATTTGATGGAAAATATGTAATGTCTATTTTATTTTTTGGAATGTTTTTTTTATTTTAAATTTTGATTGCTTGTAAACCAAATAAATGGGTAAATTCCTGCCAAGTTGAACGTGGTTTATTGATGTGAATGGTTATTTTAACTAAAATACTTAATTGTTTCTTGACTGGCATCCAAAGCCTAGGACTCATAATCTCACCTTCTCGTAACAGACTATTGCAATTCACGGTTTTCGTTTACCAATAAAGTGTCCTATGCACCATTAGTAGCGAAAACGGAAACGGAAATGATTGTGATTAAGAAGGATTAATTTATTTTTTCCAAAATTAAATGTGGCCCCAAGACTGTTTAATGTTCTGGATCTTCATATTAAGTTCTTCAAAACGAAAGCCATTTTCAGAAAGAGAGTACAAGTGGCGGCCTCCATGGTGTAGTGGTCAAGATGCTTGAGTCACACACGGAAGGTTCCGGGTTCGATTCCCGTGAGAACACAGAAAAAGGTGATTTTCTCAAGCCTGGGTGTTCTGTGATATAATTCACAACTGTAATTGGGCCTCTTGGCCTGTTGTTGCGCAAAAAAAAAGTCTAGATTTTGTATAAGAGACCATTGCAGGAGACCGCTGCGAGATATTGCATAGATTTATAAACTATTAAGCGTGTTGTCCAAATGTTTGTTGAAATACATAAATGTTTAATTATAATTTTTGCTATTATTTAATTATGACCATGATTCCACTTTCCATTATGCTGTATCCTTACATAACATAGGGCCTTTGCCTCTTGAATTAGGAATACGTAATAACATTTTTTTTAATATTTATTTTATTTTTAATTATTTAATTTTACAATACGTTCAAGAGGCATCTACAAAATTATTCAAGTAAGTACAAACATAGTAAGTTTTCATTTTAAAATAATCAACACTTTTTAATATGTATATATTTGTTTGAATTTTAAAAAAAATAAATTGTTATTGTATTAGCGAAATCTGTGCAATGATATATAAATACTGGTATAGTGCACATTATAATCCATAATTTGTTAGCCTTACAACAGGCTCTTGTCTTGTTGTTCGGATATTTTAATAGAAAATAAAAAAATCTAATATTGTTTTAAGGTTCTGTGTGAATTTGAAATGTATAAGCGACTTTCATGTCTACTGGTTTTGAGACGTACTCGTACTTTGTCAGGACACTCACTAACATGAAAATACCTAAAATACACGTTCACCGTAGTTAACAATATAGTATCAACTAAAAAAATACATAAATTACATGCATAGTTAGGGGAGGATGCAATCCCACCATGTCAAACATTCACTAACAATTAAGTAAATGAGTGGTATGTTGGAGAATGGTTATTGTTTGTGATTGTGTTATTGTGTTATTTTTAAACAAAAGAGGGCTATGTTGAAAACATATTTGATTGTACATCAATTGAATTTTTTTTTTAAAAGCTTTTTTAACATGAAACGTCTTCGTGTATTTAATTTAAGTTCTTTTGAACGGTGGTGATTCCATCTCCCTATAACTCTGCTTATGGTTGACGCATTTTTTTGTTAATACTGTGAACTATACTACGGTGATGAAAATGGTGAATGTGTATTTGGATGCTGGTGTAGAAGTGTCCTAAAGAAGAGACAAGTACGCCTTAAACTCGGTTGATATAAAAATTTGTAAGTGGTTTTATACTTATATTTACTAAAACATTTAAGTTTGTAAGTGAACATTCTTGATGTAAGTTCATTGTAATTTATTATATAAATAAAAGACGAGTGATACTTTAATCTACAAATTTGGAATATCCAGTGACCGGTTTCATCGCTATCGCGACATCTCGAGACTGGTATCTTATTAAGGAGTTCAATGTATTTATACAACAGGGGTAAGGATAGATAATTCAAAGTTACATGAAAGTAAATGGAAATAAAGTTATTTTAATTTTAGGGATCATTTTGATTTTTTTTTCGGGTTAACTAATGAGTTGATACAATGCTATTTTAATGAGTTTCGGTATTTTATTTTATTTTTAGTGTCCCATCCTTCGTGAGTGTGATTTTTGTAAATTATGATTTTTGAAAAAACAAAGGGTACAAACTAATTAGTAAAAGTATATTACAATAGGTATAGTAATGGAGAATGCACATTTGCTATCTGTTCATTAAGTAATTCTACTTTATTTTTCAAAAATTACACTCTCAAAAGAGGAGAGGACACTACAAATAAAATATAATACCTAAACTCATTAAAATAGCATTGTATCAACTCATTAGTTAACCTGAAAAAAATTACAATGATCCTTAAGATAAAAATAAATTTATTTGATTACTTTCATATAACTTTGAATTATCTATCCTTACCTCTGATTTGTATAAATACATTGAACTCCTTAATAAAGATACCAGTCTCGAAGATGTCGCGAAATCGATGAAACCGGTCACCGGATATTCCAAGTTTGTGGATTAAAGTATCACTCGTCTTTTATTTGTATATATATTTACTAACATTAGCTTTATGTGTATTGTTTGATGTTATTTTCTTTTCTTTTGGTTCTCTAAAATATACTTAATGTTAATTGTTAATATAAATTAATAAATAGATTGTGATCCCGTGACAGTGTCGCTGTCACCAGTTTAGGAAGTCCGGGTTTCGAACCCCTTCTCTACTATAACTTGCTTTGCATTTTTAAAACACGGTTACGAATAAAAGATAACGCCCCCAAAATTTAAATACGTAGGTAGATAAATCATAAACCAAAAAGATTGAAGCGTTTTTTAAAATAGTTAATGCAATAAAATGAATTGAACAAAGAAAATTACTGTGGAAGCTTAGATTTCTAGTAATTTAAATAAAATGTATCTCTAAACGCAAAATATAAATATACATCATAAGAATCGATTTAATCTTTGGTTCTGACGATTTTCGATGACCACATAAATATTTTGATATATTTAGGATAAATTCAAATTGCATAAATGTAAATATTGACTGTTTTTAGTATTTTGGAAAAACAAATATGCTTGAAAATATATATAATATTTAGTCCGTATCCACAGCAAGTGGAAGCCTATGTAGTAGTCGGCATCTTGGGTAACTACACTTTGTGCTTCCTTCGCTAAGGAAGTGAACCCTTATAATAATGCTACCAAGTTAAAGTTCCCCAGAAACCTTTGAGGAAGTTGGTAGTTATGTTTATTCGGGACTTACAGCGGACTTTTTGGCGACATGGCCCAAGGCTCCTTTCCTACGGAAAGTATTGTTACATTATGTAAGGAACAAATGCCGGTAAGGATGGCAATTAATACCAAACAATAACGCATAATTTAGGCTTCCACTTTGTGTAAATAAGGACCAACTTTAAGGGCAGATGGGCGCTTAGCACTCAGTGCTGAAGTTCATTTGTCTTTGTGGTTGTGTTGCTCAAATAAATTCACTATTATTAGTTTTCGAACTTTTGTTTTTAAACTCTGTAGTTTAAGTTTACCGTATTTACGTATTCATAACTAATATATTTTACAACTTAGGACATAGTAAAGAATACTTACACGTAAGAACTCCAATAAAGAGTATTATTTTATCACATGGTAATACTGGATTAGGACGTCATCGTTCCCATTCCGCATCCAATGGTATATTGGGAATTGCAGCTTTTTTAATTTTTTTATAAAGGTAATGTGATCAGTCGTACGCTTCAGGTGCCAGTACAGGAACTACGAAATATTTCGTCGTAAACACATTTTTAAAAACAAATAACAAATAAACAAGACCTCTTCAATGGTAAACAAACGCACTGACCATTAGATCACGAGCCGAACATATTAAGTGGAACAATAAAAACACTAACCGCAGCCTATCGTGATAATTTTTGTTACATGAAGGCAAGATGATCAGTCTTACGCTTCAGGTACCGGTAAAGGGTCAATGAAATATTTCAGCGTAAACACACCTTTTTTCAAATAAATATATTTTGTCGTCCATTTCAGGAATCGCACCTGAGATCTCTTGCATGATAGGTAAACGCGCTGACCGAAGCTAACAAATTATGTTTGCCTACAGACAATTATTTTTATTTCAAAGTAAAAAAAATATACGTTTGTGTATTTTATCAATGAATCAAATAACGTTAAGCTATCGTTTTGATTATTTTTCATTAATTACCACATTGATTTTACTAAAATACACTCCTCAATTATTGCAAATAGCTCATTATATAAAAAAGAACTGATTTTGAAGTTAATTACACATTATCATAAATAAATTTAAACCGGGTAATGAGTGTTTTGTAAGATGTTCTTAATTAATATTCCAGAATATTCATAATAATATATTATTCATAAGTACACAGACACTCGTAATGTTACAAAATCATTATATTTGAATTTAGAAACGTGTTAAAATAATCCATCAAAATGTTTTCATTGCGTTAATACTGGGGTTTATAACGTCTTGTTTCTCCATAATATTTTCACACGTGAAGGAGATTAAGATTTAACTTCACGAATACAAAATAATAATTAAATTAAAAAAACGATAACTTTGGCATTGAAAGGAATAATGGTTCAAAGCATTTGATGTAGTAGTAAAAATGCTTAGATTATTTCCGAAATTAAGAAATTCTACCGAATGAGGTATACATATTCGAAGAATGAGGTATACATAAAATATATATTTATATAAATTTAAGGAGGTAAACATAAAGAGACATTTTAAAAGGAAAAATAATGAAACCCACTAAACTGCGAAACCGGCTTGCCATAATGTATATAAGCATATAATACATAACGGTAAAGTATTTTATCGTTTTTTGGTTAAGTGGTACGATGTTATACGAATATAAAAAACATGCGTTATTTATAGATATATTTTTTTTATTTTTTTTATTTATTATTCACACTCTTTATCAAAATACAATTCCATGTTCACTTTGCCCAGCTAACAAGGGTACATACCCCGTTCCAAGCTAGGCAATTACATTTTAATATATTATAAATCTCCCGCAAGTATTACTCTCTTTTTTTTTTTTTTTTTTTTTTGTAATGAATGGAAAAAAAGATAGTGAGAGAGTAATACTTGCGGGAGATTTGAATGGGTGGGTGGGAACTCGAAGAGACGGATGGAGTCAGCCCTAGGCATGTTCGGGGATGGAAAACAGAATGATAATGGAAGAAGACTGCTAGAAGTATGCCTGGAATGGAATCTTTTTGTGTCAAATACGTTCTTTGATCATAAGGAAATCCTCCAGTATACGTGGGAGAGAGGCAATGAAAGATCTATTATCGACTATGTAGTCATTGACTCTAGATTGAGGCCTGTAACAGTTGATACGCGGGGTGTACAGAGGAGCCGAAATGGAAACAGATCACTTCTTGGTGGTATCAAGGGTAATCTTGTTTCAAGGATGGCGGTCCAAGACCGCAAAATGCAGGCGCCTTCTAGAGTCAAAGTTGAAAAACTCCAAAATGATTGCATAAAAGATAAATTTGAAAGGGCCGTAAATCTTAAACTGATCGATGAATGTGTGGAAAATATGAGTATTGATGCAATGTGGGAATGTTTGAAAAATGGTATGTGTGAATCTGCTATGGAAATATGCGGTATAACGAAACAAGGAAGAAAGAAAGGTGATGCTTGGTGGGACGATGGAATAAAAAAACTAGTGCAAGAAAAGAAGGAAGCATGGTTAAATCTGCTGACAGTGAATAAAGCGATTGGTAATAGGTATGCAGAATTAAAAGCATATATAATGAATGTAAGAAGAGAGTGAAACAAGGTGTGTGTGAACGAAAAAAATTGTTGAAAAAAAAGAGGGAATCAAAATGACCGAGAACTTCCAAGAAAATATAAAGATATTCTGGAAAGCGGTGAAAAATTCCCGAAACAGTAATGAAAGTGGATGTATGACAGCTATAAAAGGAAAAGATGGGAAAATGGTGACAAATGATAGTGGAATAAAAACAAGATGGAAGGAATACTTTGAGGAGGTATATGAAACACATACAGGAAATATAAGCACTGCAGCACCTCCTCAGGTAAGTTTAAATGCATATGATGGTACGACAGAGATAAGAATGGAAGAAATAAGAATTGCTGCCAAATATATGAAGAATGGAAAAGCGCAAGGTTTTGATAATGTTGCTACAGAATTTATAAAGGCGGGCGGTGAAATAATTTTTGTATGGCTGCACAAACTTTTCAACCGATGTTTAGAGGAGGAATACACTCCTCCAGACTGGAGAAGGGCTGTTGTTATGCTCTATACAAGGGAAAAGGTTCAAGAGTAGAATGCGGAATTATAGAGCAATCAGCCTTTTGAGCGCTGTTGGCAAAATGTATGGAAGAATACTGATTGATAGAGTAAGAAAAGTTACAAAGGATAGAGTGTGGGATATTCAGAGCGGTTTTATGAATGGAAGAGGATGTATGGATCAAATATTTGCTTTACGAAACATGACAGAAAAATTTCTTGCTTAAACCAAAAGCTTTCTGCGCATTTGTCGATCTGCAAAAAGCGTTTGATAGAGTTGACAGAGAAAAATTATGGAAGGTGTTATCGGAGTACGGAGTAAGCGTAAATCTAACACGTGCTATTGCTTCTCTGTATAAAGACAGCACAGCATGTGTTAGGGTAAATGGATCATACACATCGTGGTTTGACATTCATAAAGGAGTGAAGCAGGGATGTGTTATGTCACCATGGCTGTTCAACGTGTATATCGATAACTGCATGAAAGAACTGAAAGGCTTAAGAATGGGAGCAAAAATGGGTGATTTAAAAGTCAATTGTCTTTTGTATGCTGACGATGCTGTACTCCTTGCTAATAAAAAAGAGGAACTGCAATTCTTGGTAACAAAGGTCTACGATGTATGCAAGAGAAGCGATTTGCTGATGAATGTCGATAAATCGAATGTGATGGTTTTTGAAAGAAATGAAAGTATGACTAAATGTGAAATCACTGTGAATGGAGTTATACTAAAACAAGTAGAGGAATTTGTGTATCTGGGAAGTATGTTCACTAGGGATGGAATGACTGAGAAAGATATTGAAAGGAGGGTGAGTGCCGGGAACAGAGTGAACGGTGCACTTAAATCGACCTTGGCAAATAAATGGTTGTCACAAGAGGCAAAATTGGCAGTTCACAACGGAGTCCTGGTCCCATCCCTGATGTATGGGAGCGAAGTATGGACTTGGAAAAACAGGGATGAAAGTAAGCTGAATGCTGTCGAAATGCGATCTCTCAGGCGAATGTGTGGTAAAACTATGTACGATAGATGCACAAATGTTGAGATCCGTACATTATGTAAGGCTGAGACAAGCATTATCGACAAAATCAAGAAAGGAGCTCTGCGCTGGTTTGGACATGTAGAACGAATGGACAGCGAGAGAACGGCTAAGAATATTTACAATGCGAATGTTGATGGATGCAGAAATAGAGGAAGACCGAGAAAGACATGGCATGACCAAATCCAACAAATACTTAAAGATGGACATGTCAAAAGTCGGAATAATCGGCGCGCGTGCATGAGAAGATGTATGAATGTAGAGGAAGCGAGATCTGTATGCAAAGATAGAGTGTTGTGGCGTTCTATCCTCTCTGCCTACCCTTACGGGGAAACGGCGTGATGGTTTGTTTGTTTGTATAATAGTTAACAAATTAATATAGAGCACAGACAAACAAAATATAAACTTATTCGGATACACATTTTGATTCATATACATACAGACATACACATATATACACACACATATATATAAATATACACATATATACACATGTACATACACACATACGTACATACACCCATGCGCATACACATACATACATTCATAAAAACATAGACAATTTATTTATGCGAAACTTCGTGGTTGTCATCAATAAATATATATTTTTTTAAATTATTCCTTATTTTTTTTATTTTATTTTTAACATCTGGTAAGGTTTTCCAATCCGTGGCATGCATCAACTTGACTCCCTACGACCAATGTCATGAAAGAGCGAGGTCAACACCTTCCGTAACTTGACAACACTCCCGTCTTTCCACGATTCTGGCAAAAGGTTATGGACCTTTTTGCCTACGTTATAGTGTTGTCTCGATGCCAGAACAGTGTTGACCCCATCACTTAGTATCAGATTCCTATTAGAGTATTTAAAACAAATATTTAAAGCGTTTATTTTGTGGTCAAGCATTTAACTCAATGTTATTTAATATTTGTTTATAACCACTTACCGACTTTTCTATGCCTACTGGTTTCGAGACGTACCCGTCTCTTCGTCAGGACACAAATTAAATCAACTAGCAAAACCCACTAAACACCTTCACCATACTTGACCACATTCCTCCCACCATCTCCTCCCTCTTTTTTTACTATTTCTTCCATAATGTAAAATATTTTTATAACTTTATCAGTGCATGTATCGGTTGTTTATTAAAATGCATATCGTGTTGGTTTTATATTTTCGTGAAACAACTTGGTGAAGGTGTTTAGTAGGTTTTGCTCGTTGGTTTAATTGGTGAAACCGCTAGACTCGGAAAAGTCGGTAAGTGGTTATATAAAAAAATCCAGAAACATTTACTTCAAAAAATTACTAAGAAAGTTTATTATTCTTAAAATAGTAAAATTGATCATTTAACAAAGAAGGATTTAAATGAAACTATTCTCAATATTTTTAACCCTAAATTTAAGAAATACACTACAACTTTTTTCCGAATTGAAATAATTGCTTTTTTTTTAAAACCAAAATGTCAGTATCTTTCTTGTTTTGTTCATTATTTTTTAATTTAAATATCAAATTACACTTGAAAACTTGTCATTATATAATTTTTAATGTAAGTACCAGAGTTACGTCGAAATTTCAAGAGGCGTAATCCGCCGATCAGAATACATAAAATTTTAGTTATATTTCACTCAGAAATTTCTCTTTTGTGGCCCAAAGAATATGCAATGTCCTGGATGAACATATTTTATTTAGTTCTCCAAAGCAAGAGCTATTTTCAGGAAAAGTGCACAAGTTCGGATTTTGTCTAAGAGAATAGACCATTGCAGAAGATTTGAGGGAGATATTGCATAGGTTTATATACTATTAAGCGTGTTGTTCAGATGTTTATTGTTTGTGCCGTAATTTTTATTTATAGTATTATTTAATAATATCAATACTTTCAGGTTTCATTGTGTTAAATCCTAACTCACTACAAGGTTCTTGGCCTCATAGGGTTAAGGATACGTTATATTTTTTTGTAATATGTATATTTGTATGAATAAATAAACACAAAAAAATATTTATAAAAAAATCTTTAACTCATGTGTTTTATTAAAAACACTATCGAAAATTATTGTTTCTATTAATTTTAAATTAATTTATTTTTAAAGGCGCAATTTTTAAAAATCACGTTATTTCCTTACTTTTATGAAACTACGGTCTTAAAATGCCTTGTTGTTTTTCAATATAAGACTACTTTTTCCGTTATGATTTAAAACAGTTTTAAGGCTTTTGTTATTTTTATTTTCCACGTGATTATAATTTTGCCATAGCATTGCACTGGGTGTTTGGTGTACATCACATTAGTGAATAATGAATTCTCCTTATCTGTTTTTTTTTTCTTATTTTTGTCTATTTGACTTTTCATTTTGGAGGCTTGTAGTCAAATAAAATAAAACATTTAACTTAAGAGCGAACATCAAATATTTTGTTAAGCAAATAAATATCTTTTGAAAAGGGTAAAACTTTTAACATTTTGTTTTACATTTGGTGGAAAAAAACCGAAATAACTTATGTTTACACCTAATGCATTATAACGTGACTCAAAACTACAATTTTTGACTTGTATTTATTTTATTAACATAAACGGCAAATCTGCCTTTTACAAAAAATTTTAATACTTACTTTTTGGCTTAAAATATATATTTTTTTTTAAACATTAATTTTCTTTTATCCAAGATTTATAAAAAAAATAAACCTTAAAATTAAGCAAGAATTATTTTTAAAAAAACCTAAAAATTATACAATATATTCAGTAGAAAGTTTAAACAATTCAAGAATAAATATAAAAAACAAATTAAATAATAAAATATTTTAAAGTAATATAACGAGAAAACTATAAGTACTGTTTCATACAGCTGGGCAAAGTAATAATGATAATCATAATTGTTATTATATTGGGAATGCGATCTGTTTTCTTTTGCTGAAATATTTCATGTTTTATCCTAATTCAAAATTCTCGTTCTTAATTAACGGCTTAAGTGCTTTAATCTATTGATTAATTAATGTTTTTTGTTTACAAATTTAGTATAAGCATTAGGATATCGTGTGAGTTGTGTTAAATTGAAATCATAAATAACATACTATTACACGTAAAATTACAATTACCATTTGTAATTCCTAACGGTGGTACAATTTTGATTACCTTAGTGAGAAACGCTCCTAGATTCGGTAGTGAGAATTTTGTAGTATGATAATGTAATATGAGTTCACTATTAGTCGAAACGAAGGGAAGTTACAGTGCGGGATCGTGGTCTTTACTTACCGTTCTACGTTTTCTTATTATTTCCTTAAGAAACTATGTTTTATACGACTCGTTATCCGCATCAATCTAGTAAATAAAAAATGCACAAAATGTTTCAAATTTTTGTTACGTATGACGTAAAATAAGGTATAACCAAGGTGCCGACAGTGGCTCAGGTGGGTATTGCGGATTAAGTACCCTGCATTTAAAACTTCAAGCAATACAATTTAATCTTACTCACAGTAAGGGCAAATATATCATAAGGCGAGTATATCAACACAAGCAGGCTAGTAGGTGTGACAATTCGTACACGTAGTGCGTCTATTTTATTTTTGTGTGTCTCAAAACTAGATGTTAAAGGCAATTAAGATTTGTTTCTCGTCTGATTTGAACGCAATATTTTCATATAGTGTTGATTTTACTGTAAACTATATTTTTTGTTCATACATTCAAAATTACACTCGTTTAAATATTAATTAACTTATAAAGGCTTTTTAGGCTGTGTCCGTATCAGACCATAATAATTAACAATAAAAAAACATAGTAAAATTATTTCAATTAAATTATTATTATAATTTATTATCCAAGAAAATAAAAATCTAGAAAAAGAAGTTATAAATGATAAAATTTCAAAGACAATGTAAAAAAAATATTAGATATAATAATAAAATATAAATTAAACAAATTTAGATTCATAAATAATCAAATATACATAATAATAGTATCATTGAAATCTAGAGATTTTTTTTCAAACAAAAACATAATTGAAATTTGAATTGAGAATGGATATGGTTTCTAGAAACACATTCTCTACTTTTGTTAAAAATGCGAGTTATAAATAATATGCTTAATAACAGTGAGTACTACATTAAATAATTCAAAAATACGTAATGAGAGAACATGAAAATATTAAGATATACTTAGGTATAAAAAGCAAAAAAAATATGGCAGATTTGTCGATTATGGCTTATCTCGAGTTTCTAATAGATTAACCACCTCTTCCCTATCGACATGTATTCTGGTTACACATAAAAGTATCACTTTCTTGAAAAATTTAGTGATTTGTGTTTGTTTGAGTAGAAAATCAAAATGACCGCATATGGTACAGTGGACTAAATATTATAGTAAGCAGTGAAACAATTAAAAGTGTTTCTAATGCTGCCCGCATATTCACTTAAGTCTACATACATACCTATATATTGTCGGTGTACTAGAATGAGCCACTGATGATTTATTTGTGATTCCACTGTAACCAATCTAGAGTACACTGTGGATTATTTGCCTTTTTTTAAAACAAAACTGTTGTTACTTTCAATATTCTTTAGTACTTTTTGAAATATAAATTGATCATAAAAATATGAACTAGTCCAAAAATACGATAATAACCAAAAATACGGGAAGAATTTCAAATTATAAACTCAGTTTGTTGGCTCATGGGTTGAGAAATGGGAGATTCTTACGGGTGCCGAGTGATAAATGTGCAGAATGGTTAGTTTATTAAAATTTGATTTCATAAATTGTCCATGGAGACAAATGTCTCAGGGTATAAACTGAACTATTATTTTGCGTCTTACTTTATCATCAAAAGGAAGTAGTGTTGCTAACCCTTGGTGTTGAAGTTGCAAAACGTTGTACCCACCTATTAACAATCTTTTCACTGTGATTTGATTATATTGAAGAAGCTAACAACTTTTAAATAAGCAGTGCTTCATGCTTTATTATAGGATTTTTTCATATTATGACTTATATAAAAAACGTCGGGGTTAAGAAATGTTATAATAATGAAAGTATTAATCCAATCTGATGTTATTAAATTCATGAAATTACATAATGGACATAATCTATTGTGATCCAAGTAAATACAGTTATTGCTACTATTGCGTTTTGCTATATGGTCATAAAGAAAAATGACTATATGCGACAAAGGCACTCTACTTTTTAATTTTATTATTGAATCTACACATTTTGCAGGTATTATGGAAAAAAAGTTTCTGTTAAATTATTTCAAACTGTACTACTCATTGTACATACATACACATACAACTGTACATACTGAAAGTACTCATTTTTATTTTTTTAAATGTATTTTTTTTCAATGTCTCTATTAAATAAACAATTAACAAGTATTGTATTAAAACAGCATCAACAAACGGCTGAATAAAAAATGAAAAATTTCTGAGTATTTAAAAAGAAAATAAGTATTATCAAAAAAACTAGTTTATATTAAAATATTAATGCAAAAAAAACAAAATTGTTTCTAAAAATAAAACCGCTTTTAATTAAATAATTTGGTGAGCTTCCACTTATTAAATAGAAAAGGTATTGGCTGTTTTTTCCGATAAGTGTGTTATTTAACCATGCAAAAAACGATAATAGAATTATTGAGGCTTTTCCAACCCTTACCTAACCTCCCCTGCCTACAGCAGCACTGGAGTGGTGGGGGATGGGAAGCGGACCAGTAAAACACCGCGCACTGTGTTTCACCCTGTAATAGTCTAAGGCAGTATATATCCACTTTCCACCCACCTCAGTGCAAATCGAGCCTTCGTTGCGAGCGCACCTCGTAACGGAAAACCCGAATATCAGTCCCGCTTTGTTCCGTTGCCGTTACCCGCGAAGTAACGAAATTACGATTAAATCCGTTACAATTTTATTTTCCTCATACTGACAGTTATTCCATTACCTTTAAAATGAAGGAAGAAAAATATTCTTGAAAAACAAATAATTGCCGAAAATTGTGCTAATTTGTTTTATACACGATGATTCTCGTATTAAAAGTGATTCGGTCGGTTATAAACGAAAGCTTTATTTAACTATTGGATTGAATTGTGATAACAATGTGCTAGTAATTGTTTAATGATCTGCAGTCAAATATTAAAAAAAGTAAGTACCTTTTTTTGTTTCATCATTAAATAAAAACAATGTTTACTCGTCATACAAAACACGAACTTATATTTTAAACAATTATTAACTTGTTTTTTTAATAAAATTCCTACAAAACCAACGCCAAAACACTCTATCTCTGCATACAGATCTCGCTTTCTCTACATCATACATCTTCTCATGCACGCGCGCCGATCATTCCGACTTTTGACATGTCATCTTCAAGCATTTGTTGGATTTGGTCATGCCCATGTCTTTCTCGGTCTTCCTCTATTTCTGCTATATATCAACATCCACATTGTTAATATTTTTAGCCGTTCTTTTGCTGTCCATTCGTTCTACATGTCCAAACTAGCGCAAAGCTCCTTTCTTGATTTTGTCGATAATATTTTAAAATACGATTTTGTAAAAAATTAATTACAACGCATGCACTTTTTAAAAATATATGCTAACTTGCATTTAATTTTAGGTCGAGTTTTTTGATTTTATTTAAAACTCAAATTTGTTGTAAATGCTCATACTCGGGATTATAATTCTTGATTTTACTGTTTTATATTAGCATCATTTCGTTCCACACGTTGGATAAACTCCCATATTGAAAGAAAGTTCAAAAGCTCTTCAGTTCATTCAACAAGTTTACCGACTCGATTCAAACATAAGTTTCAATACAACTCGTATGAAAATGTATGGCGAACATGTTCCCTTAAACTCATCTGACTTCGAATATAATAGACAAGATATCGACTCCTAATAGTAGCACATATACATTGTGGTATTAAAATTCATTGACCAGAAATTCGATAAATGAAGGGGTGTTAGTATTAATAAAACTAATTCTAGTAAGCTGTAGGCAATTCAGATATTTTGTTGATGAAATCTACAAGTTAAAATTAAGAGAAATAATGGAGCTGGCACTAAAGCTATGCAATCATTAATTAATGGCAATATATTGATTCCTAAAAAAATATAATTTATCACAATTATTTATTTTATTTATTTATTTAATTTTACATACACCCAAGGGGCGTTGACAAAAAATATCCAGGTAAGTACAAACATAGTAAGTAATAATTAAAAAATAAAGAACGCATTTTTGTAGTACATGTAGAAACAATAAAAAGCATACTGCCATGCAAAATAAAAGGTGAAACTTTACATAGTAAAAAAGAAAAAAAATATGGATACTAGAAAAGTGATTGAATTAAAAAGCAAATTGCGTATAAATTCCCTTCCCGCACCTAATGGTGCATATAGCGCTTTATTGGTACACCAATCGCAGCGTATCTTGATCATTTTCGGTACATGAAAGGAAGATGATCAGTCTTACTGTTTCAGGTACCAGTCCAGGGACTATGAAATATTCTGGTGTAAAAACACCAGTTTAAATAAATATTTCAAATCAACCATGCCGGGAATCAAACCCTAAACCTCTTGCACGGTAGGTTAAGGCGCTGACCATTACACCACGAGGCCGACAAATATAACTAACCTAAAAAAATACAGAACTTGTTTTTTATTGTAACATATTTTTAGTTCGGGTACTAACAAAAAAAGACGTAAGTAACAAAATTTATTTCATCCAAAAAAAAAACATGCGCCTGTAATTACATTTTTATTGACCAGCATTTTCAGGAAAAATAGATATATGCCTATGGTTACTTTTTTGGTTTACCAAAGTTGTTTTTTTTTGTGAATGGCTTACGGATAACGAATAATTGATATGTTTAGAAATAATAATTAAAACATTTTGAAACTCTGGAACGTATTTTTTTATTTTAAAAGAGGTAACTTTCGCAATAAAGAAACACACATTAACTACGAAATATAAACTATGATAAATCAAAAAATGTCATCATAAATTGTATATCTAATAGGTTAATAGTTTTCTTTAAATATATAAATACATGTTTATTTTATAATTAACAAATGCATGAAAAAGTTGGGGTTATCTAACCCTAAGTCCTGATGATGAAGTTGAAAACTTGAAAAATAGGTCTGAGTATAGATTTTAATTAAAGTTGTTTATAATAATGCGAAAAAAAGTCTCATAAAACTGAAAAACGTACTAATATATTTAATTAATTTATCTTACGTAAACTACATCTGGCTATTTTCGCATATTTTTTTTATTTTATTTGATTATTTTGTCTCATAAAAGACGGTAAAAAGTTAATTAAATTTTTAAGAATTGTAATGCATGGTGTGAAACTCGTAAAACTATTTCGTCAAATAATGTAAGGGAGGTTAGTATCTTAACCGAATAAGGCCCGGAGCCTTATAAAGCCCGAGCGATAGATATTGTCCGACGGAATATTAATTTTACATTATATGCAAACTCATCACACAGGAATGAGGACTTGATTTAGCAATTTATTTTAAAATTATGTTTACTTAGAAAAAAACAAACATGTTTTGTTTGCTTAGTTTTTAACATTTTGTTCAAAAATAAATTAAGTGGGCTTTATTAGGGTTGGATAGGTACCTTTAATTTACATTCTAGTAAATTAACAGTAAGGTGTTCAATAAAAGTAAAGAGTACTGGTCCGAAAAAAAAGAAAAAAAATCGCATTATTTAATGCCTATCAAAGAAAAAAAATATTTCAATTTTTATATTAAATAAATAATTTTTAAAAATAATCATTATAACAGCGGAGACAGAAATATGTTTATATGTTTTTAAATAAAAATTTGCGTCATTTTTTAAAATGTGATTGCAAATATTTATTGTTTAATGATTTTTACAATAAAAACGGTCGTTATAAAAATTAGTATATACAAGTATCAATTCAATTAAATCGTAAGTAAATAATGTAAAAAAAAAACTGTATTCCGGTTTTTATTTAATATCACTTACAGATAAAGACAACTGATCAAAGCAGAATTTTCGTGCTGATTTGTTTATTCAATAAGCTTTTACTAACGCAAGCAGATACATCAAGCTTTTACAAGAAGTTTTAAAAAACAAATTTAAAAAAAATATCAAAGAAAATAAGCCATCATGTTGTATTTAAAACAAAATAGGGATCAATAAAATAAGCATTTATAAAGAAAAAAATAAGAAATTTAAAAATTATTTATAGTTTGAAGTATAAAATTTTACATTTTTAGTATCAATTTTTGTAATTATACCTATACAAACAGTTAAGTAAATTTATTATATTCCTTGCAATGTTTTAGGGTGAAAATAGCGTCGTTAATATTGGCTAAACTGTGTGATGTGGATTAATGGTAAAATATTGTTCTCTTAGACTGATTTCATGGCCTTAAGCCTGATATTGATGTTATTGGAATATCATTAATAAAAAGTTATTGTGACAGCTTCTAGTATAAAACCATATAATTGTATACAGCCTATAACCGCTCACAATCAAACTCAAATGTATTTATTTATAGTATGTGAAAAAAACACTATTTCATACTTTTTCCGTCTAAATCGGATCTTTATTAGAAAACACAAAACAAATATAAATACAACAATACAAATAAAGAAACCAAGATTACGAGTCCAACGGGGAAAAAAAATCTTGAAAATAATAACGTCATAATGGTTGATAAATACATATATCTAGGACATAAAGTCAAACTTGGTAAAGATAACTAAACAGCGGAGTTGCCAAGAAAAATAGGGCTAAGTTGGACTGCTTTCGTCTAGCTAAAGTATATTTTGAAAAATAAACAAGTCCTAGTATGCCTTTTAAAGCCAAATTTATGAACCATGGATACTTTTGGTGATGACATACGGACTAGAAACCAAAATAAACACAGCGATCTATGGAAAGACAGATGCTAGATACCATGTCGTAGATACCATGGACCGTGCAGCAAAATTAAAATGGCAGTGAGCAGGACACTTGGCAAGGCAGGACGATGGCAGGTGGACACCTAGAATTATAAAGTGGAGACCATGGGCAGACATAAGTATTGTAAGGCCACAATAAAATATACGTCGATGATATTGCCTCGATAGCCGGTAAATCATAAATGATAAAAGCGGGTAATAGAAAAGAATATGCGCGTTTGGAAGGGGCTTTTATCCAGCAGTGGAGAGAACAAGGTTGAAGACGAATATGAAAGAAAACAAGTTATTCAAAAATCACCATGGGATTTTTAAATCAAGTCCGTCTCCTTTAAAAAAAAACCTTTTCTAAGCCTTTTTTTTGAAAATTAGTATTGTATTTGGGTGCCTAATATGTTCTACTAAAATAACTACACTTGTACAATAAATACAGTACACGAATAATCATATTCTGTTTTTTTTTTGCGCTGTGTGTGTTTACTTCAAAACAGGTTGTACCTAGGTAGGCAGACTAAACACAATACAAAGAAATTTATTACCACAAAGATGAAGGAGATTATAAGAACTCAAACAATTATTCAACACTATCAGTGCTATAAGAAGTGTCTAAAAATACAAATACAACGCGCAAATTATTTATTTATTTATAATTTTTATTTTATTTCAAATCTCGAAAGGGGGCACATATTAACAAAGTGTCAAGTACATAGTTACGGTATTTGACACGTTACAACTTTTTAAAGTGTTTCTTGATTGATTTTAAAAAAAAGTAATTAATTGAAATCCGGCGCCAGTAATTACTTTTGAAAAACATTTACTTACTTCGTTCGCAAATTGAATAAATGAAAGCTTTTATTGAAAATCTGTACTGGAAATAATTTTCCTAATACACCCTCCAAACACGGGATTGCTTTTATTCCCTGATTGACATTCCAACCGCCCCGCCCGCTGCCGCTCGCGCTGGCGCTGTGACGGAGCAGTACCTAAGTAACCAGGACTTGGTCCCTTTTACGTCGTCAGCGTATTTCCATCAGGTTCTCTTAGGTGATCGTCTTTTCATTACCTAAGCGAATATTTTTCTACCAACTTGGAAAAGGGACGAGACGCGGGAGTGAGATGATGCAAGAAAGCTCATGCCATTCAAAATACTTTTTGCGCTTTAAATTACTGTTATTTTCAACTTGATTTTGTTTCAATATAGGTGGCCGATTTATTTAACTACACGTTTTTAATCTCACATTATAGCTAGTATTTAAGCAATTCTTTATTCATAATTTAAAAAAAAAAAATTATAATTTTTTTATTTGAAGCACTAACTTTGTGGTTATTTATTATAATAAAATAAATTAAACAACTTTGTTTTTAACCATTAATTTTTTTACTAATTACAACAGGGATGGAGAATACCGAATAGGGAATATGGAAGTTTAGGCATTATGACCTGTCATTGGCTGGTTTAAGTGGCCACTTTACACACTGTGTAACATTCACCATTCGCCTTTGTTTGAAAATCCATATTTCTTCATTTCTTCCTTTTGTAATTTTTTTTTCCACCAACCGGTTTTAAAGCAAACAAGCTTCATCTTCAAAGTTTACGTAAACCATCATATCACCTCATACATTTAATATTAGGTTGTGTAGTCAGCTAGTCTTTAAAAATAACTAAGCTTCCTTTAACTAATAATCTAATTATTTTTTAAAGTAACAATAAAAAAATAAATAAAGGATTATTTACAATTAAGTACCGCAAAATAAATATAAAGTAATATATATATAATGATATAATATACGTATTTCAAAGTTTAACTAGGGCAACATGCGTCTGAATTGTGCCGTCAGCCAGACTTTAAAAATCATTAAAACTAATACTTAGTAACATGATCAAATTCATTTTCTGGTTTATTGAATCGGCATTCATTTCGCAACTCTTCATTATAAATTATTATAAAATTTAACTTTGTTATTAGTGTTACATTTTTTTTTTATTTTACAAAAACACTAGTGCAGTTTTGGGAGAGCACTCCTCCCATCGACGGGTGATATAAAACTAATATAGTAAACACAGAATATTGATCAAAATGTCATAGAATTTAAACAAAAAATAAATTAATTAATTTATCCTTGAAACTTAAGGCAAAGGGGTTTATTCCACGTATCTAAGGTGTGATCTTTGATCACTTATCTATGGATAGTTTAATACAGTTATGGAAACATGATCAATGAGGAATAGAACATTAAGTAGAACTTTTTTCTTAAAATTTAGCACATAAGTGGAAGTTACAATAATTAAGTCTTAGATTTAATATCTGAAAAGATCACTCGGCTAAAAGAATTTCTACAGACGCGGGTCTATAATATTCTGTGTTTATGATAAGATTTATATCACCCGTCGATAGGAGAAGTGCTTTTCCAAAATTGAAGTAGTATTCTCGTAAAATAATAAAAATTGTAAAACACTAATAAAAAATTTTATTCTCAAGATTTTCAAATTTTTTTTATTTTTATAAAAAAAACAACTACACAAAAAACATTCCAACTGTAGTATAAATTTGATTATTCACTCTTTTTACAAAAGTGCTATTACCTCAGTCTCCCTTTTCCATGACTTGCTGCTGTCTGCATAACTACATTCAATCTAATCAGCTGACTAGTATTAAATCACTACCGTTTTGCTAAACCCCACATTCAGCAGTTTCATTATTTAAAAAATACGTTAAAACAATTAAATAAATATTAACTAGCTTTTTCGTTTTTATCATTTTTCATGTTTCCCGTCGTTACAAATGGAATAATCTTTTTCACTGTGGCAATCCCTTTAGAGTTTGTGATGGTCGCAATAATACACCAAAGGTAAAGAGACGTGGAGAGGTTAGAAACGATAACGGCAAACCCCAATTCTGATCTTACCACTTAATCTTGTAATAGTGAGGTCCTGATGTTCAATGAAAGCTTTGCACGTTTACATTTTAAAAAACATTTATGGAATTTATTTGCCTTAACATTAAGTGAGACTATTATAAACATATATTTTACAAGTCGTAATCATTATTAGACAATAATTGCATATAACACAAATAAATAAATACTTAATCATAATTAGTAAAATTAACATATCACAACAGAGATGAAGAACATTTAAGAGAAGGTCATATAGAAGTCTAGCCTTCTACAGGGTTTGTGACCTGTCAATGGCTGGTTTAAGTGGCCACATTGTGTAACATTCACTATTCTGCCCATATTTAAACATCTATATTTCTTCAATTCTTTTATCTGTTGATGTTGGGATATTCCTAGGGAGTTTTTTGTCTACAAAAATTTGGACCAACTGAAAATATTGTCGATTTAGTAAAATATTTGACCACAAAGTTAATGCTTCAAATATAAATAATATTATTTGACGGTTTTTGTTCGGTAGAAATCATAAATACAAGAATATTTTGAGTAAATGTTTGCCTGCTGAAATTAACACTCTAGAAAATTTTTCAGTGTTAATATTTATCACAAAAAAAATACAGAACATTTTTCGAAAGATGAAAATTAGAAGGTTAAGACAATTACTGCTAGTTAAACCAGCCGATCTTGTAGATGATATAATTTACAATTTCAAGCTTTTTTAATTATTTTTATGAAAAAAAACATTTGTGTCACATTATTTACTGATTCAGCATTTACTTTGTGGAAAAACATTTTAAATTTATTGAAAAAAAATTTCCACAACTTTCCAACACTTTGTAGTTTTTACCACATAAGAGTTTAATATATCATAACACAACTAGCTTCGGGTATTCTGAATTACCCATCATCAGGTGCAAATATAAACTTAACTAAAATATATACACAGATTAGTACTTGGGTACTGATAGGGTCGGGTGGAAGGAGCAAGGCAATGTGTGGTGGTGGGGGTGAGGTTTTCCTAATTATGGGGAATATTGATAGCAGGGTTGAAGAGTTTTGGAATATAATATTATTAATGAAAGTTTTCTAAGATTTTTTTTTTGTATTTCAGCATTTTCTAAGTTATTTATTATTATACCTCTATTTATGACAGAATGTAAAAAAATAATTTTATAAGAAAAGTAAAGAGTTAATTTTTGATAAATTAAAATTCAGAGAAAACTGTGAATATATTTAAGTTAAGTTAATACTTACACCTGATAATGGGTAATTCAGAATACCTGAAACTAGTTGTGTTATAATATATTACACTCTGTTAAGGTAAAAATTACAAAGTGCTTCGTTTTAAATAAATTCAACAATTGTGTTCTTGTTATTGACCCAAATATATTAATTAAAGGTACTATTGTCAACGAGTAAAAAAAAACTAACTTCTAGAAAATGAAAATCAAGTTGTGGTAGAGCGAGATGCAAACCTGTGACCTATAATCCATGAATCTACGCTACGAACCACGGCTCACAACCCAATTAAAATAAAGCCTTCAATTTTTACTTTGCGAACAGACATGTCATAAACCCCTTTAAATGCCAAGACTTCTGTTTATTTTGTTTAAAATGTTCTCCATCCTTGTTGTGATAATAACATTAATGGGGATCGCAATGCCTGTTAGTTGCTAGTGCAATTTTATTTAGGGGCGTGGGGGGCAGTTTTATTTGTCAGCTTCGTAGTGTATTGGTTAACGCGTTTGCCCACTATGCAAGAGGTCTCGGCTTCAATTTTTGACATAATAAATATGAGAGTTTTCACAGTAGAATATTTTATAGTCCCTAGACTAGTACCTAAAGAGTAAGACTGATCATCTAACATTAACGTAAAAAAATAATTGGTCAAGATATGCTGCTATTGGTGTACCAATGTAGTTTCCTATGCACCATTAGATGCAGAAAGGAAATGATGATGATGATGGCAGTTATATTACTAACAAAATTGTAAGATAATCGTTTACAAATAAAACCTTAACAAGTAACAAATAGTTAGACGCTTTTAGATTAAACAATTTAAAAAGGATATAAATTATGTTTAGAAACACTTTGAATTTGTTAGATTTTAAATTTTCGGACTGTACCCACGAGATTTCGAACGATTAAAAAAATCATTAACCTATATGGTACTTAATAAAGTAAACAACATAAATAAATTTCATTTGTCAAATTTTCCGTTGCACAAATTTACACAACACTTATTTTGTCGTCGTATTTTAGGCCAACTGTATTTTTTTTCTTGGTTTTTTAATGGTCATTTCAAAACGTAATCTAAGCATACATAATATGATGTCTAAATTTAAATATGCTTTCTGGCAGAAAAGTTTTGTTGTTATTGTCAAATTTCATACAAATCAATGTCAACTTCTATCGTTGCTTTGTTTGATGTCCAAAACAGTTAAATATAATAATAAAAATACTTTGTAGCTGTATTCCACTTTTATTTATAATTATCTTATAAATTTTTTACCAGTGACCGGGTTTCGTCGTGACTGACATCGTCAGACTGGAATAATTATAAATAAAAGTGGAATAAAATTATAAAGTATTTTTATTATTATAATTAAAATGCAGTTCCACCAAGAAATGTCAGTAGAAAAACTCAAGTTTAATATAAGTTAAATCGTACAACAGGAAAACGCCAGTTTACTAAATTGTCAATTTTTACTTCAAGTAAAACATCCATTAAATTTGTCTCTCTTGCAAACAGTGTTTAGCAAAATCATTATCATTATAATTTCCTTTCTACACCTAGTGGTGCATAGGGCACAGCATTGTTCCACCAATCGTATCCGCAGGGTATCTTTATAATTTTTTTGTTACATGAAGTTAAAATGATCAGTTTTTTTTTTCAAGGACTATAAATCTAGTGTAAAAACACTCATGAAAAAATATTTAAAAAATAGTCTTCAAATAGTACAAATATAATACACGAATGTCCTTATGTAAACTTATACCTAATTATCATGAAAACATGTACAAATTATTCACATTTCTTAACAATATACTTGTATGTATTTATTTATTTAACTTTTTGTACATAATGATTATTTGTACATTGGCGGGCTTATTGCCAAATGGCAATTTCTTCCAACCAACCAATAAAATATAAGTTTTATTTTTATAATTCAAGTTACAGTACATATTCAATAGAAAAAAAAGATTAAAAATTTAAAGATATATAAAAATAGAAATAAACGTATTTGTTTATAAATTACCTTAAATCGAAACTATTACTCAATGGGAAATAGGAAAAAAGAGGAAAGAGGAAAAAGGAAAGAAGGAGAGATTAAGGAAGAGAAAGGAGATGTTTCTTCAGACGTGATTTAAACAGAGATAATGTAGTAACACCTTTGATGGTGGATGGGAGATGATTCCACAGTCGAGCCGCATGGACACTATATGAGTTAGAGAAGAAAGAGGAATTGTGTATGGGTATTAAGAGAATGCCTTGAGAATGAGAACGAAGAGGTAAACCATGAACTGATAAGCGTTGAAATTTTTCACACAGGTATATAGGAGCGTTAGGACTATGAAGTACATTGAACAGAAGTGAGAGGGAATGATAGTCTCTCCGCTGTCTAATTTTGAGCCATTTCAGTTGCCTACGATAATCAGAAATGTGGTCATATTTCCTAAGACCAAAAATGTACCTTATGCATGTATTCTGAAGTCGTTCAAGTTTATCGAGTTGCTCACAGCTTAAATCAGTCATGGAAACATCAGCGTAATCTAGAATGGGTAGTAGTAATGTAATAAGTACCCTTGAAAGTCATAACGAAAAATATTGCAGAGAAGAAAACATTTGAACTTTAATTTTTTTGAAGAATCTGAAGATTTTTTGATTATTATTGATAACTTATACAGCACCATTTTCGAAATATAATACCTCAAGGGTGCTTTACGTGGTGATTCAATAGATAAATGTATTTAATTGAAGCTTTTTAATTTGTAATTTAATAAAAACAATTTATTTTTGTTATCACATGCCACGGATTTATTCAAATGATTAAGATGATAAGTGGGTTTTAAGCTTTATCCAAAACATCACTTCACTCTCACAGCCTCGCACCTCTGCTGAGAGAGCATTCCATGCCATAGGGCCTGTGACCGCAAATGCGCGTTCACTGAATTTACTGCGCTGTTTGCGTAGAGGTATAATAACTTTTTCTCTCGCCGTAGACGTAGCTGATCTAAGACGACTGCTAGCTAGTTTATCTGGAATGCATAGTTTCCTTAGATGTTTTGTTTTGTTTTGATTATTCTGTATATTGTTTAATATGTCAATAAGTGTTTTTGTTTTATATATATAAATAGAAGAGTCCCGACCTAATACGGATTTTTCTAACAAGTCGGGACATAAAAAAAAATAATTGTGCTCTTTGATAAAATTATGTATTTGTGCATTAAATAAATATATATTTCCGGAGCAGAGTTGTGCGGTGATTTATACATAAGCCAACAGAATTTGTATTCCACCCTCTGTGGAAAAAGTAGACAGTAAAATTCTGTGTGAATATTGTGTTTAAATAATGATATGGGTTTATTTAAAATAAATTACATCACTATTACTGAACCACACGATTTGTTCATATCATTTCATGTCAACAATGTCGGGAATAAAACCTGAGACCTCGTAAATCGTAAGCAAACACTCTGATCATTAAATCACGAGGCCGACTATTGAATTGAAAAAAAAAATCCGTAAATTTAGTTTATTTGCTAGGGTTTCAAGTTTCACGGGGCAAAACATTTCTACAATCAAGAAAATTGAAGAGAAAGCCCACCTTAGTAGAATACACAAGAGACTAACATAAATATTCCCTGTACCGCAAAAAGGATGGCTCATAACGGTACAGACGTATTATATTATAATACTTAAAGGAATTAAATTCCAAGGGTGTATTGAGGTATGAACAGCGGATCTCCGTTATAAATTGTTGTCTCTCAAGCCCTCATCTATGTTCCGTTTTCAGGAGCAATCCCAAACGCACAAGACCGTAAAATCAAAGATACACTCACTTACCCGTATCAAAGTAACTCCCTTCAACTCTAAACTGCTGGCATTATGTATATATCTAAGACCACTGCCACCCTTATTTATCGAGAGGCGACAAAACCATTCTGATGGGGGATTCTAGAAACCATCCGTGAATATACCCTTAATGGGTCCATGAAACAAAATGTACCGCGCGGAGCAAACTTCTCGAAACATGACTCGGTGTAACAAGACCTAAGCAGACAGCAAGAGTAATATCGTCATACTTTATATTTTATTATAACTATTTTATTTGTCACTTAAACTAGTTTCGAATAATAACAATAATTAAACCACTCTGTTTTCAATTATTTTATATATTATTTTGTCTACCATCCGGTTTCAAAGCTTAACAAGCTTTTTTATCAAGGTATATTATCTATATGTATATATATTGTAAATCTCAAAGCCTCTCATAATTTCACAGAAATTATCATCGAGAAAAATATTCCGGCGCCTTCTAACATACCTGTCGAACAGTTGTTGTTTCAAACATGGAGGTGTTGGATATGAGACAACTGTACCTAAAAGAAGCACTTACACACTTCTGGTTGAACAATAAGTTTTTCCGAGAGCACTTATTAAGTAATACTTACAAATATCAATAAAAAACAAAAAAAATTGAAAACAATATCAGTTTGTACATATTTTACTGTTATCAGGTAAAATATAAAGGAATCAAAAGCCGATACAATAATTATGTTGCATGAAATGAATTCAGTTCTTATCTACACAAATTTGGACAAACTCAAAATATTGTTGTTAAATAAATATTGCGTGAAAAAAATACTCATTTGTTTAAATCACGTTGGATTCATAAATGATTAAAATTTAATTTAAACCTTTTACATGTCAAACATAATATTTGAATGGTTTGTTTAATAATTAAATAATACAAATGAAAATACAAGAATTTGATAATGAATAAACCAAACGCCATTATCCCCGGGACAATCGCAAAACCTATAACTAATTACGAATAATGCATAATTAAAATATGTAAGCACGCTTATTGATAGGAAACTTATTTTGAAATTCAAAAACAATGTTCTTTAAGACTTATGTTTACTTGTATAAATATGCAATCAGCAGAAAAATCCTACATTTTGTATTTAAAACATATAATTTATTATTGAACATAAATTTACTTGAGTACTTAACAATTGTCCAAATGTTTGTAGACAGGTTGGTTTTCCTCTCCAGAAAGCTATTTAGACATTTTAACAGTATACATCATTTTTAAGTGCCCAAATATTTGTAGAAAATTTCATTGTGATTAACTGGTATTTCCTCAAAAAATTACAATAAAAGCACTACCTCCACGCACCTGCAAACCGATTTAAAGGCTGTGAGTTTTATCGGTTTCCTTAACGCTAAATTTTTTTTGTCGATAAACGAATTTCTCTAAAAAGTTTTAATTTTATAAACCGCGATTTTAAATTAACTTAACTCTCGTGAGCACCGATTACAATGGAAAGTTAAAATTTATCATCAATTTTATCTACATACTAAAATCAACAATTCTGAATCAGGTACAAGAATTTGTGTATCTGGGAAGAATGTTACCTAGGAATGGAAAGACTGAGAAGGATATTCAAAGGAAGGTGAGTGCTGAGAAAACCGGGTGAACGGTGCACTGAAATCTACTTTGCCAAAAAAACGTTTATCGCAGGAGTCAAAACTAGCAGTTTACAATGGAGTTCTAGATCCAACTCTTGTATCTGGGAGCAAAGTATGGAATTGGAAAAATAATGATAAAAGCAGGTTAAATGCTGTCGAAATGCAATCCTTCAGGTAAATGTGTGGTAAAACGATGAATGATAGGTGCACAAATGTCAAGATTCGTGAACTATGTAAGGCTGAGACACGCGTTATCGACAGAATCAAGAAAAGGGTGCTGCGTTGGTTTGGACATGTAGAACAAATGGACAGTAAAAGAACGGCTAAAAGGATCTACGATGCGAATGTTGATGGATACAAAAAACGAGGAAGACTGAGAAAGTCATGGAACGATCAAATCAATCAAATACTTAAAGATGGACATGTCAAGAGTTGGAAAAATCGACGTGCGTGCATGATACGATGTATGAATGTGGAGAAAGCGAGGTATGTATGCAAAAACAGAGTGATATGGCATTTTATCCTCTCTGCCTACCATTACCGGGAAACCGCGTGATAATTTGCTGTTTATGTTGTAATTAAAATTATGTTTTCTGTATGAAAAGCATTACATGAACATAATATTTTCTTCTTAACATGTTCAATTAAAAGTTACGGACGAAGATACTTTAAATGTTCAAGCGAATATACACACAAATATTGTTTTTTCTTTATAGACAGTTGAAAATAACTCTGTTTACTTCCCATTGTAATCGGGTCCCTGGTATCATTGCCCCTTTCACCGTGCGTTGGGAAAACAGAAATGAAGCATCTAAGTCCGTAAACTGATAATCTTAAGTAGATGTAGATGACAAGTTCTTTGAAAAAAAGTGAGTATCACCATACGTTATAATACAAATTTATCGTTACGAAGAAAAATTGAAATGGATTGTCAAATTGAAGCCTTAAAGAAAAGTAAAATTTAATCAAAACTTTATTTGAGTTCTATCACTTTTGGTTCTTACCAAAATAATATTATGTAAAATACGTTTGTCAAACACAACGTGTACATATTTAGACACGCATCTGCTAGCATTTCTTAATCTTTACGCGAATAAAAGTCATACTGAGGACATTAAGAGGATATGTGTAGCTGGGGATTTTGATGAATAGACATTTGAACATGTTTTTTTCTGCCACTCTCTAACAAATGCCTCCCCGATACTGTGAAAAATAAACAACCACCCTTCGGAAGTATTATGTCTTACTAAAACATTATGCTGTCCCCTTTTTTGCACGCTAAAATTGAACCAATTTGCTTGTTTTTTTTTAAGAAAAGTGAATAAAAATAAAATTCGATTTCTTAACATTTTTTTCGATTTTCAAAAATAGTCAATATATTTGTATACTGAACGTCCGATGACAGGAGATAAATCTCAGCGCTTTTAAGCGTTTAGGATGTTCCGAATAAACAATCTGCCAAAAAACAAATCAATAGGCGCCAATAGTAAATATCTATAGCATGTAAAACTCACTGCTCTAGTGCCATAATTCAGGAAAGTACGGGAATACGTTTGTATAAATATAAGTCAGGCCGCGTTTCAGATTAAAAAAAGTTATTAAAATCTACAGTCATACTTATACATAATTTAACAGTTATAATATGATAGATACCTGCTTAATACAAGACTAAAAATGATTTCAAACTTACAATTAATAATGAAGATAATATGTTACAAATTAAATTACTGGAAAAACGAAATTAAAAAACAAAAAAAAAAATGTTTGTAATATATGCCTTTATAAATTTAAAATATATATTTTTGAAAGTATATGCTCATCCTTTGTAACAAACAAAACTACATACATATATTATGAATTATTCCAAGAATGTTAATAAAGTGAAACTAATTTTTTAGCATTTTGTGTCCGGATGGATAAAGAAGTTCTGTGTAAGAAATAAAACCAGAACCTTTTTTATACTCGATGCTATCGGATAAATATACCGAGTAAGTAAAATAAGAAGAGATAAGCCCGCCTAGTAGTGCAGTGGTTAGCACGTTCGCCTACCATCCTAGAGGTCCTAGGTTCAATTTACACATACAATGGTATTCTTCACCGGCTCGGAAACAGGAATGAAATTTAATCACATACAAATAACTGAAGGTGGCTATAATTCTTATCAAAACAATAATAATAATTAATTTTATTGTAGTTAAATGGCTTAATAGTGCAGAATTCATTCTACCAAAGATACAAATATACAATCAACAAAATATTTTAAGATAAAGTATTGTAGTAATAATTATTTTCAGTTCAAAAAAGAGCGCATGAAAGAGAAGGAATAAACTCACATTATTAAGTCAAATAAGTTCCATTAAGGTACTTATAAGATCTGGAGCCAATTTTAAAGATCATTTTATTTTAAATGAATTCCCTTTGCTACAAAGAAAAACGTCTGTGGAATTCTAACGAATCAAGTAAATTCTCTAAATAATCTTTTAAGTCTCTTTAATCACTGTAAAAATATCTCCGAAAACCGCCCATAAAATCCGGGATAAATGTAATTCGTTCTTCTAACTAATATATGGTCGTCTTTTTTATGCTACATCATTAAAGTTAACAAATTTTTGGAATATTCTCTTTGTTATTTCAGTCAAAAAGATAGGTAAAAGGGAGTCTCTTATCGGTAAAAAGATGATAGAGGATTATTAAGCTGATGTCAGGAAAGATTAAGCATCATAAATATATTTAGTAGTTACGTAAATATCAATGTCAATTTATATTTTCGATCTAGTCAGGATAGGGACAAATACTAGATATATATTTGATTACAAAATATTTATTTGATTTCACTCCAAATGCAATTCAAACTCTGGAGTATAGAAGACTCATTTTATACTATTGCAGATCAATTATTCCTATTTGATAACTTGTGAACCATTTTATAGATTGCCCGTTTACTTTCAAGTTGTTTGGAATATCTTGTATCCAGCGAAACAAGACTCCAAATCACATTTCATTTACCCATACACAGGACAAATTCGAGATGTTTTTTTTTTTTTTCAATAGAGCCTTACAATAATGTGCATATAATATATTTCTGGATTCTTTTCATGGCGCACACAGATGCCAAGGCTCACAGATTACAAAGAGCTCCCTTGGGCAACAGTGAACATTTTTTTCTTGTGTGTGGGCACAGCCAATGATATTTATTTCCTTAAATGCGGTGCGCAGTATGCGTGGGCAGGCAATATAGAAAATGACAATATTATTTTTGATATCGTTCTCTCCATTTTAGGCCATTTTTTATTTTACGTTCTTTTTTTACTTCAATTGTTACTATTTTTGCTATTTTTAATTAAAATTTTTACATTTTTAAAACTTATTATTTTTTGTTCTTCTTTCATAATTTATTTATTATTATTAGTATTTTTTTCTTGGTCCACAAAATATATAATTTATTTTCATCATCATCATTATAACCTTTCCATACCGAATGATGCATAGGGCAGTATATTGATACACCAATTGCAGCGTATAGTAATCGTAACGTAAAGGTAAGATGAAGAGTCCTACGCCGCAGGTGCCAGTGTAAAGACTATTGATTTATTTATTCATACAAAGATATATATTATAAAAAAAATAATAACGTGTACCTAACTCTATGAGGCCAAGAGCCCTGTGTTGAGTTGGGATACAACATAATGCAACGTTGAAAAATGCATAATTTAAAACAATACCATAAATAACAATCGTATTATAAACATAAATTTGAATAAACAAATAAAAAAAATATATACATTTGCTAGGGTAAAAGAAGCCCGATGTTCAAGTTAATATACCAGTCCAGTACTCTATGTACCATAAGGCAAGGAAAAAATAATGATTATTTTAATTTAAAAAAAATTGTTTCGTGGTGGCTACTGTCAGGTCAAATCTTGCAAAAGAAAATCAATAATTTTACCGCGTCGGGTAAATCCGTACGATTGCTCTGCAATTAGCCAAATGGTAATTATTTCATGAAAATAAATTTGATTCTAAAAATATTCCATATTTATCTTCAAAACGTGCTTTTGAGTAATACGAATTGAATATTATACCTTGTATTTACTAATTTTATCAACGTCATTATATCACAATTGTTATGAGGAAGGTAAAGTAGTCACCAGATAAAGAGGCCTACGCTTACATTATCTTTTACACCATGGTCATAATAATATGAGCGTAGGCATACTTATCTGGGTATCACTACACATACATGAGGTTTAATATAACATGTTACCTTTGTTATTGTTGACAGATTATCTACGAGAAAGCTTTTATCATATTCTTCTCCTTTGAAGTTTTAATTCTGGGGATTGGTTTGCAGCAAAGTCCTGCATCTCGTCCTTTACTCTTCTTTATTTTCTTCAGCTCTCTTCAGCTTAACCAGCGCAGTTCAAATCCTCGTTGGGGGCGGCCTCTGTTATTTGTCCCCTCAGCCATGCCTCCTATTTTTATTTATTATATTTACGGTCGAAGCCAATTAGAACAGTTACATGAAGAAACATAAATGCAAGAAACTGAACCAAAATAACATAAAACTATTTAGCAAAGACAAACAAGGGCAAAACAATAATTGTATACAATTTATTCATAAAAACGATAGACCTAATACTTCGAGCTAAACCATGCCAATCCAACTTCATCCCACACTGTTATGTCGCGAAGAGATCTACAAAAAGCCGGAAGATCTATCCCAAAGAATTCCAAGTCGTGCGATTCATTGACTAATCCACGCATTCTGGACATTGGGGCATAAAAACCAAAGTTGCTCCTAGAAGATTATATAAATAGCATTATATAAATAGCATTTGACTTCTGTTGGCATGGTTAGGAACATGAAAAGAAATTGATTGAAATGAATATAAGGTCCATCTCAGTTTTACATGTCTCCAATGAAGACAAATTAAGAGATTGCTCTATTTCAAAATAGGAATAATTACCCCTTTGTTATTTATTTATTTATTTATTTATTAATGAAATCATACAGTCTTTATATAAAACAAGGTACAAAAAAACAATTTTAAAAAGTAAGACCAATTACAGATTTCACACTAATGAATGCAGGAGGAGAGGGGAAAAATAATTTAATTCTAAAAAAGTAAAAATAAAAATATTACATAAAAAGTTCATAAAAAGGAGAAGACATTGTAAAGCTACTCTACTTTCCTCCCTCTCTCTCTGCTTCCATGAACTTTTTAATTTAATTATAAAAAAATCACAACTAACAATAAATTATTCGATGCAGGTAGTAGATGTAGGTAAGTATAAATTAAGAGTTGAAATCAAATGAAATCCGAGCAACTATGCCACTTTTCTAAGAAAACGGTGTTGGACAGACTCGATATGGTCAATATGAGTCCTGTAGAATGGAGACCAAATAGGAGAAGCGTATTCTAGATGAGGTCGAACTAGTGAGCAATAAAGAGTTTTGATGGTATTAATATTTTGGAAGTCCATCGTCACTCTATTGATAAAACCGAGAAATTTGAGAGATTTGTTTACAATATTATGTCACGCAGTAGACCCCCTTAGTGCATTATGTAGGTGATTTATTGGGATCTCAAATGATTTTGATTTCTTGCCTCTCTTCTTCAATGCTGCTAAAAAACCCGTCATTAGTGATATGGTCTCTCCGGAAAATTTTTAATATTCTTGTATTGCACCACATCTCAAAGACCTCTAATCTTATTTCTTTCGGTAAGGCACCATGTCTCATAACCATACATTAATATGCTACATAAAAATGTCCTGGCAAGTTGCTTTCGGATTTTTAGGTTTGATTGACTCTAAAATCTTTGATTTTTTGTTAAATGCAAGCCTTGTTGGATGTATGCCGCAGTCAGCTCCTTTTTTTGTTCTACCGTCCCGGGCGATTCTGTTTCTGAGGTAAGCAAATACTTTCGCATTTTTCTGAGTTGCTCCGAACATTGCCACATTCATTAGCTGCTGATTACGGGCCACAGTAAACACATAAAGTTTGCTCCTGTTTATTTTCATATTCTGTTTATAATTTATTTATTACTTTCTCCATTATATTTAAATTATTAAAATGCTAATTTTGGACTATTGATTTTCGCCCTCCAAAATATTTACGGGCTGTGATAAAATATCAATTTCTGTAAAAATTGTAGCAAAAAGTAAGACTAAAAATTCCAACAATAAATAAATTAATCCCCTATATCGCAGCGAATTTTAAATACATAGACACGGTATTTACAGGTATCAATAAATAATAATAAGAAAAACACGCTTTAAGTGCTAAAAAAATGGCATTGAATTTGTAAGTAACCAATTGTCTTCCATATCTTCTTCTTGATAGGAATTTTGCCCTCGCGTGTGATGAAAAAATGCTTAAATTGCACTACAACTCTAATAAACAAAGCAGATACAACGTTTCATTTACAATTTAATGTTTCTATGAAATAAATATCAATTTATTACAATAAAAAACATTTTATGGAACTAATACCTAAAAATTGCATGTTACTTAGTACGTATCGTATTTAAATTACATAATAATATAAAATCAAATAGAAGCAAATAGTTTTAACATCCACATTTTCTAAACGTCTTCATTTTTTTATTTTCGACAAGCAAAAGAGCTGAACCCCTTATTGATATGACTGAAAATTATCTGGTTGAATTGTTTCACCGACGAGGTAACTAGTTTAATGAACAATATTTTAGGAAAGTGCTAATGTTTGTAGACAAGACAGGATTCTACGCCCTAGGGAGAAATCAAGATTAAAACTAATTGCAACACAGAATGATAATATTACTGAAAAGGAAATATGTAAGTCTAGGCATTCATAGGGCTTATGACCTGGCTGGCTGGTTTAAGTGGCTACATCTTTCGAATATTTCACTCTCTTGTCCGTCTGATGGCAAAACGATGTATCTCAAAAAAGCTTGAACTGAGATAATCGCCTTAATAAATGCTTTGCGGAATTTAAATCACAACCTTTCTATGGTTACGCGTGTTTCTCAGCGAGTAAAATATAACGCCAAAATGATGCATCGTTTTGCCGTAAGACGGGTGCTCTGTTGCAATAAATTTCAATCTTTATAACTTTTTAGGGAGAAATCCACCCTTGTCTGAAAGCGTTTGAACATAATCAAAATATTGATCAGTTGTATGTGTGTCTTATAATATATATATTGTTACGAAATTGATTTTTTCATTAACTTATTAAATATACGGCCTAAGACAATTACAACAGTTATATGAAGAAATAAATAAACAAGAGACTGAACAAAAATAATATAAAAATAAAACATATATATTTATATTAATAAAATATTTATATTTATATAAACATATTATTAATATATTTTTTTTGAACATGAATATTGCATTTGTACTTATCGTGATCTCGTTTTTTATTTTTTGTTAAGGCCAAAGTAATATTTTATGTATCTTAATTGCAACTACAGGATAACTCGTCTTTTTATTACATGTGAGTCACAAAAAATATATGTATTATGTTTCCAATAAAAACATTAAACTCATCTCCTTTTAGAAAATAAAAAATCTATATCAAATATTTCATAGGTACGAAGGTTTTCACGGTCACTGTTATCAATATGTTTCTTTTTTGGGTGATACCGTGTGTGTTGAATTTGTTCCAACATTTCGGTTACTATTGCAGGAGTCATCTTCAGGGTAAATTGAAAAAAAGTATGTGTTTAAGTACTAGTAATTTGTACCGTGTCGCAGTCGGCGAAGATTCCGAAAAGGGAGAAAAGGTCAACAAAATTACAGATGCGTTGGAGCGTATTGGGTATTAAAAGCATCAAATCGACATTATTATTAAATCGCAAGCTACAAAAAAGTACAAGGTAGAAAATATTACAAAAAAACTGCAAACCTACCATACGTACAGAATTTTACTGACAGGATAGTCAAAATGCTGAAAAAACATAATATTGGAACAACGTTTGGGACTGTGGGAAAAATAAAGAACCATTTATTGAACTCAAAAGATAAGAATCCGCTGAAAACAAAAGCTGTTTATAAACTAAGTTGCCAAGGATGTGATAAAGTGTACATAGGTCAAACCGGGAGCACAGTAAAAAAAAGGATTGACGAACACAATAGAGCATGTAACCTTGGGCACCCTGGCAAATCTGCAAAAGCGGAACACTTTATAGACACCGGACATTTTTTCGCCTTCGAACCAAAAAATTTTCATAAACCCAGTCATTACAGTGCACGAATAATAAAAGGGGCAATTGAAATACACAGACACCCATATAAAACAAACAATGACGACGGGCTTAAATTAAACTCAACATGGTTCCCAGCACTACAAACTACAAAAACTAATAGAAATGTGCCTACTGCCAATTGCGACACGGTTTAAATTACTAGTACTTAAACACATACTTTTTTCTACAAAGCACTCAGTTTATCCTGAAGATTGGTCCTGCAATGGTAGTCAAAACGTCGGAACAAATCCAACACATACAGTATTACCCAAAAAAAAAATATGTTGAAAAATACTTCGTATTTGTGTTTATTCAAATAACAAATGAACATGTTAAATTATTCAATTTTTGTAAATCTTTGTGAATCGCCCCAATGGATGTAGCAATGATTCTTACTGTCAAATTTAATTATAAATATTTTAGGAAAAATAAATAAGGCTTAAAGTATTTTATGGTCAGCGTAGCCCTTCGTAACTTTAAGGTCGGGGTTTTCAAGATTAATATATCTTTCTTAGCCTTTTGTTATACCGGTGGTAATAAATAACAGTCCGAAGTAGTACAGTTCAGGGTTAAAAGGTTAAACTTTTCTAAAACGCTCCGATTTGTAAAACGTGCTTTAATATAACAACATCAAATTTAGGAAAAATATTATAAAAATAATATATATGTATGTACTAGAGGTAGAAAAAAAAATTAACTGCTGTTTTAAAACAGTTACCCTCTTGAAACATCTTAAACCGTTTCAGGAAAATTAATTAAATCGTTTTACAAAATTAAAACCAAGTCACTAGGCGCAAAAGTAAATAAAAAAAACATTTCAATTCGCGCGAAAAATTCAACGCTCGCCGCACTCTTCTTTTAAATATTTATCTCTTATACTTAATTACTCGTATTAGAATATCTCAGGAAGAAGAACTTAACATGTTTACATGGAATCTCCCCAGTTCGTCTCCACTCCACCCTATACCCATGCAGTCCCGTGCCCATGTCCATCCGTATCTTGAAAATGAAATTTTAAACAGTACGAAGTCTTTACCGCTGTAAAAAAACACCAAAAACTGAAGGTTTTTCCACAACGAAGATGCAATTTAAACTGGAACAGTGTCATAGCCAGTTCTTACCTTTAAAACATTTTTAAAAATCAGAAAAACTACATTGTGCTAAAAAAATGTAAGCCTCTACCGTTTTAAAAAAATCGTTTTTTAAAGAAACCTTATTAAATTTTTACTGGGTACTCTTTTTTACGTTTTTGACCCATTCACCCTACTTCATACAATATTATCAAAATTTACATAAAGTCATGAGGCACCTAATCAGCCCATAATTATTTCCTTAATATGCTAGCGCTGCCGTTCGATCCTTTTTGATAATAATTCATAATTAGCACCTCATAAACACCTTGAATAATAAATGTCGCATTTTAAAAATGGTTTTTTATTTTACATGATAACACATTGATGAAGTAATATAAAAGGAATGCCAATTTTACTAAGTGGCTCAATTTTAGTTTAAACTTCAATTGAAAACGTAAGTAAAGTTCCCGTTTAATTAAACTAAAGGTTATTTTTTTATCTTCTTGACACGTCGTGCATCCATAACCCGTACAAAAGTATCATAGCTGCTAAACAGTCTTTATATTTTGACACGTTTTAAATATTGCCCTTATAAATTATTAACAACAGTAAACATCGAACAAAAATAAGTAAAAAGCTTTGAAGATAGATAATGTACTTATTTGGAGAGTTTCAGGCCACTCATCATACATTTCAAAATCTTAATATGTACCTAGATTTTAAGGGGTTCTAGTTAGTCTCACTTTGGGAAACCTGAAATCGCCTTCGTTCCATACCACATACAGAACAAATTATTTCTCTTAAAGATAAAACTTTTGTCAGTCGGTATTCGTTTATGAAATACGCTTTGCTATACATACAGCTTCGACTTACGTCTAAATGTTTCAAGCAGATGGAAATAACAGCCTTTATTATTTTCTCCGGTGTTTGCAAATTACCACGCATCTAACACCCAGGGGAAAGATAATTCTGAATAACTCGATGGATCAACATTTAATCACATCGCGATTCTCTGATGGTATGATTGATTTCTCACTTTTCTACAATAAAAAGTTATTGAACCGCAAGAGACGAATATCTCCTTTATGATCTAATTTATATTCCCCCTTGGGTTCCTTTGTTGAGTTTTTCTAAAGAGCGAAAAAGCTATTCATAGTAAACAATACACTCACGGTTAAGTAAAAACGAACATTTTTAAGACGGTGTTTTCATCAAGAAGTAAGTATTTTTAAATAATTTGTACCGTTTTACAAGTAATACTTCAAGTACGGTAACCCTATCTTCTAGAACGTGTTTGCAATGAACGATAACATTTTTTTACATGATTATGTATCATATGACATCTGGTCGTTTATTACAAAAATAAATGATGAGACAATTATTGTTATAACCATCGTATCAAAGTATCATATTTTAAATCTTTGCATTTCAGATTTTAAACCTATTTCATAGATCTCTTGGAACTTGTTTTTTTATATTCGTAATATTGAAAAATTCTAAGGTCAGGTGCGGCAAGTGTCATATTTTTTTTATAAATTCAAAATAAACGTTATCTGCTTTTCCAAAACACAAGTCCTTTTTGTATTTTTATTTAACACAGAATGAAATTAATTTTAAATTATTCAATATAAAACTACTTTTCGCTCAAAAAACATACGAAACAATGTGTTATTCATAATATTCTAAATATCTGTTCCTCTTGCTCCGTTACCCGGGGTAAAAGTATCAGAGCAGGTTATTTCTCATATAGTCATCATTGAGATATTATCTCATTTAATGTAGATAATTTGAGTAACCGCTAATTCAATAATTATTATTTTATCGCCTTCTTGGAGTTTTTTTTCTAGTTATTTTAAGTTTTTTTTTAGAGTTTTTTTTTTTAAATATATCTTTTCTCTATTTTTTTCAGTTTTATATACTTTGCCATTTTTTTTTTAAATATTTTTTTTAATTCCATATTTTTTGTAAGATTTTCATGTTTTCATATATATATATATATATATATATATATATATAATGTATAATGTGTCTCAATTTTATTATGAGTATAACTTTCATTATTAAATAACAATATTTAATGCTAAGTACTTGTTTTAGTGTATCAGTGGTATTAATGTGCATATTAGGATGGGTGAGGATGCGTGTATATGTGTATGGGTGTGCGCGTATTGTATGCATGTGACAATGTGTAGTGAATATAAGTGGACTTATCCAACAATGATTACAAACAATTATCTGGTTTTTTTTTCAAACTTTATGAGGAAACCTGTCAAACACCTTATCCATCGATAAAAAATTGTTAAGAACGCTCCAGTCTAAAAGTCAAATTTAAAAATATGTAATTAATTTTAAAAAGTAATAAAAAACAGAAAAAATACATGTATGTAAGTACGCATATACACACATACAAATATGATTGCATGTATGTATGCATATGTAATTTATGATGATTATTTAAAAATACCAAAAATGAAGTAATATGTTTAAATAAAAATAAAATAAAAAAGTAAAAAAAAAAATGAAAACAAATTAGAATATGAATACTTTTTACAAAACTACCTTTAACTTTTTTTTGTACTACCATACCGAGTTTATTGCCATACCATTTACTTAACATAGTGAGGATATACCGTGTCTAATATGTTTGCTTATAATTTAATTAAACATAATTGTATTGTAAAGTTTATATTTGAAGCACTAATTTTGTGGTATATATAGAAAATAATCATAACTTCAATAAAGACACTGGATTAAAAGTACTTCATGTTGAAAATAAAATATTAAAATTAGACAACTTAGAAATCTTAGAAATTAAAAAAGCGATTCATAATAAGAAAACAATAATTAATAACCAAATAATCAATATTAATTTTAGTCCTCTCCTGGCTTACTTCGAAAATAAGGATGTCAAATTACCACCCGTGTAAGAAAAAACCACTTGATTTATTTGGTCCACGTGTAGTATTTAGTGAACATGATAGAAATAAAATAAAAAGGAATCAATTCATTATTCCGGAAACCGTACGGTGAAAAATAAAAATTGGAGGTTAAAAACAAAGTTGTTTTATTTATTGTATTATAATTGTATTGACTTAATTGTTCCTTTTCCCTGTTTTGCAAACAAAACATATTTATTGTGTATTAATTGGTAGAATTCCTTATTAAAGTATTAAAATTTGAAAAGGCATCCAAAAATCTTTTTTTAAAATTATTTAATTAAGTAGTTTAGTTTAGTTAGATCATACCCTAACAAGACAGAACTCGTCACATAAGACTTTCTTGGCAATTTAAAAAAACAAAAGTAGAATTTAATCCAATAAAAAAATATTTTATTTTGGATACCTTTCCACATTACCACATATTCTATTATTAACTGAAATAAACGCCAATTTTTGGCACTGAACTAAACTGATTTAAATTTATACATTACATAATTTAAATAAGCAAGAAAAAGGGCTTTTGTTTTTTCAGGACAAGTGACAAACAAAAGCACTGTCAAAAATTGTTTATCTTTTAAATCGGAACGCAACAGTAACACCATCTTTTCCATTTTACAGTCACAACGCATCTTTTATATCTAACCAACTGAAAAAATATGCCTTTAAATCTTTAGATTTTAAAACGGACCTTTAATTTATTTTGCCCGTGGTTATTACCTCATCTGATTTTAAGTGAAAGAGCGCATAAAATTAAAATGAACAAGACTTTATTTTTAAAAAACACGCACTTTCCTGGATTCAAACCAAAGATATGAACTCTTTTTTTCTACGATGTATTTTGTTGCCCTTTAATAATAAGGAATATTTTTGTTTTTTTTTTATTTTTTGTTTCCTCTTAATTACTACAAAAAAAACATATAATCTTTTACAAAATATTTTATTTTCTCTTTCTTATGTTACACAAAAATATTTTAACTGTCTATTTATTAAAGAAGCAAAAATTTGATAACATTTTCTTGTATATCCACAAACAGGCCATGCCTTTGTGGGACTTTTCTGTTTAGTATTTTTACTATTTATATGTATTTTATTGCTTTGTATTATCTTTTATTTTTTTGATACTCTGATATTTTTTTTATTATACGTAAACAGTACTAAAATCATGAGAAGTATGAAAATTCAATACTAATACGTGAAAATTTATAAACAAAAATATTCAATGACAAACTTATTCACGTTTTTTTCATAGAATTTACTCATATGGACACATCATCACAACATTCTTATTTTCAAAAAAATATTTTACTTTTGATTGGACCGTTGTTGAAAGTTTGAAGTAAATTTAATTTGACTTAGATACCATGACACTTTTATTGCTATTTTTTATAGAAACACAATGTCACCTCCTACAACATAATTACTTCAGTTTCATGTACGTTACAGCCGTCACTACCAATGTCTTTTGGATTGACGGCTTTAACCGTCATTTCCTTAATAAGATATACGATTTTAAAGGCTATAGCCGGCAGAACCGGGAACGTATTCAAAACTTGATGTCAACAATAAACTACATTTATTTTTTATTTAATCAATAATTTTGATAACAACCTTGAAATTTTTAATGGATCTTTTTAAAAATGAAAACAAAAAACGTATGATAATACTCGTAATTTAAACATTCTGTTTTAAACATGATAATTTTTTATATCAAATTGCTAAAATGTGATGTAGCAAAACTAAAATAAAATAACTTTTGTTTTCTTATAGCTCGTGGTAAGCAGAACAAGTTTAATAAAAAAAATTCTTTATCAATGAGTGAACACTAAATACAAGAAAAACTGACATTTATAAAAATGTGCCAAAAAACTGTAGTTTTAGTGCAAAATAAAAGTGATTAAATTGAATAAATAATTTAAAATGTGTAACCACAAAGAAAGGCGTGTTCCCAGTGGAAGACTGCTCAGAAGATGCCATCTTCTAGTACTGATGATAGGATCTTTTCTTCCGATGTTTTCATTCCAAGGTAAGTCATTTAAAATATCTTACGTAGATTGCTTGCCGATATTAGGCGCTCCTGAGCGATTATATAAGTCCGAAATTGACGTTTTTGAGTATGCAGAAACTTTTCAAATATATTTTCTATCAGCACTATTACCAAAATATTTTTTTTCAATAGTCTTATCATCGGTTTCACTCATACAAAAAAAATAGTTCTTTACGTTAACAATCGAATTTTCAAATCGTCATTTCGGAAAATGGTGATATTAATTTAATTTAACTCTACTAATTTATCGGCCCTTATATTTTGAGTTTGGCAACTATATGGATAGCTTTTTCCGGGTATAATCATTCTTTCTCGTAACCAAATTGCAACTAAATTAACCAAAAAAAGGTTTAATTCACTTGTAAAATTCAGTTATAACTAATACAATAATTTATTTCTGTCGTAATATTTTAAATGATTTTAAAAAGATAAATAAATACTAGTTTTACCATACTTTTTAAAATGTATAAATAGATAACAAATTTATCGAGCTGTTAATTACCTATTTTTTTATAAATTTCAAAATATTTGTTCCTTTTAAAATATTACCCATTTATTTACATTCCTTTTCATAGAACTCAAATAATGCTCTGTGAGACGTTTAGATATTTAATGCTTTAAGTTTTTTCATAATCTGAGCTTGAGTTTATGGAAGTTCATCTCAAAAAACATTTCATGCCAGATTCATACGATGTTTTGCATCAAGGAAATGCAACGCCAAACTTGGTCTAGGGAAGTTGTTTAAGAAAAGTTGAAGAAAAAGCTTAGGTTTGCTGCTGAAGGTAAGTCGGAGAGAAGTTGAGTGAGAGTGGTTAAGAGGGAAGAGGGATAAAGTTAATTTAATTTGAGAATTAGCGCTTATCCTGACGTGACTTGAGTTTGAGATATTTTTTTACATTTTCCCTGTTTCTGCATTCTTAACTAGAATTATTAAACCAGAGTATTCTGAAACTGGTTTATTTTTTAAATTCTATTAAGTGATTATATAAGTTGTGTTTCAAATAAAAAGTACAGGAGTACCACAAAAAACTGAATTACTCAATAGTGTATTTGATTTATTTATTTATTAATGAAATCATACAGTCTTTATATAAAACAAGGTACAAAATAACAATTAAAAAAAGTAAGACCAATTACAGATTTCACACTTATTTATTATGAATGCAGGAGGAGAGGGGAAAGTAATTGAATTCTAAAAAAGTTAAAATAAAAATATTAGATAAAAAGTTCATAAAAAGGAGAAGACATTGTATAGCTACTCTACTTTCCTCCCCCTCTCTCTGCTTCCATGAACATTTAAATTTAATTATAAAAAATCACAACCAAAAATAAATTATTAGATGCAGGTAATAGATGTAAGTAAGTATAAATTAAGAGTTGAAATCAAATGTTTAAAATTAAAAGTAAAAGTTAAAATTATAATGAAAAGTTTAAAGTAAAATTATGTTAAAAGTTTAAATTAAAAGTTAAAATTAGGAATTAAAATTAAAAAGTTTAAATTGAAAGATAAAATTAAAAATCAAATTAAAAGTTAAAAGTCAAGCAGGAGATAAATTTAAAATGTCTTTAACAGATCTGATAAAAATATGAAATTTAAAATGTAGTATGTCGATGTCACTAAAATTGTTATTATAGGTAATCTGTATTCTTCGTAGAGTGCTATTTTTTTAATAATTGGTCATTGAGTTAGGAATGTCGAAGAGTACAGACTGACAAGTTCTACGGACAGGGACTCGATATGAAATGCCTCTAACAATTTCTGGGATATCAAGTACGTTATTAACAATTTTGTATTGAAATCTCATATCCAACATGGCACGCCGAGTTGCGAGATTTCGAACCTTGTGAAAATTAGCGGACTCAGTCCCACTTGAGAATGAAACATTATTTTTGAAATCTAATTGTCTAAGAAAATAGTTTTGAATATGTTCAATACGATTTTTGTAAGTATTATATTTTCCTTCATCACTTTAGAAAAAAATAATCAGTTTTTATTCTCCATCATTATTTTGCGGCAAATAAGACAATTATTGAAGGCATCTTCACAGTGCACTGCGCAAATATCGCGAGCAACTTTATTCCCTCGATTGAAGGCGAACAGAAAGAGGTGTCGAAGATGCTCACTTTCGTCTAATTTACATGCCATTTTAAAGGCTTGTAGTCAAATAAAATAATACTTTTAATGCAAAAAGCAAGCACAATATCTTGTAGAGCAAAAAATTTCCTCATACATGACGTATAATTTTATATATATTTTTTAAGCTTTTGGTGCTCATTATTTTAATTTTGAAAAAAGGGACACAACTTTTGAGTGATAGTGGGATTTAGACGTTTTCATATAAAATCTAATTTCAATTGATTTTCAAAAAAAAATCTTATTTCTATCGAGAAAGATGAACAAATAATTTTATTAGATTGTGATAATACAATGTAAAGAAATGATGAATTTTACTAAAATATATTATTTTGATTTATTATGGCATCACCATTTTTTTATCCGCAGCCAGTGGTGTAAAAGGGCTCATTTGAAATATTCATTTAAAATTTTGATTTATTTTAAATTTTTACTACAAAGTTAAATTAAGTACTTTGTATGAAAAATATAATACACATTTTTTCTTCTTAACACATTCAATTACAAGTTACCGACGAAGATATAAAAATTTTCAAACAAATATACACCTTTTTGTACAAAAATATTGATTTCGTCTCGTTACGAACCGAAGAAGGCAGTGTTTGTAATCGTGGCCCGTGTGTTGAGTATTGTAATTCACCACTGTAACTAAGCCTCCTGCATGCTTTCGTGCGAAAAAAAAACAAGTAATATTTTAAAAATCACCATTTTTTTGAGGTACGTACGCAAATTTCTTTTTTTTTTTTTAATAATACCCTTGATTAGCATTAAAAAAAACACATTTTAAAAAAAGGAACACTTAAGGTTAAACTTGCAAAAAAAAGTCTGGCTCTTGTGTTTGGCAAGTTAACAAAATATTATAAAAAAGAAACAAAAAATGCGAAACAAAATAATACAAAAAATAAAAAATTAAACCGTTGTAAAAATTAAGAAAATTTAACACTAATAGAAAATAAAAAAATTAAATCACAAATTTTTTAAATTGATATACACATGCACATATTATACATACATCTTTATTATCAGAATACGGTTAATGTTAACTAGGTAGTCAGGAAGCTTTTCTTTAATTTATCCTAAATTTTTCCGTAATTTATTTCTTGGTATTCGATTATTTTTTTTGGTATTTGGTATGTAATTTATTTAATTTTGTGGTAAATTATTGAAAAGCTTGCGTTCTTTTATAAGTATAATGATGTTTGGCCATGGTAGTTTTAATTCTCTGTAGAGCGAGGCATCTTGTTCTTAACCTTCCCGTAATACGGTCCGGTGGAAGCTCTCCTTATGCACCTGGAACATACAACCCTTTTCGTAAATATCCTCCACTCTTAAAACATTAAATTCTATGAACAGTTCGGTAGTTGAGAAGAAGGATGGTTTATATAGTATTATTTTAATATTTTTTTTCTGTAGAACATTTAAGGGTCTTACATAAGCGTTAAAAGCCCCTCTCCCTCCAACTATTACATATTGAATGATTGACTGTACTAGAGCATAATAAACTGTCTTCAATTGATCTGTCGATAAGATACCTCTAAGTTTTATGTACCTATTTGTTTAAGTCCAAATAAATAAAAATGATCAAAATAATATAAATCACCATTTTCCTATCCGCATTTTGTGGTGCACAGACCACCACGTCTCAGCTACGATGTTGAATTATATCCATTATACAATTTTAACCATTATGTCACATATAAGATTTAAATACTTTTTTACAATCAGAACTGACTTTTTATCTTTATTCCATTTAAGATATTCCAATTGAATTTGGGGTTATGTTCGTACGGTGTTGTATATCAAACATTATTTGAATATAAAAGCTGACAGCGCTTCTCAGTAAGTACTGGAAAAACGCGATGCAAAGCCTACCATATATTTTCACTAAAGCAACATTTCGTAAAAATGGCAAAGAAAACGTTCAAGATGGCCGCGGTTCGGTGTTGTTATGTCATGGCGATATACTTTATGTTGTTTTCATTGCACACACACGAATAAATACGGCATGACTTATCTCACAATCTGCCTTGGCCGTGATGATATGAGGGTAAATTGATTTGACACGAGGAAGGATATTTGGCCCGACCGAACACCTAAACAAACATCGTATTCCCAAAAATACTGATTACTCTTCCGCGAACACCTCATAAAAAGAATAATTTTGCTTATAAAACACACTTCTTTTTCGCACACTCAAACCGTGCCTTTTATAAAGTGGTACATGAATGTTTAAGGTTTTTGAATTTTGTAGATTATCCGAACGTTGAGTTATGTAGAATTTGTTTTTGTTTATGGTTTCACTGTTACCCTAGTAAAATATAATATTCTCATAGTGTGTTGTTTTTCTTACGCTGTATCTTTTCTTCGGGGAAAATCCAGTCATGTCACATTTAGGAGCTTTGCAGTTGAACAAAAGTATTTTATGTATATTACTTAGTGGTTTATGTATTATGTTTGTATACGTGTTAGAAAAACACTTCGAAGAAGTTGGTTTATTTAAACGAGCTTTGAAAACAGTAGACTTCTTAAAACAAACGCATTAAGCTAGAAAACAACTTGTATCTCTAAATGAATCTTTGACTAATTTTTTCGTGCTTTTTTTCATTGAATTCAATTCAATTAATTTATTTTAAATAAAACAAATACATTACAAACTTACTCGTATATTCAATACTTACATATTATAAAAAGAATAAAATACATAAAAGAGACTCATGTCAAAGTAGTAGGAGAATCCGGTTTCGGAAAACCCCTTCGGATACATGGAACAGATCAATATCCAGAGTGATGTTGTTCAACATAGCGGTAGCTTCCAACAGGCATAACCATAGGCAGGTTGGTCTTGTATATCGGAACATGAAACAGTATATGCTGACGCTGTCTTAGCTAATTATCAGGAACATACAAACCAATGCCCATCATTATCCCAGAATTATCCATCATACCGCGCAACAATCGATAAAAATGTGTAGTCAAATACACATACCTTCTAGTCTCTAAACTGTTGAAGCCAAACATACCCTGGAAAAACTCGGTTGGGTAGAGCCAAGGATAATACCCGCACTCTCTCATGTAGAGATATCTCAGAAACTTCTTTTCGATTTTCTCTATCATAAGAGAGTACTTCAGTTCATGTGGCCCCCAAATCATCGAGCCACTCTCGAGTCTACTTCGCACCAAGGAGTTGTAAAGAGTCTTCGGTTCGCGGGTATTTTCGAAAATTCTGGCAGTACGCAGAACAAATCCTAACATCTTCAATGCATTACCACCGATTGTCTCTATGTGTTCATGAAATGTCGGTGAAATGTCAATGTTAATTGTGCATGGGGTCTCTGTTTCTATTTTTGTGAAATATTTATTTATGTACTAGAATTCTTCTTCAGCTTTGTGGGGAATCGAGTTGAAATCAATTTTAGATGATTATAAAAATGTATATTGGCGTGTAAGTTCGTGTTAGTTGTAAACCAAACTATGTGGTACAAATTTGAAACTTCACGTCGCTTGAATTAATCATTCTTTGGTTTTATTTTAAACTGAAAATTCTAGGTGAAAATTACAAAATTGATGGGCTGTCTAAATTGAACGTTATTTATTTACCAAACAGGCCAATTTTTTAAAATGAAAGACAGCGTGGTAAACAGAGTAATGATTATATAAAAATTACTTTCAAATTTAAAATCACTACATGCAGGGAAAATTGTTATATCCCCTCCTTGGTTGGAGTCTACAGTGTTTGTAAACAACAATCGTTGTTAGATGGCAATTTTTGTGCATCTCCTTACATAAGATATTTTTTTCTTAATTCTGATGTACAAACAAAACAAATCCAGAAACTTTAATGAAGGTATATAACGATTAAAATTACTTTCATAATATGTGAGTAGATATTATTTTATTTTATTTTATTTTATTTGGGAAATCAAAAGTTCTACATACATATTTTTAGTAAACAAACAGATATAGTGTATAAACTCAGAACTAATAACAGATTTCCACATAGTATACAAAGTTAGTAAAGAAAATATATAACATATCAAATAAATACATACAATTTATACATTTAAAAATGTTATTTTCATATACTCAATAATCAAAGATTTTTTAAATATTTATTTTAAGAACATTAAGTTACTGTAAATTGGAGGGGATAAGGACAAGAATGCTTGATAAGAGGATAAGGAGGGGAGGGGAGATGTACATATTTATTATTAAAATGTCTACTAAGTTACATAATACATTTTTAGTGTAAATTTATGCTTTATATATTTATTTTAGCGCCCTAATGGGTTTTTTACACTGATATCTTTATAGATATAATTCCTCAGTACGTGTGATGTCACAGTACTCCTCCTAAACGGCTTAACCGATTTACGTGCGGTTTTCAGAGAAATATAGATCTTTGCGCTGTGCGTGTTTGTAGATAATAAAATTTTCAATCGTATATGTAAAAAAAAGTTAGGAGCATAAATGTTTTATTCATCAATCTACCAGGGTTGCATTCGAGGAGAATGCTTTTGCAAAAAAATTAAAAGATGTTGTTTTTTTTTGGATTTAAAAAAGTTTATTTTTGAATGTTTACAAACAGCATTTGTTTTTTTGTGGATCTCAATTAAATTTTTTCCTTAAATTCCTTATAATTTCTACTAATTTATTTCTTTTAATTGGATTTTTGGTAACACTGAAATAATATTTAACTCAATACATTTAAAAAAAATCGTATTCTTACATAAGAACACCATTTGTTGATGAGACGACCGGAGTTTGACGTTTGCAAAAAGAATGTCATATTTGAAAAAATATTTATTTTATGTTCTGGAATTCAATCGTAAACAAGTACCTAATTAAATTCAATATTTGTTTAATATTAACAATTTTCAGTAATGGAATTAAATCACAAACAAGTACCTAGATGAAAAGTATTTTTCCAAGATAATAGCAGGCAAGCCAACGTTCACTGCAGAACAACGTCTGTCGGATCCGCTTGTAGTAAATATAAACAACAAAATTATAGAGAGTAAAATATAAAGAAATACAATAATACAAATTTAAAGGAAAAAAAAATAAAAAAATAAAACCACAAAAACAATACGGGCTCGAACACAGAACGACTAAATGATCCAATAATCAATAAAACATATATATTTTTTAACAATTTATACACATATGGTATAATACATAACAATATTTAATTTGCACGAAAAATCTACAAAAAAATTGAAGAATATTATTTGTAAAAGGGCTATAGTGATTTTTTACATTTCTAACGAAAAAGCTTTTCAGCTTTCAATATTCATTTCGGAAAAAGTTGTAAAAAAATCAACTTAAATCATTTCTTCTTGTGCTTTGTACGTACTTGATTATATTGCTTTATTTGTCACCTAAAATATAAAGAAAACTTCAAAATTCAATTCAATTTATAACCAGTCTTTTATGTTTATGAACCTTTTTTAGTTGCTTTAAGATGAAGTTATTATTTCTTCTTTGTATTTTGGGTAAATACTGTTGAAAATACGGTAATAATACTTACAAAATAATAACATGAGATTTGACAGTGACCAAATGCACCAAAAAAGTGTTTAGATTATTTTATATTTTTCGTCGGAAAGGTATTAGAATACCTGATTGCCATAACTTACATTTTTTTCCTGCAACCTATTTTGCTCATTTTGACTAAAGCGTCACTTTTATAAATTTAACGGTGAATTTCAATATTACTAACACAGTTTTTCTATTATAAGTAACAGTAAAAAATGAAAAGTTATGGTTAATTATTTAATTAATATTTCTTTTTATCTTACAAAAGCGTAATTTAAAAAAAAAAATTTCTATTAATTATCAAACAACCGGGCCTAGTGTATATTGCCTTGATTTTTTAATTTTCCATTTTGTTCAATTTTAAAATTGTTTTTTTTTAAACATTAATTATAAACTGTTTGTTAATCCAATAAAATAAATATTAACAAAATATTTTACAAAGTATAATAAAAATGAATTACATTTCCAGGAGTCACTAAAACTTAATTCAGAACTTAAATTATAAAATTATTTTTTTAAAAAGCACATATTCAGAACAACAAAAAAACGAAGCAAGTTCAACATTTTTATTACTAAACATACCAAAATAATATAAAATATAATCCAAAAACTTTTTTTTCACATAAGGGTGGGCATATTGTCTAAAGGCAATTTCTTCCTACCTACCCAAACCGTTCAGTTTGCGGAAATTACAAGTACATGGACAAATTTTAGGTCATTATGCAAAAGCTTATAACTTTATTCAAAAATTTAAAGCAAAAATTTTCTAAAAATTTACACTTTACTATGAAAGAAAGGAGAGGAAAGAGGATGGGAAAAAAAAGAATGTTTTAGGAACAACTTTAAGATTTGGGTTAAGAAAATAAAGAAGGGATTTCTAACATCTCCAACATTCGTGGATAGATTATTCCACAATCGAGCAGCTACTACTGTAAAAGAGGAGGCATGAAAATTGAGTAGTGAAAAGATATTTAAAGAGTTCTATCTTTACAAGAGCGAAGAAATAGTCCATGTTGTGATAGAGGTTGGAAAAGTTTTCCCAGATAAACAAGCAACGTGGGATTAAACAAATATTGTAAAGAAGTGATAGAATGTAAACGTTTCTTGTGTGTCTGAAACTGAGCCAGTATAGTGGCGTGTGGTATTTGGTTATGTGGTCAAATTTGCGAAGATAAAAGACATAATGTGTAGGTAAACAAACATTCAGCAATCGTTCTAACTTATCAACCAGTTCAGAATTAACATCTGGGTAACAGACATCTACCTAATCAAAGAGGGGGAGAAGTAATCTCTGGACTATTGTTAGCTTACCATTGATTGGCAAAACATTCCTTAATTTTTTAGGGTAGTACAAATTGCTATAAAGTTTACGACTAACTCCGTTAACCTGATCGTGCTACTCAAATTGCTTATGTTTTATTATGTCTAATATTAATTATATGTTTATTTATTTTATCCGCCGCCCTTTTGCCGAATCTCCCTGATGTACTTGTATATACATCTCGCGTTCTTTTTCTCTCTCTCCTGCATTTTTATTTTCCTCTATGTTTTTAAATTTTTAATAAAATGTCAAAATAAAAGTGCATTTTCTTCGTCGAGACCGTTGAACGCGCGCGCTGACTCTTGACGCTAGACGCTAACGTCGGCGGTGGCGCTGGGCGTATCGAGGCGTGTGGCTATGAATAAGCTCTAGCTAGGCAATTTCATACACGTGTGGCTTTTATACAAAGAATGGCTGGTTACGCCCGCGCCCGTCTCGCTTCCGCCGGAAGAGAAAAGCACAAAAACCTTGTCATATGTATGAACCCAATCTGGACGGAAAGGCGAAATACAACCTTTGTTGCCCCTGAATAAATTTAACATTTTTTAAAACTCATTTGTCGAACACGTTATTATTTGTATCTTCTTAAAAGGCATACTTTAATATATGTATCTGGGTTATTTGTCTAAAATTTCAATAAAAATAACACAAAAATAATTAAAATTGCATATTGGCATTCTGTCTGCAATACAAACGCGACTTTTTTCATATTTAGTTCTTGACTTGCTAGCTATATAATTTTACTTGTGCTACGTCGATCTAGCAAAAAAGTTTAATAATATATATTTGGAGCTCTAACTTTCTTATTATATATTATAATAAAATAAATACAAAAGAACTTTGATTTTAAACATTCGTTTTTTTTTTTCGATAGACCTGTTTAAAAGCTACGCAAGCTTCTTTATTAATAAATATTTATCAATTTAATTTCAAGTATTAAATATTATTAAATGATTGATTGATTGATTTGGTGTTTATTTTGTCGAACTCCATATTTAAACTTATAATTAGAAATCAAACACTGATTTGAGTCTACTGAACACTTTATTTTAACGAATGTCACATTCGTTTGAAAATGCCCTAATAAAGCGAAACAATGGTCACGAAGTTTTTATTTTTATATGTTTATATTTGTAAAAATAAAATAAAATGTTCAGTAGACTCAAATCAGTGTTTGATTTCTAATTATAAGTTTAAAAATTATTTAATGATACCGTGGCTCATTACTGCCTTAGGAATTCGACCCCGATATAATAAGTTACGGTGCTAAAACGTTGTAGGTTAAGGTATTCTATGGATATGTGTTTACCTTTTTTACTCATTAGTCATTTCTTTATTTTATGAACCGACCTACTATGCACGTGTACACTGTCCGGAATCTATAATGAGACAAATAATTATATTTGTAGCATGTAGAAGCCGGCGAAAGCAAAAAAAAACATAATTACATCAAATACACGTACATCATAAGAATCTACTGTAAGGCATTACTAATTATGTTTATTGTATGATGTTTTGTCGTCAATTACACACATAAAATAGAATGCCTCGGGTATAAAGTAGTAATAAAACTCTTTATTATCTTTTTTAGTATTTGTGTTTTTTCAACTTGTGAGTAAGAATTTCTTTTCTACTTTAGTACCAGGAATGCTTCAATGAAACTTTCGTCGGTAAAGTGAGGCAACTTAATACCCTTTTTATAAGCCTTAAAATTGTAATACACTACCGCGATACAAAATAATGTGGATTCTGTATCATGTAGCGAATGTACAAACAGAAATCTCTAATTCCAATTTTCTTAGATATCTGTCTTTTTCAAACTACTATCTTTGATTTATTTGTGCCATGATTACTAAAATGACTTTATTAAAGTAAAATAAAGTAACATAATTTAAAAATCTAAATGTATGTTTAACGATACCATATGAGTAAAGGTACTTTATGTTTAATCAAATATTGATTTTAGTTAATTAATTTCATAAACTTTTTGACGAAACTAGACAATTTTATTGTTTCGCCTTGTAAGGACATTTTTAAAACAAATGCGCTGAAATTGCATGTGTTTTTATTTACCGTTAATTTGTGATAAACTCCGTGACATTACTACCATTTTTTGTAAGTTTTTTACCAAAAAAAACCTTTAATTAAACAAATGACTTCATTTATGTAAACATATCATAAATTATAACTTAAATATCATTTTGAAGGCAAGCGTCGCCGTCATAACCCACTCGTTCTTGTGATGTAACCGGCGGCGTTGCAAATTGCACTTAATAATTAATAATAGTATCTCGACAACTGCAGTGAATATTACCGCGAATTTTCGGTGTCTTCAAGTAAACCTTAACATATTAGAAAAAATGTTTTTTTATATATTTATGCATATTGAATAATTTTAAATGAAGTATTTTATCTGTCATTCATTTGAGGGGAAGAGATGTCATTTATCGTATTTTTCGGACCATAAAACGTACTTTTTTACTCTAAAAATTCAACCAAAATGGTGCGTGTTATGGTTCGATGCGTCTTAGCGTCCGCAAAATACAGCAATTTGATCATTAAGCAAGACAGGCATATAACTATATTTAGACAAAAAATATTTGCAAATGAATGCGCAAATGATATGGGTATATTTAATATTATATAAAAATAATAAATAAATAATGTTTTTGAATTTTAACAGGCAGTGTATCAATTTATTATCTTCAAATTGAAATACCCAAATAATACTTTGTTTATTTCAATTGTGTACTGATTATTGACTTATATCCATATTCTTATTTTTTATTTATCTAACTTCTTCTAATTCTAAGATTCTTTTATCTTAACTTATACGAAAAAATATACTTTTGCGTTTTTCACTGCAATACATGTATATTTTATTATGTATAACCATATATTTTTAACTGATTTGTAAAGACGGTTTTTAAAAATATTTTTTTATTGTTTTTACTATTCTTTATTGATTTTTATTTTTAGCTACTTTTGTGTAAAAGACATGTCTGATTTTAAATTCAAAATGCATTTCTGTTCTCTCCACTGCAATATATGCATATACTTAATGTTAAGTATACCCATATATTTTCTTCAGAAAGGTAAATATGATTTTTATTTCATGTTTTTTATTTTTCTTATTTTTCTTAAAATCATTTTTATTTTTTGCTATTTTTGTTTAAAATACGTATCTGTCTTATATGTATATATATATATACATGTAAAATATATAAAAGCCTACAAGCCGTTTAAATAAATAAATAAAAGGGACATTGATTATCAAGTAATCATTTTCTAATTCTCGGTAACCACGCAGTGACCCGATGAAGTAAATTTCACACAGTACGTTAAAGGTTAACTTTGTTACTTGCGATCAAAGCTAGGAAAATTTTCGACGTTATGCTTAAACCATAAGTTTTGTACAAAAAGGTATAATAGTCATAAAAACTTGATAAAGTCAACAGTGACGATAGAGGAAATAGTATAAAATTATAATGGAAAATAAACGGATATTTTATTAAATATTTTCAGTTACTAACAACGTCGAGCTTTACGAAAGTATAGACATCAATAATAAATACAGCGGAAGTGAGCTTGTTTGTCTAAAACCCGCGAAAATACTCAATTATTTACCGAGGTTATTGTACCTACTCTGGATTAGTTATAACAGACTGTGGTCTACAATTTACGTTCGAGTTTTTATTTAGAAACATCACATTGGTAAAATATTACAATAGAGATGGAGAACATTTAAGAAAAATATTGAATGGTTTATTTTATTCAAATAAAAACACGAAACGTGTGAGAATTTTAATAATTAATTTAACCATAAATTGTTTTGAATATTTTTAATAAAACAATTGCTGGAATGAATCCTAGAAGAATTTATCACTTTATTGTCGATAAAAATAAGAAACCTCAAAAATAGTTAAATAAAAAGCAAGCTTTACAGATATTTTAAACCAGGAAAACAACATAATATATACTCTGTTTAAAGAAAGAATTTTGTAGTTGTTTTATTTTTTTATAAATCAATTGAAAACCATTTAAAAAATTAGGCCAATCTTTATATATATAATTCTTACATACGTGTAATGTCACTGAACTCCTCCTAAACGGCTTAACCGATTTACGTGCGGTTTTCAGCGAAATGTAGATCTTTGCGCTGCGCGTGTTCACAAATAAAAATTAAAATTCTCAATCGGACCTGGAAAAAAAAAGTTAGGAGCATCAATCTTTTTTCATCGACCTACCAGGGTTGCATTTAATGAGAGTGTATGTACAAAAAATGGAAGAATGTTGTTTTTCTGTGTTTTAAAAAAGTTTTTTTTTGAATGTTTACAAACAACGTTCACTTTTTATGGATACCAATCAGATTCTTTCCTTACATTCCTTATAATTTCTTCACATATATTTATTTTTACTGAATTTTTGATACTAGAATAATATCAAATGACATTCAATACATTTTTGAAAATCACATTTATGAATTAAGTGCACCCCTGTTGGTGACATTTGCAAAAACAATCTACATTTTAAACTGAATTATTTTTTGTAATGGAATTCAATCATAAACAAGTACCAAGGTACCTGCTTATCAATGAAAAGTCCAAGGTAATAGCAGGTAAGCCAACTTTCTGGCAGGACAACGTCTGTCGAGTCCGCTAGTAATGTAATAATATGTATTTTGCCATTTTAATATTTGCACTTCTCTTATATTCTATTAAAAATGATTTTTTATGTCGATGGATATTATTTAATATTAATTATTATTGTAAAATAGAATGGTTTTTGGTACCAATAAAATTAGAAATCGATTTTACAGGTTAAAAAACGTGAATATTTGAAAAAAAAAATTAACAAGGTTAACTCATTGACAATAAACCTTTGATATTAAACAATTATAAGTTAACTTTTGTTATGACCGCTCCGAAGCTTTCAAAGCGGCAGTTATTATGCAAACAAGACATGTATCAACTTAGAGTCTGGAGAACTAAGTTTAAACAAATGAAGAATTTTGTGTCTTATCTATGGAATTTAAACGGCTGTTTATAACTTGTATTTAATTAAACGGGGGAATCTCGTATCCAGTTACGATGTACGAGTGTTGAAGTTATAAAACTACCTGAAGCACGTTTACTTGATAGGCGAACCAGCAGTACGAAATAGTCATTGTTCGTAATAATTCAGCTCTGTACTTTTTATCTACCTACGAGTATATTGCAAGCAAGCAGCTACCTATTTTTTTTAAAAGCAAAAACTCCACCCTAAAGACAATATAATTTATATTTTGGAAAAAAAATGTAGCCATATGATGGATCATTTTCAATTTTAATTTAATTATAATCATTTCACAGAGGGTGGAATACAAACTCTGTTGACTTATGTATAAGTCACTTCACAACTCTGCTCAAGAATATCTAAGGGAACTCTGCATTCCAGATGAACTAGCTGACAAAAGTTTTACGCTTAGATCAGCGACACCTACGTCGAGAGGAAAGGTTATTATATCTCTACGCAAACAGCGCACCCAATTCGGCGAACGCGCATTCGCGATCGCAGGCCCAACGGCATGGAATGATCTCCCAGCAGAAGTGTGTAACTGTAAGAGTAAAGTGATGTTTTGGAAGAAACCTAAAACTCACTTGTTTCTTAATCATTTGAAAAAATCCGTAACATGTGAAAGCAAAGTAAATTGTTTTACTTAAATTATAAATTCAAAAAGTTAAAATTTAATTTATTTATTCATAATATAATCACGTTTTTAAGCACCTTCGAGGTATTATATTAGAAAAATAGCGCTTTATAAGTAATCCATAATAATAATTTTACACGACGAGCAAAAAGATTACAAAAAATATTGAGACGTGTTGTGGTGCCGTGCACAGTGTCCCGGACTCTGGATCAGGAGGTCCGAGGCTCAAATTACGATCTACTACAAAATATTTCACATTTTTTAACACCATTATTATTTATAATAATAAAAATTCTTAATAGTTTTATTCCGCTTTGATTTATAATTATTTTATAATTGATTTATTTTTTACCAGTGACCGGGTTTCGTCGTGACCGTCATCGTCAGACTGGTTAGACCATTATTATTGATTTATGACTAAGAGAAAATAAATGTATTCGGGTAAATCATAAGAATGCAAATATTTCTTTGGTTTTTAACTGGATTTATTTGAATCTACCGAAATTATCTTGCCGAAAATGAAACTTTTGATAACCTGCGTGATAGGCAAACACACTGACCATTAGACCACGAAACGGATACAATATTTCAACGTTTCTTTAAACTTACGGATTTACATGTGAAGGCATTAACATATATCTTACCTTTCATCAGCTGTTGTACATAAATCTGTGGCTTGGATCTAGAATCCGAGTTAACGTTCTTTAGCCACCATTTTATAGAAGCTCAATGCCAATTAAAAAAACTTATAGGCATATTTAACTATTTTATATACACATTCGTGTGTTGTAATGTTTGTTTATGAATGTTTCTTATCAATGAGGGTAACGTGCTCATTATAACGTCACAAAATGGCTAAATAATTACTCTCCGGTAATATTACGATTTACGACATTGGTTTTTATAGATCTAAGTCACAGAAATGATCGCTATACGCAGAGTAAAATTTGACGTTTCGCTTGAATTTTCACGTCCGTCTGTCTGCTGTTTTTTTTTAACAGGCCAGAAGGCTCAATTACAGTGGAGAATTACATCATAGAATACCCAGGCTTGAGAAAAATGACATTTAATTTTTGTGTTGTCACCGGAAATCAAACCCCTTCCATGTGTGAGTCAAGCGTCTTGACTACTATACCACGGAGGCCGCTTTTTGTGAAATAAAAGATCTGATATATTTATTTCGTAAGTGACCTTCTTCAAAATACAAATTGTAATAGGGAAATAACTTATTCTTACAAATTAAAGTATAAGTTTTACATTAAAATACATCAAACAAATTAAAAAAACGATACAAACATATTTCTGCGCAAAAGAAATGGATGTTGCAGGGTACAATAACTGAGGATTTGATTATTAAAAATATTATTTTTTAGTGTTGTTTTCAACAGGGTCAAAATAAGGGTGCTTATAAAATTTTGAATTATTTTAAAAACTTTATTTGCTATTAATTTTTTTTCTATTTATTTCAAAAATTTCTCATTAATTAAATTTTAGATATTCGCTATCTACATGTTAAATTTTATATTTTTTGATTCTTCCAATATTTCTGGCTTGTTACAATGTAACTTAATTAAGAATCGTTATAATTTATAATGTTTCAACTGTATCATTTTTTACTTGAAATTCAAAATACCACTGTTTAAACGTGTATTATTTCTTTTCAATTAAAAAGGAGCAGAGTCCATTACCTAAAATTTTGCACCTTGGTTCGATTTATTAAATAGCAAGTTGTTCGGTTGGTTTTATTAAAAGTTATTAGAAGGATCCTACGAATAACTACAATCATTAATTTTATCTTATATTCAGCCAAACACTGTAAATACAACTAACAATGGATATGTATAAAAAAAGTTTTTTTTTCTTTTCTATTTGAACACCTCACTGGGTGTTACATTATGTTTTAGTTACAGTAGGCACTTAGTTTCTATAATAATATATGCGCATATTTACACTCATATAAATGTAAACATGGATGTAAACATATTTTATTTTATTTAAAAAACAGAGTCATATATTTGTAATTAGAAGATTTTTAAACATAAAAATACCAAATTTGTTTTCATAAATTATGTGAAAGATGAGAAAATAATAGTTAAACAATAGACATTTTCATTTTTCATGAAGGTTATTATTGGTAACAAATGAAAATACCGAAAGCACACTCCGAGCCATCCATGCACACATATATGAACGTATACATATACGTATCTACATGCATTTACACATTAAACATACACAAACACATACATTACATGCGATACATATATACATAGCATAAACCACTCAAGGTGTACATTCAGCAACTTCCCCAAATAATCAACTCCGTAAAGAAATTTTCTATCCAAATGCAACGTGTAGTTAAAAATATCTATACTAATACTGAGTTCATTATAATTTTATAGGTACGTCAAATATATTCGGCTATCAAAATGAACAGTAAAAAAAGATAACAATAATAATTTGAAAAATCGTAAAAGTAGCAATATAAGCATTGTACATGGGTACTGTGCAGATATTGAGCCGAGAAGCAAGCCACCGTCACGTCGCGGGCTATTTGACTTCTCTATACCGGCCAGCTGCCGGTCCTCCAACATCCTCACAAATACCAATAAACATACATACAATTTTTTTTTTACGTTTATCATTTATAAAGCGGACTCGTGCATTTTATAAACTGTTGTTGTTTGTGATTTTATAAGATATTAACGAAAAATGAATTACATGAAAACACATACAACCAAATTAATTTCTTAAATAAATATAAGACCAAGTTTTTAAAATATTTTAACAACTTTTTTTTCCCTTCCAACGGGTTAAAAAGCTAGACAAGTCTCTTTATAAAAATAAAATCTAGTAATCTAGCTTCCATGGGTAAATGTTATCAATTATCGTATTTTTAAATTTAGTAAATGAGGTCTAGAATTCCAACCGTCCATGCGCTTATTAGCTGCAAGACTTGTTGCAATCTAACTTCCATCATTATAAATTTTTTTTTTTTTGTTTTTTTTAAATACCAGTAAAACTCTCAACTTTATTGTCAAATAAAAAAATGAAAAAATGTAAATAAAGGCTAGATTTTTTAATGTCCATGCGCTCTGTAACTGCAAGACGTTGTGTAATCTAGCTTCTCTATATCATAATCACTTTTAAGCAGGAACACGAATTTACTATTATGCTTGAGCATAGGTGTTTATTTCGGTAAATGTATTGATAATTTTAAGTTGCTAGAATTTTATTCGTCCATGCACTTTGTAGCTGCAAGACGATTAGTAATCTAGCTTCAATAGATAAATCTTATCAAATATCTTCATTCAGTAAATGAGGTCTAGAATTTCAATTGTCCATGCGCTTAGTAGCTGCAAGACTTTTAATTTAACTTCTATTTTTATACATTTGGTTTTTAATTAGTTTTTTAAAAATATTACTTTAACTCTAGACTTCATTGTCAAATAAAATAAATGAAAAAAGTAAAAAGGGGCTTGATTTCTTACAGTCTATGCACTCTGTAGCTGCAAGATTTTCTGGAATATTTGTTTATTGTACAGCGCCCTTAAGGTAATTTTCACAAAAATGGTGCAATATAAATTATCCAAATATATATATAAGATAAAGAAAGGGACTCTGAGATGGTTTGGTCATGAAGAACGAATGTATGACGAAGGATTGGTAAAACAAGTATATATGGCGAAGCTGAACGGTAACGTGAGACAAAGACGACCAAAAAAGACGAGGCATGATCAGATAAACCAAAACCTTAAGTTTGGCCATGTCAAAAGCAGGCAGAACCGAAGGGCAATTAAGACAAGATGTATGAATGTGGAAGAAGCTAGAAATGTATGTCATTATATAGGTTTGTAGCGGTCCATTCACTCTGCCTACCCCTACTGTGAAATGGCGTGATGAAAGTAGTAGTAGTAGTTGTATATTATATACATTTGTACACTTGAAACTTACATTTTATCAGAACACTAAGGTTATAACGAAAAAAGTTGCATAGAACAAAACCTTTTTAATTTTGGGTCGAACAAGAAAATTTGTTAATGCAAAACCACCTATGTATCTACTCTCACTGCCTCCACCTTCCATGGAATCATTTCTCTACAATACCGCAGAGTGTGTGCGGACCAACTACTGCTTTACGAAATTGTGACAGAAATGGTTGACTGTACAGAGCTGCTTGGTTTAATAACAATACGTGTGCCAGCCAGGATTTGTAGACGGTACCACCTGTTTCATGTATCAATAAGTAAAACATCGTATGTTAAAAATGCTTTTTTTCGTAGGACTTTTTCAATGTACAATACAAAATCTAAAAATATAGATTATACAAACATCACTCTGTCAGATTTAAAATTTACACTAAAAATGTATTATGTAACTTAGTAGACATTATAATAATAAATATGTACATCTCTCCTCCCCCTCCTTATCCTCTCTTCAAGCATTTTTGTCCTTATCCCGCCCAATTTACAGTAACTTAATGTTCTTAAAATTAATATTTCAAAAATCTTTGATTATTGAGTACATGAAAATAAAATTTTTATATGTATAAATTGTATGTATTTATTTGATATGTAATATATATTTTCTTTACTTACTTTGTATACTATGTGGAAATTTGTTATGAGTTCTGAGTTTATACACTATATCTGTTTGTTTACTAAAAATATGTATGTAGAACTGTTGATTTCCCTAATAAAATAAAATAAAATAAAATAACACAATCATCAAACCAAACACCAATATTCATCGAACCAAATATTATTTTCTCATTAAGTTAGCATTATGATATAATGTGCCATGTTTATTATAATATTGTTGTTACCGTAAATAAGAAGCCTGGAAACTGGTTTCCTTGACGAAATATTTTGTCCAAAGCGTAGTAATATGAATGGCTTATATAATTCACAATTCTCAAGTGGGCCTAAAAATTATGATTAAATATTTAAGCGCCATAAGGTTTCTCCTGTGTGAAATTTTGTTTCGTTTTGTCTTTCAAAGTGCGTACGGACTTTTAGGGAAGCTTTGGGAGGGAAGGATAAATAAAGGAAACGTTGAGAAATTTGAGCTGCCTTAAGGGAGGTTGTTTGGGGTTGAGGGCTAAAGTTTTACTCGGAGAAGGGAAGAAGCAGGTGTTAGACATTCTGGCTGACAGACAGCTAATCAAGCGATATGGAAAATTTAGATGTAAACGTCATCTTTGTACTTAAAGGGTGCAATTTATGAGAGCCGGGGGTGAATGCTGAACTTTTATTTTTCAAGATAATAAACTTTTGTTTATTTTTGCATTTTTCAATTAAACCCCCTTAAACAAATACGATAATATTTTTTAGATCTTTTCTTAATAAAATAAGGTAATCTTTACGCAGAGTATCCTCTTGCTTCTGTTTAAATGAGAGAACAGTACTTTACGCACTCAAGTTTGTAGGCAGGTTCTATATAGTAATTTCATCATTTATATAGGAGACGGATTATTCATATCCAGTCACATTCACCATTTGAAAGACCGAATTAATTACAGAAAATAACAATCATTTTTAATTTTTTTAATACAAAGCATGATTATGTAACTTTAAATAGTAACAAAGCACTAAAATGGTACTTTATAACTTCTCAGCGGCAATGGGTATTTATTGAAATGTATATACATAAATACAAAGATATAATTTACAATTCACTATAATAATTACATTGCTTTAATTAATTGATTTTGTTAGTTTTTATTTATTTATAATTAACTATAACATAGTGTGTTATGTAATGGTGTGTGCAATTTCTCTTATTTTATTATTAATTTAGAATGTATAAGTACTTTAAATAACTATAATGTCATTATGATGGATTATTCGGATATTTTGGAAAACCTACCTTATGAACACAATAATACAATTATTGATGACACTTCGAAGTTGAGGAATTATGACTGGAATAAATATAATTTAAGAATTATCCACCAAAACATTAGAAGTATGTCAAACTTAGACACCTTTTTAGTATTTTTGAATAACTTTCCTAGTGAGTTTGACGTTATTGTTTTAACTGAATGCTGGTTGGATTTTCATTGCTTACCCAGTAGCGTATTGGGATATGATGAATATCATACTACAAATTATATAAATAAATGCTCTGGGGTGGTAGTGTACATCAGATCAGGGTTACATGTTGACATAACCGAAATCAACCTGTCGCAAGCAAATTGCTTAAGAATTACATTCGAACATAATCTTTGTATTCTTGCTATATATAGATCACCGTCCTTCGCAAATATCGATACGTTTCTTGACTCCCTCGAGACCATATTAAACGAAATGAAGAATTGTGCGAATCAGATCATTATTGGAGATACTAATATTAATCTACTACATGACAAACACATGCAAACAAATTATTATAAATGCTTTCTTGCCGAAAAGGGGCTGAAACTACATTTTGAAGCAGTAACTAGAGAAGAAAGTAATACTTGTATCGACCATATAATAACAAAGGGAATAAAATATTGCGATTCCTTTATTATTCATTCTCATATAACCGATCATCACACCATTTCTTTATGTATAAATTCTGAGACCCCTCGTATTAAAAAAAAAGTTTTAGAATATTCTACAGTTATGTATGAAAAACTTGCAAAAGATTTAGAAAATGAATTGTGGAATAATGTATTTTCAGAGATGGATGTTGATAACGCATTAGATAATTTTATATCATCCTTAAAACACCATATTTCCAGAAACACAATTTACAAATTAATTCCGAATAAAAAACGCAAATTAACACCTTGGATTACAGATCAGATTGTTAAAACAATTCATAAAAGAAATGCACTACACAAAAAAGCACGAGATAATCCAGGTGATATTTCAATAATATACGAATACAAAAAACAACGAAATTTTTGTAAGAAAGAAATTAGAATAGCCAAAGAAAATTACTATAGCAAAATAATATACGAAGACAACAATTGCAACCCACGTAAAATGTGGAAAATGGTTAGGGAAATTACAGGAACGTCTCTTACAAAAAAACTGCCAATCGAAAAAATGGAGACCAATGGTAATTATTTAAATTCAGATAGTAAATTAATAGCTAATCACGCTAATGTATATTTTACCTCTATTGGTAACTCCCTTGCACATAACATACTCAACAAAATTAAACTAAACGAAGACGCCCTCGTAAATAAAATTGATATTGTACCTACACTACATAAATTAGATTCAATAGCCATTACTCCCGGTGAAATCATAAAGACAATAAAGTGTCTCAAATTGAGTAACACTACAGGACCAGACAATATTAGCTCAAAACTTATAAAATATATTCAGGATTACATTGCAGTTCCACTGGCTTACATATTTAATCTCAGCTTAAATACAGGAATATTTCCTAGGCATTTGAAGGAATCTTTTGTAATACCAATATTTAAAAATGGTAATAAACATTTAATCCAAAACTATCGACCTATTTCATTACTAAATACTATCTCAAAAATAATAGAAAAAATTGTTAAACAAAGATTAAGCTATTTCTTAGAGCATAACGACTTACTGTCTAATAATCAGTTTGGATTCAGGGCAGGATTAAGCACAGAAAACGCCATAATTAAGTTGACCGAGACAATTACAACATCTATAGATAATAGTAAGAAAAGCTTAGCGGTTTTCCTAGATTTAGCAAAGGCATTTGATACCATTTCTCATAAAATACTAATTAAAAGATTACAAAATATGGGCATTCATGGAATTATCCTTGATTGGTTTAAAAGTTATATATCCAATAGATTACAAAAAGTAAAAATTGGCAATGAACTAAGTGATGCTGCAGAGTTAGACTATGGTGTTCCCCAAGGAAGTACATTGGGACCGCTACTGTTCTTGGTATATATTGACGGACTTTGTAGGAGTGAATCTCTTGGAAAAATAATATCTTTCGCTGATGATACAGTATTAATATATAGTGCCCCAAATTGGGCAGAGGTTCATGACAAAGCTAATAAAGATATGATGAGGGTAAACAATTGGTTGAACGACAATTTGCTTACTCTCAATGCAGAAAAAACAAAGTTTATCTGTTTCAGCCCATCTTCGGTGGGACAACCAAACTCCGGGTATGAACTAAAATTACATCATTGCATAAATAATGTAAATTGTAAATGTACACTATTGGAAAATGTCACTAGTGTAAAATATTTGGGTTTAAAAATAGATAAATTTATGAGATGGAACCTACAAACTGAAGAAATTTCTAATAAAATAAAACGTTTGATTCATTTTTTCATACCTTTAAGAAATATACTAAGGATTAAAGAACTAAAACAATTGAATCATGGATTGGTAAATTCAATACTAACGTATGGTCTGATTGGCTGGGGAAGCTGCACTAAAACGACTATGGCTTCAGCAGCTATAGCTCAAAAATCAGTGTTAAGAGTTATATTAAAAAAACCATACCGATACCCGAGTGATTCGCTCTTCAAAGAATTTCAAGTGCTGGATATTCGTCAACAGTATATATTGAGGTCAGTAGCGGTCACACATCTCAACAGGGAAAAATACGCAAGGGTTTGTCATGTCCATAATACTAGACACTCCAATAGGGATCTGATTCTACAGAGAGGAGTCAATACTTTTTTAGCTCAAAGGCAGCAATATTATATAGGCCCGAGGGTATATAACCTTATCCCAGTTTCGTGGAAATGTGGTGGGATTGCCAGGCTGAGGAAGGTGTTGACTGCATTCTTAATCCATATTGGTCGGAGGGAGTCAGAGAATTTGTTGTCCGATGTAGAAGGACGTAAGCTGGTTGCTTGTTTTAATAGTAATGACTTGGGACTTAGGATATAGAGATTTTGGTATTATTTATGTTTTCTCTGGATATTCATTGTTTACCTTTAAGACTGAAAAAGCACACATTATGATAAAACTGTAAATACTTTTAAATATCATTGTAAAATACATAATTTACTGCCTTAGAACGGGGAAGCTATCCCTAGTTAGGCAGTTTAGATGAACCAACAGCAAAAATAAAAAATATGTATGCTTACTGTTACTACTGAATAAATTTGTTGTATAAATAATTACTTGTATATTGCTGTAATAAATATGTAAAATAATTAAAAAAAAAAAAAAAAAAAAAAAAAAAATAATACAATTTACGTTATCATGATATACAATTAACAGATATGATAGTGGGATTGCTTTGATAAATCTATCGATACCTTAGATCTATAATAGACAACATCGTATCAATATCAGTTTCAAGTCTAGTACAAAGCGGAAAAGGAATATATCAGTAGACAGACTCACGTTTTTGAGGAATACATACACGCTGGTCCAGAGAGATGAAGAACACGTGATTCATTAATCGGCAATGTCTGACACTGCGATCTTTAGCTGGTTTAAGAGGCAACTTTTCACACTGTGTCAAAAATGGTTTTGCTTTCTGTTTCGATGGATTTTAATCTTGAATTTATATTGAGAATTGGAATCTAACCATGTCTTCAAATATTTGGACATGCTTAAAATATTTTATTATTTTTAAACCAGAAATATTTGCGTTCTCATGATTTACCCCATTAATTTCATTTTAAAGGCCATTTTCAACGAGTTGTAAATAACTCGATTTTGGAAAATAGGAATCAAGTAAGAGTAGAGTGGGATTCGAACCACGGAACTTTGAGCAGTGAGTCCGGGACACTAGCCATGGAACCACAACCCGATTTTTAACATTATTTTTTAACACATCTTGTTAATATTATTTCAACTTTATAAAATCTTTAACACACAGATGAGATTGGCTTTTTTTATTTTCAATAACTACTCTGTTTTTAAACCTAACCTAAAATAACCTCATAGATAAATATCGTAAAATATACAATCAAAACACAAAAAAGTGTTTTTGGTTTACTAAATTACTGGTTTGGAGATATCAGAAGACCCTTTTCTGAAGCACTGATGGTAAGTGGAAAAATATAATCCCAATAAATTGCAAAGAGTTTTTGCCTGCTTTTGACAATGTTGACGGAGCCATGAAGGGTTAAATAAGGTTTTTATACATTTCATAACTCAATATCTTACGGTAGCTGATTTGGAAAATGAGTTTCACTTACACAAGTCTTTTCTTAAATCATGGTATTAAATTTGTGAAAGACGTCGTCGTATTTGGATTTTGTTAACGAATTTCAAACAAACAATCAGTTTGTATGATAAGTCGATAAAATTCAAATGAAACATTTTTAAATATTAAATACGGTATTTTCTCGATATTCAAGTATGTGTTATACTGAAATGCTTATTTAGTTATTCGATTAATATTACCGACTTTCGGTCAATTGCATTAAATACAGCTTGGTCAAAAAAGTTCAATAGTTTAGTTTAGTTTTAAGTCCAGTCAGGCGGTTTCACGGTTTAGTGGTTTTCATTATTTTTCTTTTTATATTTCTGTTTACGTATGTATTTTATCAAATAAAAAAATTGAAAAATCATTTCTGGCGGTTCATATATTTGAAGGATTTAAACACCTTATGTAAACAGGCCATGCCTTTGTGGGATTTTTTAGTTTACTTTTTTTACAGTTAATGTGTATTTCATTAATATGTATTTCATTGCTATGAATACTGTTTTACCTCTTATAAAAATAATCACTTAAAAAAAAACCTTAAAAAATAGGGTTATGTAATTCAACCTACACCAAACGCAGTATATCTTGAGCATCTGTTACATAAATACGATCAGTCTTACGCTTCAGGATTAGTAAGTCAGCCAGGGATAAAGAAATATTGCAGGTAGCTTGAAGACAAATATTCTAAGAAGTTTTTACATGAGAGTAACCGTTAAACACAACCCCAAATACAGCGCTAAAATGACAACTGAACGTCATGTCAGGCCGATTATGCATAATTAAAGTAAAAAATCAAGGTCTCATACTCTGAAAAATGATAAAATAATTAACTGTTAAATTTAAAAAATATTAAACTAAGAAAGTTAAGTTTTCTGTGTTAGCAGATTTTACTTTTTTTGAAAAATAGTTATTATATCTGTATACCGTGCGTTCAAAACCGTCACATAAAACAAGGCATTATTAAAGGTTTTTAGCTTATATTATCGAAGACAATTTATATAAATAAAAAAAAACGAACTGTAGGAACAAGCCAGTGTTAGATAGTATATAAAAATCATCGCTCATAACCCAGGGTGAAAACACGAGAAAATACGATTTGAAGAAGAATAGTCAGATAACGCATACTCTTTAGGACTATTCGGCAATAAATTATACAGCAGTCCATTTTCACATACATTCATGTTTATATAAATTATTCATAATTATTAGGTATTAAAAAATTAAACATTCTAACTAATTGTTATACTATAGGATTGCTGCAGTAATTATTTAAAGGTTTATCAATTACATAATTATTTTCACAATAGAAATGTCAATGCTTACTTTAGTTATTAAAAATATTATACATTTCTCCAAAACACAGACATAAGTACCTTAATTCCTTAACATTAAATAACGACCTGGCCTTACTCTTAACTATTGGTTTTTACCTTATAATTATTTCACACACTGAAAGTTATTGTTTAAGTTCCCTAGAAATGAATAACTGCATATAAGAGTCTTCAGTCTACTTAATTTTTACATTTATTTTTAAATGTGTTAACAAGGTGAAACAACTGCCAATCTTTTGTGTTTGTAAAAATATAATAAACATTATACACAAACCAGTTTTTTATTTTAATATTGAGAGTATCGTAATAGCATTTTTGTACGTAGTTTGTAATATAATTAAGGAAAGCGTTCCCTTCGTCGCTGACCTTTTGCATTTTATTTGATCCCTGTCTGAAGTTGCGTCACTTTAAAATTATTTTTCCTATCCTTTGTAAAAAACGTCCGCCTTGTTCCAGGCACATAATGACACTCGCTGCTTATCACGCGAGTTATGAAGTGTAATGTCCCTCGTTCCGGCGTCTCCACGGAGATAACTCAACTCACAGATAACTCGACTCACAGATAACTCGACTCGGAGATATCTCCACTCAGTGGAGGCTGCGACTCGTAAATCTTTCAATTATACCACCCGACTTCTACAAAGGCTGGACAGAAACGCACTTGACTCGAGATCACAAATGGGACGGATTTTAAACTTAAGCTCCATTCATTTAATTTATTAATTGAAGCTACGCCACCGAGAGAAAGCGAAACTTTAATTAAAAATACATTTGTATTTTTGTAGAGGTTTTAACCATTTCTTATTTTATTAAATAACATCATTGTCATCGTCCATCGTTTTTTTTGGGGAATCCCGTGTTAGCTGTATTTCCGGAAATCACAGGATCACTAAAAAAAGACGGTACATGAGGGGGGAATATTTAAGAACTAATTAGGGTCCTGCATCGGTCAACCTAATGTAGCATAGTTGGATCATCTGTTACATGGAGGAAAGGTGATCAGTCTTACGCCTCAGGTGCAAGTCCGGAATCGATAAAATATTGCAGTCTTAACAACCTTTAAAATTAACATTTCATTTCCGTCTTCCCAGGAATCGATCAAGACCTTAACAATGGTAGGCAAACGCGTAAAATATCTACAGAACAAAGCGTACTCATCTCCACTCGATTTTCTAATTCAGGATTTATATTTGAGTGTAGCTATCCTGTCAAAAAGCAGGGGCAAACCGTGTATAGAAGCGATTATGCGCATCTTACCATTATATTTGGCTAACCATAATAATGTTTTACTGTAACTTTACATACAGAAAAACGAATAAATAATGACCATTTATTTTCAATAATTTCCACCGTTTGTGTTTTTATCCTAATATAAATATAAATATCAATAAAACACGCCCAGCGCCCGCGGTGAGCTAAAAAACTAGCTAAATAGATCATTCCAGTTTATTTTTCCAAACAAATAAGTATCCTAAATTTTGAATGTCTTAATCCCAGTGCGGGTTTTTTTTTCCTAGATTAAACTTGCAGATTACATAAATTATTTAAAGATTCGTGATTTGGAAAACAATATTTCAAACACTGTTTCTTAAGAGCTATTTTTTTTTGAGATCATTCTTTTGACATAAGACCATAATTACTTTCATCCGTCATATTGCAGGACATATGGCGCTCGACGCGGCTGTTTTTAGCACTATCAATTTCTAGAACAATTCGGCCAGTTGACATTTCAATTGAATACCTTATATCGACTGAATTCATGGTGCTATTTTTTATTTATTTTTGAATGAGTTGTGTATTAAAGTAATGGATAATATATCCATTTAATATAATTATCCAGAAGTTACACCGTTTGAGTTGATTTCATGGATGAGAGTGGTAAATATTACTTACATTATTTTATAAACCTTCTATGTAGGTACATATATATAATATTTTTTAATAGCTTACCTGCAAATAAAATCACCATTTGCCATTGTCGAAAAAACTCCTCCATAGGTGGTATTCCAAATACTCTCTCGTTTGCTTTATTTTGTGTATTTGAATACAAAATACACGAAAAAACTGGTTTCTCGTGCCCCAAGAGCAAATCAGAAAAGCACTCCAGGGTTCTTTTTCTATTTTACATAAATAACTGTATTTTTTTTCCGCCTAAATAGTGATATTTTATGTATTTTTTTATTTATTTAACAATCTATAAGTATTTTATTGATAAAACACTACTTCCGTTGAACAAGAAACTATTTTTTTAAATTTATATATACAATTTTTGAATGAGTTATTTTTTGCAGCCGAACATAATTCTTATAATGAGCTAAGAAAATAACAATCTTGAAACATAAACAATAAAACAATGTCTGTAGTCTTAGCTTTGCTATTATTGGTTTACTTTCGAACCGTTTGTATTAAATGGCAAATCTACTTTAGTTTAATAAAAAAACTATTTAAATAGTACTCTATGTTAAATATTACAAAAAACTCTCAAACATTCAAGTTTATTAGTGAAAATATTTAGTGGAAGTTCATTGTAATAGTTTATTTCTATAAAAATAACTCTGGTGTATTAATTAATTGCGAGCATTTTGCTTTTTTACATACCTTAAATTAGGTTTGATGAGTTATTTAAATTTTATTCGATCTTTAATGAGTAAGTTTTTTTTAAGTAATTGGCATACTTTTCTCTGTAAAAATCTTTCTTTAAAGTTTAGCTGAAACTACCATAGTTTTAACAGAGTCAACAGTAGTACCAACTTAAGCGCAAATTCAAAGCTAAAAACTAGAAATCGTCTTATGTTCGGTTGGTCATATTCAGCGCTCCGGGGAAAATCTCTGGGAAAAGTTTTGCATTAGCGGTTTATCCCTCCCCTTCCCTCCCCCCTTAACTCCTTACTCACCCTCTCCATAAGATTGACGGCTCCTTAGAGGAATGGTATAAAAAAATGTTATAAATTTAAGCGCAGTCCTCGACCACTGTCTGCGGTAATCAGTAAAGTCGAACAATATTAGAAAATTTGTTCATTGAAAAGACTGGTTAATATTTTCAACAACGAAACATAATAAATAAATATATCTGTTTTAAATTGGTGTTTAATTTGAAAAAAAAATCTTTATATTTTCTCATTAGACGTTAATGTTTTTTTCTCTAGTAGAGGATATTTCAGAAACGTTTTTCTCCAAAAACAAAAAACTTCACTCATCCGGATTGCCAAATATCCAGATCGTTATTAGAAAATAAAAAATGATGAGAATTTTATAATTTTGATTTAATTGCCTAATTAACTTTGCTGAACATGTTCAAGTGATTTTTTTAATGCGAATTCAATTTGCCGTATTGTTCCTAAAGCAATAAAATATGGCAATCATTAATTCGGATAATTGGAGTTATCTAAATTTAATTAATTCGGATAGTTGGAGTTTTTTAAATTTTGTACGCTTTCTCGGAAGTTATTTTGTTTATTAATTAATTAACTCGAGGTTCAGTAGAATTCAAACACCAAACCCGAGAGTGGCGTAGTTCCGTAATATGTATATTACATATTACGGAACCGCAAACCCTTTTTTTAATCTTAGTTTAATGTAAAAATATGTTTAAAAAATATTACATATACTTCAATGAAATAGAAAACAAGCAAGCGTGGGAGCAAATTGTTAATGTTTTAAAGATAACATTTATATTTGTCGAAAAAACTTTTCAGGTGTGTCGCTTGTAGAATATTTATTAAAAACTAGAATACGGGTTCCCAACCGATGGGCTCGCCTCACTTGGGGGGCGTAGAGTGACCCTTAAGGGGGCGTGACGTCTCCAAAAATAAACTGCATATGAAAAATTATCTCATTTCTACTGTCGGCAAAGAAGCACGGAGTGTCCTTTTGCCATTCTCAACTAACAATCTTGGTGAACGTGGTTTTTTAACTCTGTTGGGATTAACTCTTAAAAAACTGTGGTAAATAATTCCTTTGCGAGCGGTGATGTGACATCGTGTTACCACTAGTAAAATACGGAATATTTTAATGTTCAGATATTTGAAAAAAAAACATGAAAGTATACTGTTTAATAATTCCTTTTCCATAATTTATGCAAATAAACATATAATTTAGCCCTGTTATAGTAAAATAAAAATCAGAAATTTCCGCTCATATTATGCGCGTGCGTCTCCCATCACTTTCATAAACCGACTAAGTCTGTTTAACACCAAACCCGCCAAAGAACACCGTTTCTGCCTTCCTTATTATGAGTTTTATCTTCGTGCTCTCTCTTATACATATGTGTTGCTGAATTAGCGGACTAAAATATAAATAAAAATATTTTTTTTAATGTCTAACTTTTAAATAATATCAGAGGTGTAAATGAGATTAAATGCAAATGAAACGAATAAAATAAAAAACTGTTTTGTATTTAAAACATATCCTTATTTTATTTTATTAAAAAAACATAATAATAAACATATCCTTATTTAATTTTATTGTAAAAACATATTGATGCTTTAAATACTTGTAACCCGTAGACAAATTTTAGATAAAGCAGTTACATTAAAATGTGGTATTTCTTAAACCAGACAAAAATCAAAATGTTTTTTTTGAATAAATCTGATATTGAGAAAACATAGCTAGAGGCAAACATTATAAGAATTTTGCAGAACGAGGAAGAAAGAATTTAATAATGTGTGCAAACTAGAAAGTATGTTAGAGGAATGGGAATATTAGCATGAAATAAAGTTCCCGTCCTTTATTTTGATACTAACGAGGGTAAGAAAAATGTGCTCCGGCCAAAAATTGAGTACTTGAAATAAAAAACAATAAAGAAAAAATGAAATTCTCAAAAAGTTTGTCAAGCGTATTCACAATATACTTCCTTTTATTTATCAAACAAATTATATTCTGCTTTATTTTACGGACTTTTAACTTATCCTAATGGTTTAAAGTTTAAATCTATCTCGGAATGCAGACTGTAAATATGGTTACAAAGCAGATAGATGCAAAACTGTCGATATGTACAGAAAAAAAGATTCATATTACCCGCAGAAGCCATATTCAGCAAACGAATAGCTATATTAATGGGTAAACAATTCTGACTTGTATTTGCACGGCTTCTGCGTGCGTAAAACAGTGCATGAGATCTCGCTCTCGCTCTAGTATAATTATTGGAAACATACAACTAATCTCTTTCAGAATATTTGGAATATCCATACTTCCAGAAATCAACTTATAGAAATGTTTCTAAGGAAAATTTTAACGACGAGATTTGAGGATATTGTAATCGAGCATTCCTGCTTGAAATAATGATGCATACAAGAATGGAAAATTATTATTTCTTTAAAGATACAAGTATCGTAAAAATCCCTTCAAACCTTCTCTATTTTAAGGATGTGGTTTGATTCAGAAGTATTTTAGTATGCTGCGGACTAGTGTGTACTAATACAATGTGCGAATCGCGATAGTATTATTGAAATATCAGGAATTTTGATGCACAAATCCAAGAAATTTACTAGATTTATCTTCTTCTTCTTCTTTTGCAGCTTTATTCTCTCCACTGCTGGATAAAGGCCTCTTTCAAACGTCTCTATTTCTTCCTATCACCCGCTTTCATCATCCACGTTTTACCAGCAATGTCGTCGACCCATCTTTATCCATATTTACCCAGATTTATCTACAACACTAGTAATTCGGGACTTAAACATGAAATTAGCTGTAAAAATAATACCAAGATGTTTAATTTAGTAATTACGTTGTAAAACTACATAATTCATGTTGTGAAAAAATAGAGATGTTTCTTTGGAACGAGTGCACGAGATAACGCAGCATTTTGGTATGCGAAAAGGTAATTTGTTAGATACAGACCGATGCAATAAATTACTCGAATCATTTTAAAGGCAAGATGAGTCCTCGGCACTTTTAAAAGATTTGAAAATATTGACATCATTAGTAAAGAGAAGGAAGTCGGAGTTTTTGATTGAGTCACCAATATCACTTATAAACAGAAGGAAAAGAAGAGGGCCTAGGTTGGATCCTTGGGGAATTACAGAATTTGTGTTGTATTTAACTTTTTTAATTGAGTATTACCATTTGCTAAGTTTTTTAAAAACTATGAATTATACCAGAATATTTCCTAAATATTATTTCCTGAATATTTGGAAAAAATTCATGTGCTAATTTATGAAATAACCTCTTTGTTCATAAATAATATAATAAAATGGATTATTAGATCAAAACGGTGATGGAGAACATTAAAGAGAAGCGAATATTGAAGTATAGGTATTTACTGGTCTTATGACCTGTCATTGGCTGGTTTAAGTAGCCACTTTAGACAATGTGTAGCATTCCTCATTTTGCCTATGTTTGTACAACCATACTCCAAATCCACTATTTTGAACAAACTCAAAATGTTGTAATAAAACCAACTAATCCAAGAAAAAGTTTAAAAAACGAAAAATGGTTATCAGGCGTTGCCTAGCATGTGAAATAATTCAATCAGATGAATATCATCACATCGATAACGGTTTCAGCTCTTTAACTTCACTAAAATCAACAAATGGAAGATTTGTAGAAATATGGATGTATAAACATATGCAAAATGGGGAACGTTACACAAGTATAAAGTGGCCACTTAAACCAACCAATGACAGGTCATTAGCCTAGACGTCCATATTCCCTTTTCTAAAATGTTATCTATCCCTGTTATAATTTGTTAATCTTAATTACTCTCTAGGGAGTGAAATCCAGTATTTTGTCTGCAAACATTTGGATACACTGTAAATATTGTAATACAACAGAGGTGGAAAATATTTTAGAGAAATTCATTTGGAAGTCTAGGTATTTACAGGGCTCATGTCCTGCCATTGATTGGTTTAGGTGGCCACTTTACACACTGTGTAACATCCATATTTATTAAAATCTTCCTCGTTATCTATTGATTTTTGATAATTTACTGAGCTATTACCTTTATCGATGCGTGTAAGATTTATCTGATTTATTTACCTGACCTTATTGGCAACGCCTGAAAACATTTTCCATTTTTTTAATTTCTTGAACCAGTTGGTTTAATCAAAAATATTTTGAATAAGCCAATTGCTTGTAGAAAATTACTGGATTTCACCCCGAAGAAAGTAACGTAGTTATAAAATAATTACGGAAAGAGAATATATTATTTTATGTGATACTAGCGGACCCGACAGACGTTGTCCTGCCCGAACGTTGGTTTACCTGCCATTAGCTTGGAAAAAGACATTTTATCAGTAGGAAGGTACCTAGGTACTTGTTTGTGATTAAATTTTGATACTTAAAATTTTAATTATTCAATTATTGAACTTAAGTGGGTACTTAAGTACTTGTTTTTGGTTGAATTCCAAAACATAAAATAAATATTTTTTCAAATATGGCATTCTTTTTGCAAATGTCAAACTCCAGTCTTCTCACCAACAGAAAGGTGTACGTAGGTACTTATGTAAAAAAACGATTTATAAAAATGTGTCAAATTAAATATTATTTTAGTATTACCAAAAATCCAGTTAAAAAATTAATGGGTAGAAATTATAAGGAATTTAAGGATAGGATCTTATTAAGATCCACAAAAAACAAATGATTTTTGTAAACATTCAAAAACAATATTTTTTAATACACAAAAAAACAACATCTTTCCATTCTTTTGTAAATGCATTCTCCTCGAATGCAACCCTGGTAGATCGATAAATAAAACATTTATGCTCCTTCCTTTTTTTTTTACTTATAAAATTGAAGATTTTAATATCTGCGAACACGCGCAGCGCACAGATCTCGCACAGAATATTTCTCTGAAAACCGCACGCAAATCGGTTCAGCCGAGTTTAGTGACATCGAACGTATAGAGGAATTTTATATACAAAGATATTCATAGGTAGAAACTTAAAAATATTATCAACTCTAAACGTATCAAAAACACAATTGACCGTTAACGCCTTCTGGGATGTTCGTGAACAATTCATGAAGGAGTTCAGGACATCTTTTTTCATTTTTTTATTATTTATTTATTTATTTTATTTAATTAACATAAACGGCAAATCTGTCTTTTACAAAAATTTATAATAATAACGTATTTGACTTAATATATATAATTTTTTTTCAAACATAAATTTCCTTATATCTAAGATGTATAAAAAAAAATAAACCTAAAAATTAAACAAGATTTGTATTTAAAAAAATAATCTAAAAATCATACAGCATATTCAGTAGAAAGTTCAAATAATTAAAAAATAAATGTAAAAAACAAAATTAAACAATAAAAATCATGAGCACTGTTTCATACAGCTGGGCAAAGTGAACAAAAAACTGTATATATTATGAAATGCATGAATAAATTAATTTAATTACCATTCACTACACCCTACACTTAATATATTATTAAAATTGTTGTGTTTCTGATCCTATAAAATAAAAGTGATGATATACTCAAGTGCTTTTGTCAATTAATTGCTCGTTTCAACTCAACACAGGACTTTTAGTCCCATGGAATTGAGACTTATGTCTCAAACATTGAGTAATAAACTGTGTTTTTATAAATAAATAAAAAGTTATGTTTGTGTACCCATAGGTGGCGCTGATGTCGAAATCTGCGGTATTTGACGGACGCATCAACGCGTGCGCAAGTCACTTGCGTCGTAGCATGGCGCTGTTTTCACGTTTCAATTTCTGTTCGCTGTGTTTCGATATTCCATGTATGAAAAATTGCTGCAATCAACGTTTCAAATCATAAATGAAATGTACATAAACACGTACATTGTGCGAATGTGTAAGATGCAGTGTTGAAGTGAATATTTTACTTAATCTTCGATGAATTTAAATTATATACATGTGCATTCACTGACAATCAATCTAACCTTCAAGTTTTTGGTTTTTAACTAATAACTATTTATATTACATTTATCAAAAAACAACGCCACGTCTTTGTGAACGAAGAGGAAATATTGGTCAACGAACATGAAATTTCAAGTATCAAAAAAACGTTTGCTGAACCAGCTAATAGCTGGCAAGCCAACGTTCGGACAGAAACACGTATGTCGGGTCCGCTAGTACTAAATAAAAAATAAAAAATTGTATTTCAAAAAAACTGGACAAAAATACTACTTCCTACATAATTTTATAAAACAGATGCACACCCAATACCCATATATACTATAGGCACAAATTTACTTATCCTTATCTAAAGAACAAATTAGTAAGTAAGGCTTATCACACTATCTAAGTTTGTTTACCAATCACAATTGTGACAAACCGAGTCTCAGAAACATGGCCACCGGAAGCCGTGCGTAATTTCGCTACAAACATTTATTCGTTTACAGGACGTAACGTTTTTATTCTGCGACTTTTTTGATTGCCACCATAAAATCCTGTTTCATTATCAGAGTTTCGCTGTTTTATGTATTAAAACGCTATGTTTACAGGTGTATAGATAAAGAAAAGCCATTTAGATTGCGTTTATAGCAGGAGGCAGACGTTGTTACGGTTTCTATCCCAATAAAACCTTTAATTACAAGTTTAGTACGATCACGCGAACGGACTCGAGAATTAAGGTCCGTGGGATGACAAGTCAATGGTATTCTCATCTCGAAACATCAACTTCAATTATTGGTTTTGTTTGAACACCCTTTTGCTATCTGGATTATTTGTTTAACAACCTCGCAGTGAATAAAATAATGATAACGGTAGATTCAGCATTATTTTTCCTACACTAATAAAACTGCTTTCAACTCGCATAAATTACGCATATAAAAGTGACATGTATTGTTATATTTTTATTCATACAATTATTAAGTATTTAAATCAAATAAAAAAAACTAACCATCAATGCCATTCATAAGATACTAAAGATAAAATAGATGAGATAACCAGTGGGCGAAAAACAAAATCTCAAAACTCCAGTAAATTCAACAAAAACTGTACAGTAGTTTAAAACTATAAAATCAGTAAACTTTAATAACTAAATGAAATGAAACGCCTTAAAATATTTCAAACCAATTTTATTTAGTAAATAGTTATGAAAGGTGTTAAATTTTTTTCAAGAAATGAAGAAAAAGTTAAAAATGTATTTTAGCACTAAAATATGTCTTAGTCCCCTGTACTGGCACCTTATGCGTAAGACTGATAGTCTTACCTTCATGTAACAAAAATGATCTAGATACGCTGCAATTGGTGTAATAATGCAGTGCCCTATGCACCATTAGGGGTGGATGATGATGACGAGTTATAAAAGAGACACGTGCTCTATTGATTATTGTTTATTTATCTATAAGTCTTAATTTTAAAATATAATATTTTTATTCTTCGTTTGAGTAATTTCTTTTTTTGTTGTCATTTTAACGTTTGATTTCGTAGTTTCAATAATTTGTTTCATTTTAATAGCAGTTAAAAAAATATTTTCTTTAAAACAGCCGATCTGAAGTTTTATACTAACTTTTCAAATGTAAGCTGTTTGTATTTATTTAAATTCAGTACTTGAAAAATACATAAGTCAAATCTCGCCCCATTGAATTTTTTTTTACCAGGATTGAAAATTTCCAAAGTTTTTTTTTAACAATATTAAACCGAATAAAAAACGTTTCAGACAATTTCGCTTGAAAAATAATTAAATTACTGTCGAGATCTGTTTTCTTTTCAGAGAAAAAAAAGTTTTTCTTGAATATATAGAAAATCCTCAGCAACAGGGCCGTTAACGTTTCCTTTGAATTAAAGAGTTGGAGATATTAATTTGAGAAGATCCTCTTAATTGGATTCATTACATGAATACTAGATGCTCGAATTTGAACATATTTTTTACTTCTTCCGTTATAGAGAGATACTTTGGATTACCTTTATAGGAGTTTTAAGCTTCTTAATTAAAACAAAGTTTATAATTTCGTGCATTGTAAACATTAATGTTTTGATAACTTTCAAATAAATATTTCATGTTTATTTGGCTAAAGTCGAGTACAGCTATTAAAGAAAATTGTAATAAAAACCCATTTTTATCAACGATATATGTGATTTAAACATAGAAACTTTAATGTGTTTTCAGAATTGATAACTTTAACAAAATGCACTGCAATACAAAATAATATGCATTCTATTCACCTTTTAAAAGTTAAGTACATAAAAAAAAAATTAAAATCAAGCCATATGGCTTAATCCTTTATATAAAGGAAATATATTTTAATATTACCTTCTTGTTGTATGGTGGTTCACGCGTTTGCCTAGGACGATTGAGGTTTCAGATACGATTTCTTGCAAGGTTAACATAACACATCTCTTTTTAAGATGTTTAACTGTAATATTTTACTGTTTTTTTCAGATTAAGTGAAAACACCCGAAGTGTAAGTCTAATGACCTTACTTTTACTGAATAGATCGAGGTACACAATATTTTTTTCAATGCAGTTCCCTCAGCACCATCAGTTGCGGATAATAGTATAATTATGATGATACATTTTAAACTTGAAAAAAAATACAATTATAACATTTGACTAAAATATTTACAAAAAGGTTTCGAAAGTAGATAAGAAAAATTTTTTTTTTAATGAATGAACTTCTTAAAAAGCTCTTTCCTTTACTCTTTCCAATAAAATTACAAGTTTTCAATTAATATTTTTTTTATATTAACGCACCTTCATACACGCTCCCTCTCCCTCATTCAATCACACATACACATGCACACTCTCCCTCATTCATTCACACATTCACATACATACACATGAATACCAACGTCACACATATACAATTAAGTAAACTCTTTTTTTATAGGTATATTTTGTATTATTAGGTTAACATTGATTTTTTTTGATTGGCTCTAGTATTGTTTATTTATTTCTAATTGATTTTTTTTATGCTTTGCAAATTCCAAATAAAATAAAATAAACAAAAATATATAAAATAAATAGAATATAATTATTACCAAACAACTTTTTAGGTTTATACTGGCTAAGGAATAAAATCTACAGGCTTCATGACTACTTGTCATAGGCCAAACTAATTTAAGTTTATTCATCGCCTCTGTTGACTATTCTATTCATCTTAATTTAATTCCCTCGAGAGCTGTATTTACTTCTTTTCAAAAAGATTTCCGCAATCTCAAAATATCGCCAAGCGATAAAAAAGCAGACTAAATTAAAAACTAATATTGAAATACAAACAATATTTTACCTCCCTGGGTGCTGAAAATCTCCTTAGAAATTGTGAAAAGCATTTTAACGCTGATTTATCTTCCATATCGTGGCACCCTTAGAGTGCAGGTGTTTGTAAAGAATCAATTTTACCCTTGCTTCCCGTTAAGACAGAGATAGGGGGTGAGAAAGGTTGAAGGGGATTTAAATAACAAACCGGATATAAGCAACATAATCTGCGTCTTTTTTAGAGAATTCAATAATCTCTTTTTTTCTAACGAAAAAACATTTTATGCTTTGCTACTGTATTTTTACATAGCCGTTGTTTTCTCTATATTCATTCATCTAATCTGCATACGCCGATTATTACAACATTTAACGTCAGTTATTAAGTATTTGGTAAATAATGTGGTTATGGATTGTTTTTCTCAGCCTTTTTAGTTTTCTGCATTCATCATTATTGACATTTTTATTTATTTTTGCATTTTTTTCGCTTTACATTTACAAACCAACGCGGTACCCCTCTTTAAATTTTTCATTTTTTGAGGAATTTTAATTACAAAAATAAAAAAATTAATTAAATAAAAGGAACATTTTTTCAATGTAAAATTTTGTGATATTAACGAAGAAAGTAACTTTTAAACGTTTTTTTAGTAACCACATCTTTATAAAAGACAAGCAGCTTATTCCCAAAAGATTTATACAAATTTAATGATTTATTTTTCTTAATGTTCAACAGAATGTTGAAAATGTCTTAGTTGAAGGAATTCCTTTTTTTTCCTGGAAATATGAAAAAATATTTAAAAAAACTCACTCGGCACCGCGTTGATGTGTTTCAACTAACGAACACGCCTTTAGCTTTTATAGCTAAAAGAAAAGTACCTTCAATTAAAAATAAAATATTCGCAGCTCCATCCTTTTATTGATCAAAAAAAATATTTCATTATCAACGTTTTTAAAGGATTTATGTTACAACATTTTACAGAATGTTAAAACCAAAATCGTTGTATACTAAATTACATTTGTACCTTTTTGTACTATTTTTGCACCACGACCAGTCCCGATCAGAGATCCAATAACAACGGTCAAATACCGCACAGAACATCCAAACTTTAGTGAAATAACATTCAATTTTCTTTATCCCAATGGAAATCGAACTCAGAACCCTCCGTGTATAGGGTTTTTTTTTGCCTTGCTTATTATATACAAGTCTTATGTTTACGGCAAAAAGTATGTCCCTTCTGACTGCTCTTACTTTGTGTGAAGATCCGGAGATATAGTCGACTCTAGCCTTGGTAATATTTTTTTGGTAGTTGCTAATTGAATAAAAAATCACAGAAAACTTATTCAGGAGTAGCCGGACTATTGACAGACATCAACAGACCACCCGTTTGATTTAACAGTGTTCGGTATTTTGTGACCTTTTGTTTATTTCAAAAATAACCTTTACTGTTTTTTACCATGCATGATATTGCCTCAAGTGATAAGTTCTTATAACTTATTGCGATTACGATATCTCCCAGCTCCTCACTTAGACTTTTACATCGCGTCTCTAGCTGTATCCACTTAAAGCTCAAAAAAGGATATTGCATCAACAAATAAGGAACATCTTAGAGTGTCTCAACGATTTCTGAGACCTCAGAGCGGGGGAGGTAGCGCTCAACACCACCATGGCCAGGGAGGATTTGAGTCAATTAAGTCAGTAAGTAAGCATCTTTGCCACAACCCTACAGAAACTGCCATAATTTTTGAAAAATAAATGTACTTAGGGTAAATTGCGAGGAAGAAAAAAAATATTTATAATTAAAATATATTTATCGGTTTTAATTGAGTCCTGTCCTGTCTCAAAGTTATAAAATGTATTTTTAATCTACAAATGAAATAAAATTTCTACTCAGTACGTTGCTTATGAAAACTCTGACGCGAGGTAGAGTAATCAATCATAAAATTACTAACATGATTATTTTGTGTATTGAGAATATATTTTCAAGCGCCATCATGACGTGATGTTTTTGTGAAGTAATAATTTCAGAGTAAATAAACGTATTAAAAATGGACGGTGGAATGAAATACAAGAAAACTGTTTTATTGGAGTCCAAGGCATAAATATTTAAGTAATATTATTTGGTATGGAAAAAAATGCGTAGTAAATATCATCATATTAAGTTAAAGGATAACAAGATTGAAACTATTCATATTTTATTGTTGTGGACTTCAGATTTGAATGTGTAGAATAATTGATTTTCCATTTTATTTCATAATACCTTCCACTTTTTTTTATATTTAATTTACTGTATTTTAGTGTCAAAATAAATGATCTTATGATATGTAGATATTCAACCAGTGTCTGTCCAAAAACAATTACAAACAATATTAAACCTCAGTATTTAAATACAAAAATTTCGAATTACAACGTTGGTGTTAAGAGAAAAAAAATATGAAAATCTACGCATTCACAGGTCTTCACTGTTGTAATTTATTAATCTCAATACGTCCCTAGAAGGTGAAATCCTGTTTTTTTTCTATTAACAAATTGAAAAACTGAAAATGTTATGAAGACAAAGTTCTTATCGGTATCTTCGTTGATAAACAATGCAGTTAAAACAATATAGTGAAGACCTTCAGACCAGTCCTAATCGTTTTCGGTAATCTTGATCTGAAAGTTATAAAAAAGTCAATTAGATATTGTTTTAAATTGAATATTACAAGCAGAATAATCTTCTTTTAAATTAAATACAAATCTGTTTAAAAAAGTTGCAACTGAGGTATTTAATTATTTTTTTTAAAGTTAAACCGAAGGCAAATGATTAGTAAAAAAAAAGAAGAATGTCACAAAAATTTATGTGATTTAAATGCTTGTATTTCTTTTCAAAAACAAAAAAAAAACAAAACTGTGGCCACTTTCATGTTTAATTTATTATCTTTAAATTATTACTACAAATTTGAGTTCAATACTTAGTTTTTATTGAGATCCCAAATACCTAAGTTTAGTCTCAATTTGAAAGAGCGTAATCTGCCGGTCTAAAAGTAATTACATTTTAATAACATAAAACTTTTAAGTATATTTTTAACAGAAATACTTTTAAAAATTATTGTTTATATCTTATTTATTTGTTTTTATTTTTTTCTTATTGCGCGATTGAAAAAAACGTTTGTTTCAAAATGGCAAAATCGTATGATTTCCTAATCTTGCGTTAGATTTTTATTTATTTATTTTTGAAACCAACAGTCATAATAATAAACAATACATAAAAAAATAACGACAAATAATAAGACCACATACATACACATATAAACATACATATACACACATGAACATGTATATATATACACATACATACACACATGAACATATACGCATACACTAATGCACATAAATACGCGTACGTATATATAATTTATAAAAAAAAGTAATGAAAACTAATAAGTACAATGAATAAAAAAAATAGTCATAGAAACAATAGTATGCTTCAACAATAACACAACGAGGAGGATTTATCTTCATTCTGTTTCCTTATTCGGGACTTTTCGTGAGAACAGCCATCAGAAACACTTCTCTAGGATTTTTGTTGTTTTATATACTGTTAAACAATAATTATTCAGATTAACAAGTGTCAGACGTTCTCCGGATATGAAGAATTCCAGATGATTTGATTTTATTTCTTTTAGAATTGGTGGGAAAACAAATTACCTCGCGAATGCGGGGTGAGAAATTGCGGGGAGCGAAGCCCTAGGGCTTCTACGATTTTATTTAGTAGAGTGGACTTTATTTGAATTTAAATGAAATAAGTGAATATCCTCGATATGCAGTATGCAGTGTCAATCGGTCACAACTCCAACGTATGAGATGAATTAGGAATGGATTCCACTAAACTGGTTCTTGATGGAATTGCGGTGGTCCAACTGATCAATTGAGAGTGGCACCAACACTAGAACAGGCTTGTGATTTGGAACTGAACACTGGTGGTTGGTGGAAACAAAGTCTATGATGCGGCACATGTTCAACTAAATGAACGCGTGATTCACGACACTAGGTCTTATTGTGGCGGATGATCAAAGGATACTAAAGTAGACAGTGGTTGTGGGTAAAAAGGATGTTAAAATTGTGACAATAAACATTGTAAACAATGCACACTCACATAATTCGCAAACAGAAATAACACAGCGAAATGAAATGATATCAAAAACTAAATTTAACATGTTTATTTTTTATTTATTTTTACAAGTAACTTAAATCTCATCCCGCCACTTTCACTGTCTTGTTGGTGGAGACTTATATAATGTTACCGACTTACATAATTTATAAATTCAATGAAGTAACAGATATAATAATTGACAGCCGGAAAAATCAGATACAAAAAAATATTTACACAGCTAGTTTGATAATTATTCATATATATATACTTTTGATCGAGTATCCTCTAATTTACATTCTTATTTCGCCTTTGTTACATTGTGTGTTATTTTTTTTTCTTTTGGCAACAAATCAAAAATGCTAGGTACTTGATGATAAATAGTTCTATTACAATACTTACAACATATTTTTGGTAATACTAAAACATCATTTTACGTGAAGCGTGTATTATGGTTATGTTTGATAGGAATTTTGAAATTATTATTTTTAAATTGTTCTTAAATGATGCAAATCGAACGAACGGATAGCGGAATGAATTTTGAATATACGGAGTTCTACTGTATGTACAGAATTTTGAATTATTGTATTTTAAAAGAAAGACTTCATTATGAGTATTACACGTTTATTCAATTAAGAGAACAAAATTTTAATTTTGGGAGAGCATTCCTCCAATTGAGGGGTGATCGCATTTCTACACTGTTAAAAATAATTGTTATGGCACTGACCGGCGAAGCAAATAAATTAAGTATTTTTAAATAAACCACGCCTCTTATTAAAAAAAAGTACAGGTATCAGGTCAAAAGATAAAAAAAAAAACACAACACGATCTAAAAGCTTTGCAAATATTTTAAAAATGACAGTACTCAAAGTCACGAATAAATTATATAGAGGGAGCCTAATACTTATGGCCAAGATTGTACACTTTGTATTGAGTGTTTGCATGTAGGAAATTGGAATAAAATCAATCGAAGCATATCCATATTTACAGGGTTTTCTTATGGTTTTTGATGTAATAGTATTTAAGTTGAATTATTGACTGAACTTTATTTACTCATGGGTGTTAAATTTATATTTGTAAGGTATCGACCCAAATCAAAATTGTTACGGAAATATAAAATGTGAAAACATATGCTGATTTTTTTTTATTATTATCGTTTCCCTATTCGTAACCAGTGGCGCAAAAGGCACCGTATTGGTACTCCAACTGCAACTTATAAGGATTATTTTAGTTACCTGAAAGTGATCAGTCTTAGGCTTTGGATGCTTGTCCAGAAACACTGAAATATTACGGCGTAAGACCACCTTAAAAATCAATGTTTTACATTCGCCCTGCCAGGGATCGAGCCTAGAACCTCAAAAATGAACGACTAAAGTGAAAACCACTCCACAACGAGATGAAGTTCTGTGATCTAACAAAAAGCGTTTTTTTTATTCAGGCGCTGTCTAATACGCAGGTGTAATAATTTAGTACGATGAATTTCAGGCGCATCAATAAAAGTTTCAGCTCTTTGACTTTAAAGAAGTCTACGGATGGTACATTTACTCTGTTATAAAAAAACTAATGTTCACACATATAATATTAAAAATTGGTATCTTTGACGTATAAAACCTGCGTTTTTTAAAATAAAAAGTCTTAAAAATAACAAATAAAATTAAAGAAAATCTATCAATTTAATTTTAGCAATTACGTTGATTGTGTTTGAAATTGCACGGTGTCACAGTCCTTGTTATTTGTTTTCCGGTTGAAACTTTAAAGGCGAGTTCTTTTAGTCGTAAAATGGGGTTTCAATATGTCCCCAATGTAGAGCTGTTACACTTTAATCTGTCTCTTCATCCTGAATATTTATGAGATTTATCGATCACAAAAAGTGACATGAAAACCAAACTTCATTTCAGATAATGTTTTTCCTACATTCGAAACGATGAATGCTTTTTTAAATATTAAGCAGAATTTGAAATAACTTGTCAATACTTTCAAGAGAATTGTCATTATTTGTATTGAATATTTATTTATTTGAATGTCAAAATGTAGTTTATTTATAGAGACCAAGATAGTTGAAAATCGTACACCTTAACGATATTTTTAACTACGTTAAAAAATATTTATTTTTTGGGATCGATCAGCATAGCCTACAAAAAAAGGGTGGCCAATTCTTTAATCCCACTTTTTAATTTTTCAAAGTGGAAATGAAATGTTAATGAATTCATAATAAGGTATGCTTTTTTATTTTAATTTTGGCAAATCTGCTTTTTACAAACATTTATAAAACTACATATTTGGCTTAATTTTTTATTTTTTTTAAAATTATTATTTTTTTTTTTTTTTATATTGAAAACATATTATACATAATTATATACAATATTCCCAAGGAGTTTTTTTAAAAAAAAACTCATTTAGGGACACACAGATAATATTTTTTTTAGAGACGTTTTTAAATTTTAAACTATAATATTATTTAACAAAAGCAGAAAAATTAAAATTATGATATACTACAAATTAAAAAGGGTATGAAAAATACTTGAAAATAACAGAATAAACAGAATACTAGGCATGGAAATAAATTCAAAATAATGTTTACATTATGCAATCTGGGAAAGAAAATTGAAAAAGTTTAAAAATTACATGGATGTATATATACATACTGAACTAGTACAAAATAAAATCATTTTTTTTAATTAACAAAATATGCGCACACCCAATACAGGTTAATTTTTTTTTATCAAAAACGTTGAAAAAATTTAAATTATGTATACAAGCCAAAAAAGTATATAAAAAGAAAAAAACACAAATAACATTTAAATAGTATTAAAAATTACATATACAAGCAAAAACGGTGAAATATTAAAAGGTATATGTTCAAGATGCGCATTCTCTATAAACTAACATTATTTATTCAAAGTACTTCTGGAAAAAATAATTCTTCAATTCGCACGTCCTGTTTCTATATTTTGAAATAGGTACTTTGGCACTTATTTTTGTGGCAATTTATTAAATTCCTTGAAACCTATGTATTGTAAAGATCTAGTACCAAACTTCGTAGACTTCACAGATCCAATATATATATTGTTTTTTGATCGAGTACTGTACCGATGGATGTCTCCAATGAAAGCTGGCTTTATGTTACTGTGCATTGAGTCGAGAGTAGTATTAATGATAGTGTCAGTTATCTCGAAATAGGAAAGCATGCTAAAAGGCATGATTTTTGTTTCAAAATAAATTTCCCTTACATGAGTATCATACGGTAGGTGAAACACATTTCTGATCGCTCTATTCTGAATAATCTGCACCTCAGAAATTTTGCTCTTAGTTGCAAAACCCCAAACACAGCATAGGTATGATAAATGCGAATGGACCATAGAAAAATAGATTGCTCGAAGCAGCGAAACTGGAAGCATTCTCTGAAATCTGTACAGTATTCCAGCTACAGGGACAATCTTTCCTTTCACGCGCTCAACATGTTCATTCCATGTAAGCTGCGAGTCCACTAACAGTCCCAAGTACTTAGTGCTATTTTATTTTTTTTAAACCCAAGATTTATATAAAAAAAAATTAATCCTAAAAATAAGACAAGATTTATATTAAAAAACAAAACTAAAAATTTGACGGCATATAAAACAAGTTTAAATAATAAAACATTCTACAGTAATACAACAATAAAATCATAAGTACTGTTTCATACAGCTGGGCAAAGTGAACAAAAAACTGGGAAAATTAAAGGTAATATGCCCGCCCTTATACATATGTATATTTAGTGTTTATGTGTTTAAAGTTAGTTTTAAATAAATAAAATATTTAAAGGCTACCCAATTGTCAAGACCCTCTTAAGCGCAGCTTTTTTGCGTTGTTGTTTTACATTTTAAATTTTATATGATACGTTGGCACCGTTTTTGGTACTCAAACATTGGAAAATATTTACTAAATAAAATAATACGAAATGTGGTGTTGGCGGCGAATGTTGCGGATTCCGTGGACGGCCAGACGCACGAATTTATTTATACTTCAGGAACTGGACATAGGAGAAAGACTTGCATCCACGTGCAAGAAAAGAACCCCGCAGTTCTTCGGACACATCCAAGGGGAACTTTGATAGTTTGGATAAAACTATCAGAGTGGATGGTGTCAAATAGACAAGGTCATGTGGACGTCAAACGACAAGATGAAGCGGCTTAGTTACTAAATTATCACAGACAAATGCCCACAGAAGAGCACGTTCTAGATGGAGTCAGACTGTTCACAGATGAGTAATGCCTGGAGTCAGGTATATTCACAATCCTCGAACATGAGGCACGTAGTAAAAGTAGAGAGCATGTTTATATTTTATCTATATCAATATGTATATACCTAACCTAAAAGAGGATTCATTAAACAAAAGTAAGATATTTGAAATAATGCGAAAAAAATGTTTTCTAACTGTCACATTTGATAACTGCATAAATTAAATTTAATTACTAACTTTATCGTTTTCATACACAATTAATATGTAAAGTTTTCAAATATCATATTTAAAAATCCTCTTAACCCGAGAACAAGGGAAACCGTTTTGTACGAAAATGCGTTTGTTTTACGAAACTTCAGAAATTTTGGTGTTATATTTGAATGTTTTCATTATTATTCAATCAACAGCTATCAAATTAAATTTCATTGGCAATAATTTGGTAATTTAGTTTCTCACAATTCACTGCCCGTTTGCTTTTAACGATGAAGTTAATATCAAAAGTTAATCTATTAATAGACCCTTACATAACTGTTCCACAACTCGGTAGAACGACGAGACCGAATTGATTATCACTTTGCGTGCTTTTCAAATGTAGGGAAAATCGTACAGAACGAGATGCAAAATAATGATTCCTTAATTACTTATATAACCAAGTGGCCTGTTAGCTCAATTTCAATACTGATTTCATATTTGAACGGGAAATTGGTATTTGATTATATTACGGTTCGCTTTGGTATTGTAAAATAATACAAAGTAGATAAAAATCCTGATTTTTTTTCAATCTTTCTGAGAAATTGTACGATTCAGAAAGGATTTATATTTGGATTCTAGTTGGTTTATCTAAATACATTGTTTTTTTAAAAATGTTTGTATACTTTACATATGCTTTATTAATATCTCATTCTTAAACTGTAATATTCAGATTCGATTCATAGATTTTGCTTTGAGAAAATTAAATCCTATTGTACATATTTATAATATATTATGTTTATTTATTCATGCATTTCATAATATATATATATACATACAGTTTTTTGTTCACTTTGCTTAGCTGTGTGAAAGAGTACTTATGATTTTCTTGTTGTTTTAATGTAGAATGTTTTATTATTTAAACTTTTAACTGAATATGCTGTCTAATTTTTAGGTTAATTTTTTAAATATAAATCTTGTATAATTTTTGGTTTATTTTTTTTTTATAAATCTTGTTTTTAAAAAAAAAAAAAAATATTAAGCCAAAAATTTTAATATTATAAATGTTTGTAAAAGGCAGATTTGCTGTTTATGTTAATAAAATATAAATAAAATAAATAAATAAACTACATAGTGTTTTGAACTGATTTGTTTCATTAACGACAATTTAACTATAATGACAATTCTTTATATTCAAAGATTTAATTTTTCATCGCTGTTTTAACCTAACGTTCCTCATTTTAATTCATTCCTATGTATTAAAAAAATGTTTTTCGTGTGCGTACTTACTATTTTTTTATACTTTAGAAAGACGTTTATTTTCTATAAACAACGCGTCTCAAATTGATAAACAACCAACAAAATCACATTTCAAGTGTTATTATCTCACAGTAAATGTTTGAATAATCAAATGAATTTGATTTGACTGAAATATGCTTAAATTTGCGTTACATATCATTAATTAGGTCGACAGGAATTCGCATCAAAAAAAAAATTTCTGTGTAATGCTTATTACCGACGTTTAAAAAAAATGGAAATTTCAGTAATAAAATTAAGTATTCAGTTTTGGAAGGTACGAGAAAAAAAAATCTTAAAATTCGTGTTTATTTATATGAACACCCGGGCTGAAATGTTAAAGTAAACTCGTAAGTACATAAATTCGCAAGTTTTTACCACGTTTGTTGCAAATGTGTATAATATTATAATATAGCTATACAATATTGATTATAATCGTAATAATGATGTGCTTTTCCTCTATCGGGACAGCACAAACAAAAACTTCGTGTCATATCCCGTAATCAATATTGCAAAAACCCATGTACTGTGTAACACTTCGTGCCTTGATACCTTAAATCCCCTAAATCTGTCATAGCAAGCCATCGAAACGGTCGAGAGTTTTAAAAACCTGGAAGAATATGTTACGGAATAGGCTACCGGAGTCCTATAGATCGGCAAAAAATGACCTTATTTATTTTCAAAATGACTACTTGAAAAGGTACGTGCAAGGTGAAATTTAGTTTTAAGTTCTTCTTTTTCCTCAGATATTTTTTTCTTACTGTATGTAAATGTTTAATTTTTATTTTTATTATGATTTGTTTTAATTTATTTGTATTATATAGTTCGTTATACCTGATAACGAACTCAAAAGTCTTAAGTCGAGCTAGAACGAAAAGAGAACTCTTAACCACCATAAAAGTTCGTAAAATATCATATCTGGGGCATATAATGCGTGGAGAAAAGTACCACTTGCTCCATTTAATTTTGAAAGACAAGATTGAGGGTTACAGAGAGGCTGGAAAAAGACAGATGTCCTGGCTGCGAAATATACGAGACTGGACTGGCTTCAGGACTGTGGAGCGGATTTTCCGGGCAGCACAGGACAGGAAGACTTTTGCCGGAGTGATTGCCAACGTTGAGGATACCTGACAGGGCACTAAGAGAAGATATAGTTAACTTGCTATCCTTTTTCAGTTTTAGTACATATTATTATTTGTTCCTATATTATTATTATTTACATACCTTTATGTAAATATTATTTTGTCCCAAAATGAGTTTGTTGTAACTCCTGGGAGTACAAAAAAAAATTATATGATTAAAAAAAAAAAATGACAGTTTAAAAAAAAACTTGCAGTGTGGTAAAGAATAGCAGGCGTCACATTCAACAGTAAGATGGCTGTCAGCAGATCGGATATCTACGCAATAAAAACTAAATATCTAATCTCTTCCACTGATGCGATTTGCGGCACCTCAATAGGCTCCAAAGCAGCAAAGTAGTGAATTCTTAGAATATATATCTCCGAAGAATCATAGGTGTGCGGTGCGGTGCGCGGTGGTTAGACTTCGCAAGGAATGAAGTAAAAAAAGAACGGACACAAACGAATGCGATATGGTTGGCTTGGTTATTTACTGCAAATTCTTTCTAAGAGCCTGAACCAGGCTTGTCTATTTTACTGGGCGTCAAATTCTCAACGTCCTGGACAACCGCTGCCGGCTGGTCATCTGCCGTTCATGTTAGAACTACGGGATGCAAACCTGACTTGAGCTGGCAGCCAACAGAAACGCCTGGAGGATCATCGTGGACACCATATGCTCCAACTAGGGAGCGAACAAAGAATGATGATGATGAGCTTTTTGCTTAAACTTTTACAAAGTAATCTCGCCGCTTTAATCATCATTGGGCCCGGTAACGTTAATACATTCTACCCCTATGAAAGGAAAATATATATTTTCAACTCCTGGGAAATAACCTATAGCATATTTATGGAAGTTGTGAGACACAAACAACGCACTAGTCGCTACTGCCCATCGGTTAAAGTGATTGTTTATTTATACAACGTGTCCCGGTTCAAATCCCGGGGGAGGCTCTTGACTTATTTCAGAGGCTTTCGAGGACATACAATTTTGAAAAGGCATAAGGGTCCCAATAACATAAAAAAATAAATTCGTTCACTTAGGGGAGATAAACTTAATGGCTTTTACGGCAAGAGGACTTGTTTACCTAGCCATGAAATTTATGTTGGTAACTTTTTTTTTAGTATATAACATTCAACCAAGTTACTGTTAAATTTTTAACATAGTTTAAAAGATTAATAAAAAATACATATTTGTAGAACTAACTTTTTCATCATCATTCAATGTTCACTCCCTAGTAGATATGGTGAGCATATGGTATCTATAAAGCTCCTCTAGCCATCTTTGTTGGCTGCCAGCTCCTGTGCATAATCCAAAGTCAGGTTCGCGTCCCGTAGTTCTGACATGAACTGCCGACGAACAGTCAGCAGTAAACGTCCAGAACGTCGAGAATCTGATGCCTTGTACAATAAGGCAAGCGTGGTTAAGACTCTCAGAAGGCATCCGCAGCACATGGCCAAGCCAACCGTATCGCTTTTGCTTGATGACAGTGTCTCCGAAGTTTGCTGCGTCCGTTATTTTATTACTTCATTCCTAACAAAGTCAAACCACCGCACACCCAAGATTCTTCTGTGACACCTATTCTCAAAACTCAGAATTTTGCTGTTTTGGGCCCCAGTGAGGTGCCACGATTCTCATCCGTAGAGGATAATATGTGTTATGCAGGCGTTATATAGGTGGCATTTGGTTTTCACTGAGTAAATATTCGATCTCCAGATTGCCTTCACACTGTTTATTACGCCTTTCGACCTTTCGCCTCTCGACCCTTTCGATGACTTGGTTTGACAAAGTCAGGGGATTTTGGGCATCAAGGTATAAAGTGTTACGCAGTGCATTAGTTTTTGTAATTGTGATTTTTAAACCTATGCATGCGGAGTACCTATTTAGGCTATCTACAGTGGCCTGAAGATCCATTACTGAATCGACAATTATAAACGCATCATCGCATGCTCTAGGTCACAGAGTTTTCGGGAGGAGGAGATGAATATTTCTCTATCAAGTGGCATTGACTTTCTTAAGATAATGTCCAAGTTAAACTAACTATGAAATCATTCATTATTTATTATTTAAATGGCTGAGGCGAATTACAACCGTTATATGAAGAAACATATGTACAAGAAAGTGAACAAAAATAACGTAAAACCATGTAGCAAAGACAAAAAAAGGCAATAAAATAATTGTTTACAATATATTCATAAACATAATCAACATATATGGAATACTTCGAGCTAAGTCATTTATGCATTTATAAAATTTATTAAACAAACATTAGTTGATTACAGACAAACATTTTAAAGTGACAAAATCCAGGAACGACCCATGCCTGTAAACATTATTGTGAGAATGAATCAAATTTATTTTGTACAACATATTTTATGTATTTTATACACATTTTACATTTTTTTACCTACAAGATTCGAAGCTACACAAGCTTCCGTATCCAATGTACACTTCAGTAATTACAGCTTTAAAAAAAAAGATTTTATTTCTTCCGTTACATATCTTACAAACATTAGAAAATAATAAGATAAATATCCCACATTGGCGTGTGCGTGGGTAGGTAAACATGATTTAATCAGTTTTACTTTACATCGTGGACTCAATTAAAAATACACAGTATAATTAATTTATTACAAGAAATAAAAAATAAACCTTAAAAAACAAATGAAAACTCAATGTTTCCCTAAAACCGTCTCTCTAAGAAATTTCTACTATTTATTGACGGTGGACGGTGGATATATAATGAAGGTTGTTACTATTACAATTTTTTTAAATTTTAGTAAAACTTTTATGAACGGGATCATTATTTAATTGATGAAACATTGATTTTCTTTAAACTTTTTAATTTGAAATTACTTCATAAACACTTACAGATAAACATGTTACATTCATTTAACAAAATATTTGTCCATTTTTAATTCATGCTCTGTTTTTGATAGTAATGTTTTTAAGATTTTTTGAAAAGGTTGTCTGATTCTTTTGTTATGTTTTGTCTGGTAGTTTATTGTATGATTTCATTGCTGTGTTACTAATTCTGCGTTGTCTTTGTCTCGTTTTATAATGTTGTATGTAGTATTATTTTTATATTCTCGTATTGTGTCTGTATTTATTCCATTTTTTTTATGATCTAAATCAGAAGTCAGAGGCTAATTAATGAATAAATTAATGTTTAATATTCTATTTGAAAAGGTTCAATTTAATTAAATTAATTACTTTTTTAAAAGAGCTCTTTAGATGGTGTTATTAAAAGAAGGTCATACATTAACTTAAATTTTATTTTTTCTTTTCACTATATATCATTTTAGTTTCTTGTTCCCCATAGTTGTGGCATATAACATATTTTGGATTTGTACGAAGGATTTTTTCCATTTCGGGTTTTTGAAAAATGTGTCAATAATATTGCTATTTTATTGATTAAAGTATTGATTTGAAATGTCCATGTCAATTGGCTATCTATTGTTAGTCTTAAATATTTAACATGTTTAATTTCAAAGAGTCCATCACCGTTTATGTAAGCATCTATTTATGTTCAAACATAGGCAAAATAGTGAATGTTACACAGTGTGTAAAGTGGTCACTTAAACCAGCTAATGACAGGTCATATGCCCTGTAAATGCCTAGACTTCTATATTCTCTTATTTAAGGTGTTCTCCATCCCTGTTTTTATTTGTTAATCTTAATGACTCCCGAAGGGGTGAAATCCAGTCTTTTGTCTACGAACGTATGGACAAACTCAAATATTGTAGTTCAATTATAGGTTATTCTTCAGTATCCATTTGAAGTTTAAAAATAATGTTTTAAGGTATTCTCCATCCCTGTTGTAATTTGTTAATCTATTTTAAAGTGTTTTTTACTATTTTAAAAATGAAAAATATTGCATTAATAATGAAATTTTTGAAGTTTCGAACTGGTGAGTAATAATTATTCAAATAAGTAGTTAAAAACAATGATTTTTAATTTTTATTTTGATAAACATAATTTTTTGTCAAAAATATAATAAAGTTAAATGAATTACCGTAAATATAAAATGCATTCATCTCTTTATAGTAAAGAATGATTTTTGGGCATAGTTATGGTGTTAAAGTAAAAATAAGTGCGTAATTTAAATTAAATATTCAAGCAATTGAAAAAATAATAATATCAAAATTAAAAACTCAGAACAAACAAAATAAAATACTAAAATGACCTATCAAGAATATATAAAAACACTGTTAATTTTGTTACTTTTATTTATAATTTTTACCAGTGACCGGGTTTTGTCATGACTATTGCCATTAGATGGTTGAGAGACCAAAGAAACCTCTAATTAAAAATTCTAACTACAAGGCACCTGAAGCGTAAAACCTTTTGTGTAACAAAAATCTTCGAAAAAATCGATTTAGTGCTCCGTGCACCAATAGGTGTGGATAGAGAAATGATGATAGTGACGATTCTTTTCTATTCAGTAAAATTATATTTGTAATTTATTATAAATCTAGCGACGAAACCGAAATTTTATTTGGCGTCCCTCAAGGAATCATACTTGTACCAATTTTGTTTCTTATCTATATAAATGATCTTTGCAATGTATCTATAAAAGGCTATATAATTAGCTTTGCTAATAATACTGTGCTACTATCTCAAGGAAACTTATGGGATATTGTATTTGAAAAAGCTGAAAATAACTTAAGCTTCATAAAAAATGGTTTGACTCAAATTATCTAACACTTAATCAATCGCAAACCAAATACAACACATTTCAAATTAATAATAAAACTTTTTACAATCCAAATCTTCTCACAACTGTAATTACAATAACCAAATTTCAAATAAAAGATGTAATTGTAAATCGTTGGACATAGTAGATTTTATAAAATATTTAGGCATTATAGATGAGAATTTAAAATGAAATAATGAAATGGAACATGTTGAAAATAAATTGAAAAAACAAATTAACTTTTTTAAAGTGTTTAGAAATATAATAACCTCAAAATAACTAATTATGTCAATCAGTTTTGGACTATGGAGAAATTGGATGGGGATGTGCAAATGACGCATTAATCAATCAATCATTGCAAAAAAAAACTTTAGTAAAAATTATTTTAAGAGTCCTAATCAGAACTAGCTCCCTCGGTTTATACTTAAATCTTAATGAAACATTTGTAAAACAGCTTCATTTAAAAGCTCTGTTACTGTACGCACGCAAACATTATTCTCTACCTTCCATCACTCATTTCACAAATACGGGAGTTTCTAAATCATCATCATCAGCCGTCTCTTGTCCAATGTTGAACATAGGCCTCCCCCTTTAGTCTCCATATTTCCCTATCCTGAGCCAACCGCATCCAACCACTTTCTGCTACTCGTCTTATGTCATCAGACCACCTTGTCTGAGGCCCGCCGACACTTCTTCTACCCGTTCTGGGTCGCCATTCCAGGACTTTTTTGGTCCATCTAGAGTCTGTGATTCTGGCTATATGACCAGTCCAGCTCCATTTCTGGTTGGCAGCCCTATACACTACATCGGTAATCTTTGTTTTTGCTCTAATGCATGTATTAGTTTCTAGATACTCCACCTTAAAGCTGAAAAAACAATAAAAAAAATATTCAACTTTCGGTCAAACAGGACTGACTTACCACTCGGTTAGAGTAAACAATCTACTTCCATTGTCTATAAGGACAATTAGTAAGTACTCACAATATAAAATTACTATACAAAATAGATAGTGGAGGTGGGTTGCGCACGGATCAATGAGTGAATCAAGCCAAATTGGTAAAAATGTGTGTCCTGATTATGAAATTTTGTCTACAAGTCTATATGAATTTATTTTGTTTTTATGATAATTTTTGTTTTTATTGCTTATTATGTTTACGATGATAATAACGTTAATTAGAATAATTACGTTTTTATTTTATAATTATGTACACTTTATTAAGTTACTGATTTAAGGCATGTTTCATTTTACTTATTGTCAAATGTTTCCCTCGGCATGGGACACCCCTGCGAGGGAACATTATTCTGTATAAAAAAAAATAATTCAAAAATTTTAAAAGTATAAATAAATTTTGTATAATTTTATCGTTCAATCTAAGCCAACATATCTTTCATCAGATACATTTTAAGTGTCGTGTCCTCATCCGTGTTGTACCGTGTACCTGCCTAAACGGTGTAAAATCATTTAGTTTTCCTTGGCATATCGCCCTGTTACTTCCTGTTTCACCGATAACACGAAATTGGGCCTCAGCCAATTTTGTGGTGGTCAATAAATATATAATTTACTAAAATTGTTTGTTATTACTCGAGCGAAACCTTAACAACCAAATGCGACCAACCTTTGTATTAAAAATCACCCAAAATAATGTTTCCCTTTAATTAGCTTTTTTTGATTTTAAAGACTTTTTATTTTGTTTGGAAGTTCAACAAGTATATTTTAAAAAAATCTATTTGAAAGTAAGCATTGATATCATTCTTCATATAATACTCGTTTATCCTCAATAATTGTAACCACTCCAACATCATTCATAATTTAAATTAAATAAATGTGTTCCTCAAGTAAATAAATTTGAGTAATAACAAATTTAGTTAAAGATAAGACCTATTGTTTTTTAAAGAAAAAAATAAGAATATAAAAAGAAATAAGAAGTGATCAAAGAAAAGAAAGATTATTTACGTACACTTAACTATTCATTAAACATTTGATTTCAGAAACACAGCGCAGTGGCGCAGTTGGTTAGACGGCCGACTGTGAAGCTGGCGTTGCGGGTTCGATTCCCGCCAGTTGAGAAAAAAAAAAAACAAGAAAGACTATTTTCCAAATTGGTCTGGGTGATGTGGAGTATTTTTCATTACCTTTATACATATCTCACCTGCTAACAAGCCTCAAAATAGAGGCTAGCCGGTTATTCCTTTTTAATTTTTTTTTGTTGTAATAATTTACTGCACTATCATGAATGTAAATATAAGCTTTTTTTCTATTTTAAATTATTTTACTTAATTCTTACATTCATACCTATGACAATACTCTTGTAATTGTATTATTACATCAAAATCATTAAAACTATCACGTCGTTTCATCTTAGGGGTAGGCAGAGGGGATTATCTGCCACACGCAATTATTGTTTTGCCCTTGTTTGTCTTTGCTAAATAGTTTTATATTTTTTTTGTTCAGTTTCTTGCATTGATGTTTCTTCATGTAACTGTTGTAATTGGCTTAGGCCGTATATATAATAAATAAATAAATTATAATACAAAAAGGGGATTCCGTGTGTGAACCCTTCATTATTGATGCGTTTAAACATTAAACGTAGCTCTCATTTGGACGGTTGTAGTGCCGATAATTGGATAAAATTGTTTAAAATACTTGACCTGACGGAGTAACGGACAAAAGCGCGCGTTTTTATGCGCTATTTTTGTAAAGTCGGCCCTCCAAGCTCGGAAACGGAGAGCGCGTAAACGCGCTTAAGGCACTTAGGCGGTTAAACATATTTACTTTTTTATTTGAATTTATCTAAAAATTCCCCAGTTTTTATTTCTAAAACTAGACTAAGAAAATTATACACCTGTATTGTAGCAAAAACAATTTTTTTAACCATGGATACTAGGTACAGTATTAAAATATAATCTTAATTACATCGCAGAGCTTTGAAAATGAGAAAACTGCAATAGAGCAAAAGTTCGATATATGTAAACAAAAACATATAAAACAAATACTACACCATTTTTGTCGACTCGATCTTTCATTCAAATTCGTACTCGCGTGACAAACTGATTACTAAAACCCTTTCAAATAAGAACAATATTTTTCTGTGAGGTTGAATAAGTGAAAATCGCAATTTCACGTGGTAAAGAGATATTTTCGAAACACGCGTTGATTTTATAGATTGAACCAAAATACGTTGTGTGTTTCTAAGAAAATGTCGACAAATACAAGAATATTCATCGGTATTATTTTTAGGTTACCGACCAAGAAATAATGATTCACACAACGCGACGTACCGATTTTGAGGAGTGAAATTAAAAACTAATGTATATTTTATTAAATTATAATTGTTTTTAAGCAACCTATTACTGACAAAAATATGATGTTAGTGCCAAACAACGAAACAAAAAACCATCACGCAGTTTTTTCGTAGGGGTAATGAGAGAAGACAGAATGCCACACCACTTAATATTTGCATAAATACGTTCAAAACATCTGATTTCTCTTGCTTAATCTTTCCTCTTTTCCTCTCTTTTTATTCCAGTTTTCCCATTAAATATTTATTATTCATGTTGATTAATTAATGAACGTATACTGCAGGGGCGAGTTCTCTCAATAACCGATTATTTGCAGCTAAAAATATTTTTTTGACATCGAAAGTAATGTTTTATGTTACATTATTATTGGGAAAAAACATATCACAAAAACAGTAATAATAATATTAATAATAATACATTGTATTTTACATTATGTTCCATACAGCGAGCTAGTTGCGTCTCTATTGGCCAGCAATTTTACTACTAGATGACAGGAGCTTGCGCGGCCAAAGATTTAACACAAAATTAATTACGTCCCCAAACTCCAAATTTCAGATTAACATAAGAAAAATTTCACTTACGATTACAGTAAAATCTTGCAGTTTTCCTAAATGCAATTAAGTTTTTCCACACTCCATCATACGGGTTATTGTTCTTTAAAATAAAACTGCTTGACTTAAAACAGTGCAAGTGAGATAGCATCATACGCACTCGTTATAATGTGAAAAGGAGATAACGAATATGTGTACGAGTATATAACTAAGATTAGGATAATACTTAAGTCCCGTTCGGTGGTTCAAAAGTTTATTTGTTGTAAAACAAATAATATTACGAATTGAAGTATTAATCCTTTTGAGCGCCTTTGGCAAAATGTATGGAAGAATACTGATTGAGAGAGTAAGAAAAGTTAAAAAGGATAGAGTGTGGGATATTTAGAGCGGTTTTATGAATGGAAGAGAATGTATGGATCAAATATTTGCTTTACAAAACATGACAGAGAAATTTCTTGCTAAAAACCAAAAGCATTTCTGCGCATTTGTCGATCTGCAAAAAGCGTTTGATAAAAGTTGACAGAGAAAAATTATGGAAGGTGTTATCGGAGTACGGAGTAAGCGGAAATCTAACACGTGCTATTGTTTCTCTGTATAAAGACAGCACAGCATGTGTTCGGGTAAATGGATCATACACATCGTGGTTTGACATTCATAAAGGAGTGAAGCAGGGATGTGTTATGTCACCATGGTTGTTCAACGTGTATATCGATAACTGCATGAAATAACTGAAAGTCTTAAGAATGGGAGTAAAAATGGGTGATTTAAAAGTCAATTGTTTTTTGTATGCTGACGATGCTGTACTCCTTGCTAACAACAAATAGGAACTGCAATTCTTGGTAACAAAGGTCTACGATGTATGCAAGAGAAGCGATTTGCTGATGAATGTCGATAAATCGAATGTGATGGTTTTTGAAAGAAAAAAAGAAAAGTGAGTGCCGGGAACAGAGTGAACGGTGCACTTAAATCGACCTTGGCAGATAAATGCTTGTCACAAGAAGCAAAATTGGCAGTTCACAACGGAGTCCTGGTCCCGTCCCTGATGTATGGGAGCGAAGTATGGACTTGGAAAAATAGGGATGAAAGTAGGCGGTCAAAATGCGATATCTCAGGTGAATGTGTGGTAAAACTATGTACGATAGATGCACAAATGTTGAGATCCGTACATTATGTAAGGCTGAGACAAGCATTATCGACAAAATCAAGAAAGGAGCTCTGCGCTGGTTTGGACATGTAGAACGAATGGACAGCGAGAGAACGGCTAAGAATATTTGCAATGCGAATGTTGATGGATGCAGAAATAGAAGAAGACCGAGAAAGACATGGCATGACCAAATCCAACAAATACTTAAAGATGGACATGTCAAAAGTCGGAATAATCGGCGCGCGTGCATGAGATGATGTATGAATGTAGAGGAAGCTAGATCTGTATGCAAAGATAAAGTGTTGTGGCGTTCTATCCTCTCTGCCTACCCTTATGGGGAAGGCGTAATGGTTTGTTTGTTTGAAGTATTAATCCTTAGTATCAGTATGAACACTTAAGTAAGTTTTCAAAAACAAATATTCGCTGAACAAAAATATAATATTCATGAATTATAAAATGTTTTTAACGGACGATGAGAGTTCAATTATATTAAAAAATAACAACAGGGATGGAGAACACCTGAAATAAGGGAATATGGAAGTCTAGGCATTTACAGGGCATATGACCTGTCATTCAGAAGAATTGAAGAAATATGGATGTTCAAACATAGGCGAAACGGTGAATGTTACACAGTGTGTAAAGTGACCACTTAAACCAGCCAATGACAAGTCATTAGCCCTGTAAATGCCTAGACTTCCATATTCTCTTATTTAAGGTGTTCTCCATCCCTGTTTTTATTTGTTAATCTTAGTGACTCCCGAAGGGGTGAAATCCAGTCTTTTGTCTACGTACATATGGACAAACTCAAATATTGTAGTTCAATTATAGGTTATTCTTCAGTATCCATTTGAAGTTTAAAAATAATGTTTGAGTTATGATAAAAACGTGACTAATAAATTGAAATTGAATAGTGTTCAGAGTAAATTATACACAAAGAATATTAAAATGTATAAGTTACACCGTTTCGTGAATATTAAAGTGATATCGAGCTCGATTTATGGGTCATTTGGCCAATAACACATTTCATTAATGAAGTAATCTGTATAACATTTAAAAAATAGCGCACGCAACTTGTTTTATTTAAATATAAAGTTTGAGCACCCTTATTAAAAAACTCCATATTATTATATGAAAAACACATTTTATTTGATTGGTTTGTAATAATAAATTACCACTTGGCATTAAACCTGCCAATTAGCAAAAAAGTATAGAAAAATAATACAAAAAAAATGTTTAAAGTAAAGGTAAAATATTATTGTTATCAAAAACATTTTTTACTTTGTGGTATGACATTTTACACTTATTTGTTTATAAATTTGTATAAACCACTAAATTTTTTTGTTAATTACACTTCGACCGGTTTCGAGGTTACTACCTAAGTAATAATAATTTTTCAGAATTCGCAAATCATCTTATATCCAAAAACCATGAATTTAATCAAGAAACGTGTGTAGAAATTTTGCATGTCAATAAAAATGGTTTTCGTTTAGATAATTTAGAACAATTAGAAATTAGTAAAGCCATTAATCAAAAACTTCAAATAATAAATAATCAATTAAATTTAAATTCGAGTCCTCTTTTAAAACTATTCCCGTGATTTATTTTATCTTCTTTCCCTCTCTTTCTTTCAATTTTCTGTCTCTTTCATACAATATTTTATTATATTAATAGCAACGCGTGTAATTATAAGTTAGTTAAATTCCTGACGATGAGGTAGTAACCTCGAAACCGGTCGAAGTGTTATTTCAAAAAAAAAAAAGTGGTTTATACAAATTTATAAACAAATAAGTGTAAATGTAAAATGTTCCTTTTTAGGCTTTAAGTGTCATTCCGAAGATAATTAAATATTATTGTATTAAATTACGTTTTAAAATTAATATTCTTGCACAATGTTAACCATGTCTAAATTGAACCCGAGACCGCTTGGATAGTCAATGAATTCGCTGATCACGGGGCAGACAATTTAGTACTGACTTGAGTTTTTTGAAAAAGGGCTCCATTCATGTTTATATTTGTTCCTCAATTAACCTAAGCGATATCAACAGCAAAGATAAAAATTTTCCATTCCGGGAAAATGACCACAGAACTTAACATTCTTTATTCATAAGGCAATTTTCTTTTTGACCACACCAAGCCTAAGTACCATTTTCCTTTGTCAATTATCTCTAACTGCGTTGTAAGAGATTGCGTTACTTACCCATATATATATACACAGTGTAAGGGTGGTTGTCTCTACTCGGTGGGTAAAAGATTGTGTCTCACACGTATGCGTTTTTTATTGAAATTAACATTTTTAGTCACAAGTTCTATGCATCAATCTATTCTATAACTGTAGTGAATCTTTTATTTGGTAAGTACTTTACTATTTTTGAAAAAATAATACTTAAAAACATTCTTAAAAAAATTGATACAACAAAAGGAAAAACACTTTTGAGAAAGGATTATGGAAATATTGACATTTTCAGGGCTTATGACATATCATTGTCTAGTTTAAGTGAACACTTTACACTTTGTACAACTAATTATGTTTACACATCTATATTTGCGCGATCCGTCCATCAATTTTATGGATCCAATGTTTCCGTAAAAAAATAACTTTTAAATTGTCAGTACCTTAATTTTTACCTAAATTTCAACGCTTATCAGTTCATGGTTTATCTCTTCGTTCTAATTCTCAAGGCACTCTCTTGATACCCATCCACAATTCCTCTTTCTTCTCTAACTCATATAGTGTCCATGCGGCTCAACTGTGGAATCATCTCCCATCCACCATCAAAGATGTTACTACATTATCTCTGTTTAAATCACGTCTGAAGAAACATCTCCTTTCTCCTCCTTTCCTTTTTCCTCTTTCCTCTTTTTTCCTTTTTCCCATTGAGTAATAGTTTTTATTTAAGGTAATTTATAAACAAATACGTTTATTTCTATTTTTACATATCTATGGCTTTTTAATCTTTTTTTTCTATTGAATATGTCCTGTAACTTGAATAAAACTTTTATTTTATAGGTTGGTTGGAAGAAATTGCCATTTGGCAATAAGCCCGCCAATGTACAAATAACATTATGTACAAAAAGTTAAATAAATATTTATCTATTTTTATATATATATATATATATATATAATAAAATCTGCTAAAAGTAAACTGATCTTTTTAGTAATTACAACAAATATTTTTTTAAAGATTTTTTATTGATCGTTGCGATCTGAGAGGGGCTCGGTGTTGATTTAGTAGTAACTTCTAAAAAATTGCAACGAGCTTACAAACAACCTTTTGCCTGCACAGTTTTGCGCGGACTGAAGTAACATTCACTGCGCTCCGCCTAATTCCGCAATGAGGAACTGCGTAAGTTTGTTGCTACCTTTAAGGCGTTTGTGAATGCTCAAGTCCACGCATGCGCAAATTGAGGTCTTCAATAGCTATGTGGAAGCAATTCTAACAAACCAATCCATGTTTTTTTTGTATATTGTGAGTTTTTCGTGACAAATTCAGTATTTAAATCATTTCACATGATGGATTATAACATAAATTATGAAATATTACTTTTTTATTCTGAAATTATGGCAAAACATGGCTTTTTATTTTATTTTGAAAAACTTAATTCGAATTATATTTATTTTTTTAATTTTTTTTTTATTTATTAATAAAACATATAAGACATGAATATCATGATATTATATTCCCAGGAGTTGTACGAGAAAACTCATTTGGGACGGTACATAAAAAATATAGTACATTTCTTGTAACAATACATAGTATACATTTAAACAATAAAAATTTAGCAATTGTTAGTAGTAGGCACGTATTTGACCTATGTTTCTAGTACGAAATGACTGCTTCCCCAATGGAAAACCTCACCACACGCCCCTGGTAGATAGGCTGGATTTTCTCCTTAGGGAGTAATTAAAACTCCCAAATTCTCTAAATTCTCTAAAAAATATATCTAAATGAATCCCTTGGGAGAAAATCCAGCTTGTTTACCAATATTTGGACATACTCAAAACATTGTTGAAAAAAACCCATTTCTTGTTTAGTCTGCCTAATAGTTTGGTACTAAAAATACCAGTAGCCACGCATTAGGACTTGGAATCGATTTCATCATCATCAACATCATTCCCTTTCCTACTTAATAGTGCACTGGATTGGTACGACAATCGTAGCATATCTCGGTCAATTTTGTTACATAAAGGTAAGGTGATCAGTCTTACGCTTCAGGTACCAGTCCAGGGACAATAAAATACTCTTGTGTGAAAACACCCTTTTAAAAAAATATTTCAAATCAACCATGTCGGGAATCGAACCCGAGACCTCTCGCTTGGTAGGCAAACGCGCTGACCATTACACCACTAGGCCGAAAAAATCGATTCCAATCGAATTGATTTCAGGCAACATTAAATAATATGTTACTTTTAGAGAGGTTTTGTTTTTCTTTTAAAATTTGCTAGTTTCCATGAAAAGCTTTTCAGTTCTTAATTTATAATTTTTATAAACAACATGGTTCATTTAAATTTACGTTTAAATTAATTAATACTTTGGATGCAGGTAAAAATGAAATTTAAAAATATTTATTTCAGAGGAAACAGATCGAATATTTTTATAATTATTTCCTTAAAACCAACCCGTGGTGCACAAGGCACTGCATTACATAAAAGAAATGTGATTCTTTTTCAGTTTTAACTAAACACTTCAAAACGCGTGTTAACAAAATTATTTGATATCCGGTTTGCCAGGAATCGAATCAGGGTCCTCAAGCATGTAAGGCGCACGAGATAAACATTACAACACGAGAACTTATTTTTATTCGGCTTTACTTTTCAGAATTTTAACCAAGAAGTTGTCATCGAGCCAAAAACACATCTTGTACCCTTGTCTAGTTCTTTTTCTCACATTGATTGTTTATTCACCTGAACACAAATAAAATAGCTAAGTGTATGTGATTTTTACTTACAGCTTAGGGTTGTGATTAATCTGTTAATACTTTGCCTTTTTATTGGTACCTAACCTTCGCCAATACTATTTAATCTTATCATTTATAACTTGTTTGACAATTATTTTGTAATCCGATAGTAGTACATTACAAAATTTCATCATTCGAATTCTTATCAAACATCGTTTTCCTACACACTCGTCTAAGACATTGTATCTTAAACTTACTTTGATTTCATTCTTGTTTGGTCAGTTCCATGTTGTATTTCCATATATAAGTTTTTTGTCCGGTATTGTAATACCTCTATACAATTTGTATTTTTAAAAAGTTTTATTAATGTACTCAGAGTCTAAATTAGATCAAAAATAGGTTTCAGACTAAAAAGCTGTTTATAATTACGATTGCAACACGGTACAAATTCTAAGAACGTAATTCCATCACAATATACATTTACAAGTCGGAGTGACGTCAGGAAATTGCATAGCACTAACACTCACCTTTAAGAACAGAAGAAAAAAGTAAAGTTTTACAAATACGAACACAAATTTAATAATTCCTAATGATGGAAGCTACAATGCGATCCGAAACGAAGCGATGGAAAAGAGCGCGAATAACACACAGTACCCAGAAATAAAAATCTTCCAAATTGTTTTATTTTCTTTACGGTTTGAAATTCAGTTAATCTACAATTAATGCGAAACATCTTAACTACTAGGATCTAATGAATTCTTGAGGATGTTGCGAGTATCTGTATTATAATTTTATTCCCCTTTAGACATCCTACATCCTCCAAGAAGCATTTAACAACGGGAAGAAGTTTCAAGTTAACAGGAGATCAGAGGGGTGATAGGATGTAATAAAATTGATTTATGTAGCGCTAATTTTAGGTAGAGCTCCAACAGTATCAACAGTCATTCGAATTTTATCATAATTGAATTTCCATCAGATATTTCAAGTGCTCATTTGTAGAAATTACAATAATTCTTCTAATTTACGATGAATTTAGAATTTTTAAAATATTGTTTTTAACTATTGTTAAAAGCAATGTGAAAAATTTACTACAAACGACAATATTTTCATCATTATCATTTCCGTTTCCGCACCTAGTGGTGCATCGGGAACTGCATAAAAAAACAAATATGGCGTATTTCGATAATCTGTCACATGAAGGTGATCAGTTCTACGCTTTAGTTTCAAATCCAGCACGAATATATATTTCATTTTATTGAAAACGAAACTCTTTGTTATTTGTACCACATAAGAGTTTAATATATTATAAAACAACTAGTTTCAGGTACTTTAAATTACTTAATATAATATTAAGTTGATTTTTCAAACAACATTTGGTTTTATTTATTAAAACATTTATTTTATTTAAAAAATTCATGGATCTCCTCGATTTTTTAGTACAGATAAGAACGAAAATTTTGAGATCCTTTTAACATTTTGATGAGAAAACTTATTCAACGGGTTTCTTAATACTAAAATCATTAATATTTTCCTATTTACAAAAATGAAAACGTTCAATTTGTTGCTCTAAAAAGGCACTGAACAAAATCAAAGTTAGCCCATTTCGCAAGCTTACCCCTGATATCGTATTTACTCTGGAATCAGATATGGTATTAAACGCAAAAGTTTAAGGGATGATATTAAGTGGCTGTGAGTTCATACTCAGGAATAATAACATTATCCCAACATGTATCTGAAAATCGGGAAGAAAGAAAATAAAGAGCGTAATCTAAGCTTAATCCACCCTTAAACGTGAGCTAATCAGCCGAAGGAGGTGCCTCTTAGTTCACTAGTTGCTGTGCCGTTAGAAGAGGAAACTTATTTTCTAAGTGGGGTATGTTTGAGTTGTTTTCTTTCAAGTTTTTCAAAATACCGGCAAATTAAGCAAGCCTTTTACTTTACAGCAACAAAACCTCTAGATACAACCATTTTATATAAAATAAGATTTTGCTCCTGAAAATTATATATTACGTAAATTTACTGTTTTTTTCTAATCAAAAACTTAGGTCACGAGGGATGTTTTTTTATGAAAGTAAACCAAGAGTGATAATTAAATTTGAAAGTAAACAACAAGTGATATTTTTATATGAAAGTAAGCCAAGGGTGATATTTATATATGAAAGTAAACCATAAGTGATAATAACGTATATAAATAAACCACAAGTGATTTTTATATATGAAAGTAAACCAAGGGTGATATTAATATATAAAAGTAAACAACGAGTGATATCTGTTCATGAAAGTAAACCAAGGGTGATAGTTATATATGAAAGTAAACCATATGTGATAATAACGTATATAAATAAACCATAAGTGATTTTTATATATGAAAGTAAACCAAGGGTGATAGTTATATATTAAAGTTAACCAACAGTGATAGTTATATATATATATATATATATATATGAAAGTAAACCACGAATGACATTTATAATACTGTGATAAAAAAATGATAAGTTTAGTTTTTCTACTGACATTTCCCGGATACTTTACTCCTATTAGGGGGCATGTCAGTATCATCATTAGAGAAGTACCCCCGCCTTTGAAGGTTCTCTTTACATCGTCTCGAGCCTCACCCATCCTCAGTCTGTTGAGGGTAATCCATAGATTGTAGGGTAGATGTTTACTTACTCAGATACCTTTGTGCGGATCAATCCACGGTCTACTCCAAGATCTTGTTGCTGAATTGTCTCTCTCTGTTGTTGCGAGGATTCGATAAGGGAGATCGTTTTGATAAAACTTTTTCTAGATCTCAGGCACTAGGTCGTTCGTCGGTGGTGGTGTTGGGCATGTCTAAAATTTGTTAAAATTGTTAGTTTTTTTGTACATCTCTGCTATTGTGGCCGTCCTACGTTGAAGGTGGAGTTATACCGATGATTGGGTATAATTTATCGGTCGGTGTCGGCTTTAGGCATCCTGCTACTCTTTGTGCCATTTTGTTGACTTTTTTGCTGACAGAACGGAATATTTTTTAGATTTTAATAAACGCAATTCCTCTATTATTACGAACAGCAAAATACTAGAAAAATGTGTTTATTTAAATGAATAAATTTAAAATGTTTAAAAATATTATTTGTTGAAAAAGATTGCCAAGGAAAGGTTTAATGTTAAATAATTGACTTAAATCAAACTTGTTTTCGATGTTTTTGTATATTGTGTTCAAAATAATCAAAATATTTCATTAACTTTTAATACAGAGTGTTTTTTGCAGTAAATTATAAAATATTAAAACTTCAGTCATGCAGTTTTTGTAAAAAAGCCTTCAATTTAAATGGAAAATTGTACATCACATATAAAAAAAAGCCGATTGTTCTTAGCATTGAATAAATTTCAAACTTTATTCAGGCTAGGGGTTTTAAATTTTATTCCTCTGATTCAACAATCTTTCAGAGGTCAAAAGTACGTATCCAATTAATAGCAGTAATGAAATTCGCTGAATAAACTGCTTTCTTTTCCGCTGTAAATCAAAGCCTTCGCTGGCGGCATGTTAAGCTCTTACTAGCCCCTAACTGAAAACAAGTCCTGAATACAAAACAAGGACGAGGAGAGACCTATCACAAGTGTGTGGAAATTATTTTAAAGCCTTTATCCCCGTTTGAAAGCAGTTTTCTCCATTATTTGCTAATGCTATGTGTGTAGGTTTTTTGCCTTCCCACCTATAAAAAGGCTGTGAAATTTAAAAATGGTGTCCTGAATGTTTATTTTTATTTTACTGAATTATTTTTTTTCAAATAATGTTTAGTATAATCATAACTCAAATCCGTATTTGCTGATACCAGTATTTTATTTTGACTCATGTAAAATTTTATGGAGACTTTTGTGAACTGTGTATATAAAACTATTCAAAATTTGTAAAACAAATCTGAAAATCATGTCCACCTAGATCATGCCATGACTATATTTACTCTTCATATAAAAAGATTCTTAGATTGTTTAGGTTAGGTCAATTAAATCCATTAGGGTGTTCATAAGTCTGTTAATTAGGTTAAAACATTTTTTTTATATTTGAAAATCTTTGTTACTTAGTTGGTGGATGTAGGAAATAAAATATTTGATTTTTTATTTCAAATAAAATACTTTGTTTACAAAGACCACACACAAGTTTAATATTATAAAAAACTAGTTTAAGGTGCATATTTCTGATTACCCATCATCAGTTACACCTGATAAACTCACCACAACGATTAACCTTGTTATTGAAAACATAAAAATGTTTAAGTTAATTGAATAAAAGACAATTTAAACATTCATTTAAATTAAAAATAATTTCGTTAACAAATTAAATACTAGCCACAATGGTTTTTTAGTACCGATTTCGAAATATAAGAACAAAACGTGAGAGTTATAAGGATGTTTTTTTGGAGAAGTACTCTGAATAATTTGTATTGATTTAATTGATCCAAATAATATTTATTCCGTCGGTGTATTTTTTTTTTTGAATTAAAGAAATGTATTTGTTATTATTTTTTCGATAAAATTGTTAATTTAAAATAAACCGTATTTTTTAGTGTGCTTTCATTTTATTTGTTATATATGAGGCCTAAGCCAGTTACAACAATTACATAAGGAAACATTAATATAAGAAACTGAATAAAAACAACATAAAACTATGTTGCAAAGACAAACAAAGGCAATACAATAATTGTGTACAATATATTATATTATATATTATAAAAGTTAAAATGTAAATACGTCAATAAACAAGTATTGTTATATTCTTGCCCATAAATTAGTATTTCCCAAAACTTCTTCGGCATGTTAAATAAAATTATGCGCAATGTTTTTTTTTGAAATAAATAAAAATAAAAATATTTATTTTTACTATCGTAAACAACGTCGCTGTAATCTAAACAATAGTTTGTTTTATTAATCTTACCTAGTTTATGTCCACTTTCAAAGTATTATTAATGGTTTTGTAATCACAGGTCTTAGCGGTGATTTACTTCGCTCCTAAACTACAACCTAGAATTATTTGCGTGGTTTAGAAACAACAAGTTTCTAATTTCCAACACAAAAATGCACTCCACACTAACAGTTTGTTGCTAACAACGCCAACGGCAACTCGTAATTTACTGCCAACTATCCGTTGACAAAACGTTGTCTCTTTGAGCAGTTCTTAATTTTTTTTTTGATTTATATAGCAAACTTAAATATTCATATTATAGTTTTCAAATTCCTATTAAGGATAATATATTTGTCACAATGAGGACATGTGCAATATTTTTTTGTCTGAAATATTAAAATGTTAGTATTTATAAAACTCAGCTATCATTGACTGACTTCATAGATCACTATTAATGGATAATTTGCATATTTATTTATTTACTGTTCCATGAATCTTTTAAATAATTACAATAAAACCAGTGAAAAAAAATACAACGAAAAATAGCATAATATTAAAAAAAGAACAAAAACATCGAGAAAAGTATACAATGGTAAACAGTTTTTATATATAAAAAATAAATATTACATCTGTAACAAATATAAATATTTATCTTTATAAAAGAAAGGTAAATTAAAGAAAAGAGCAGTTTTAAAAAATAAGAAGAGAAGAAAAAAAGATAGTACTTTAAAAGGAAAGTTAAAATGTTTACTTCGTGGTTTATGTAAATATTAATAAAAAAGACTCTAAATTTAAAAATTATTATGCACACAAGAGTCAAAACAAAAGTGAAAAACTAATAATTAATTGAATATTTCACTGTTCATTCTTTTTCAAAACACATGACTTGATCATCAGCGGCGTAGTATAAAATAAATCTTAATCATTACTGTATTGATTAGAAAGTCGCTGCATCCAAATAATTGGTGAATTCAATGAATAATTAGTGCAATGATGATGACTGTAAAACAAAAAATAAAGTCTTGTTGGTCTATGTGGAATACGAAAATTTATTCAAGTTAACGTTTCTGGTCAATCTTTTTTATTATTTAATAATTAATTTATAAACAAGAAGGTATTGATTGTCCTACTGCTTGATAGTCATGATAAATTGAAATCAGTCATCAGGGATTTATCATTTATTTCTGACACAGGTGGACCTAATTTAAATTGAATGTATCTTAAAAACTTTCTTTGTACTCGTTCAAGATCATATGAGTTGCAGTAATAAGCGGGTTTTCCAACTGCAGATGCATACTCTAGCTATGATCTTATAATATAACAAAATAAAGTTGCGATTGTTTCATTATTTTGAAAATGCTGTGTGTTTAATATGTTTAAATATCTTTTGTTTTTTAATTTATGCGAGTAATTTATTGGCTTAACGGTAATTAAGTGTTTATTTTTAAATGAACCGTTGAAATATTATTTTTGTAAAACAGATAACTGCGGAGAAAGCAGGATTTGTTAGAAAAAAATACTCAAGAGTTAACCTTTAATTTGATACGGGTTATAAAAAAAGCAATTATATTCAACTCAACAATATCCATATCATGTTAATTTTAAGAAAGCTTCTTTGTGAAATTTTAATCATCTTGTTTTCCTGTAAAGAAGTCTTCATTAAGGTGAGACTGGATATCGCTGACTTGAATGTATTTGAAACTCGTTCTCGAGTTTGTCGGGGATGTTTCTTGTCACTCTTATTATTAAATATTGTTTATTTTATATGAATGATTAGAATTGTGTAAGAGATGTAAGATAAGGAAAGTTCGGTTGATTTTTATTTATTTGACGGACTTATGCAGTCCATTTTAAATTTTGATGGAAGGCAAATATCGAAATTAAGATACGCCAATAACATCACCACCTTGCCAATAATACAGATGACATATTGTCACCGCTCAGGTGAAAGTCACTATCTCAAAAACACCATTCTGAGAAATCGCAATTTAAAAGTTTAGAGACTAAGGAAAAATCAGATTTTTGTGTTTTGGGAGTTTTATGTATTTTATTTTATTTTTTATTTTATTATTTTTTCACGCCCATAAGGCTTTTACATACATGAAAATTTTACAAAATATAAGTATATAAACAACATTAAATTTAAAAAATACAATATACAGCAACAAAAGATAGAACGGTGTTAAGAAGTAAAGTTGGTATAAAAAAAGAAGATGAGTATATAAACAGCATAGATAAAAAAAAACACAATATAAAGAAATAAAATAAAGGAACAAAATAAAGGAACAGTGTTAAGAAATATAGTTGGTATAAAAATAAAAAGATGAGTGTATTAACAATATAAATTTAAAAAAAAAATACAATATACTGTAATAAAATATAGAACTGTGTTTTAAAGTTAAGTTGGTTTTAAAAAAATTAAAGCAATAAATATATATTTCTATTTTTTTAATAAGCTAAAGAAATACAATTAAAGGTTTAAAGCAGCTAGGTACATAATGTTATAAAATACAATATGAACAGAATATTAAGTTCTATTTGATAAGGAACATATACATTGATATTTAAAATTTACAAGACTCACGCTAAAGACATCGATGTTGTTAGCATATTGGTTCGCGAGTACATGCATCCGCATTACTGGCGAATTCGCGCTGTAATTGGTCGATGATGGACCGCAGTAGAACAAAGTATTACATCGGGTAACTCGACCAGGCACTCGCACATTAATCAAATTGATAAGTTCACAACAATCGAACATCGACATTATTATTTTAAACAAAAAAAGCAAGTCATTTAATTTTCGTCTGTTTTCTAATGTTTGGATGTTTAAATAATCATTTAAGTATGAGTAATTTATGTATTCAATCGGTATACTTAATTTAAAATTGATAAAACGCAAAAATTTATGCTGAACTCTTTCGATGTCCTTAACATGCACCCTGTAATGCGGTGACCATATAACTGAGTTATACTCGAATTGACTTCGCACTAGGGCAATATACAATGTTTTCATTATGTTTATAGACTCAAAATCCCGTATCGTTTGCAGCAAAAATCCCAAGGTTCTCATGCTCTTATTTGTAATGTTTTGTATATGTTTAATAAAACTCAGTTTTTCGTCAAAAAGAATACCTAAGTCTGTCATCTCTGTAACTTTTTCTAAAGGTGAAGAATTTATTTTATACGTGAAAACGATGGGATTCCTATTGCGGCAGAATGTCATAATTTTGCATTTTTGAATATTAAGAAATAAATTATTTTTTTTACACCAATTATACAAATTATTAATATTTGATTGCAGAGTTTCACAATGATTAATGTCCGATATTTTTTTAAATATTTTAATATCGTCCGCAAAAAGCAAAACTTCGACATCATGGAAACAGGATGTAATGTCATTTACGAACATTAGAAAAAGAACAGGCCTTAGGTGACTGCCTTGTGGAAGACCACTAGAGGCAGAAAAACAGTCTGATTTTACATTTTTGATTTTTACATATAGATACCTGTCAGATAGATAGGCTCGAAACCAATCAAGGATAGCTCCACGAAAACCCAAACCATACAGCTTACTTAGTAATATTTTGTGAGAGACTTTGTCAAACGCCTTAGTAAAATCGGTGTATATACTATCAACTTGATTTTTATCATTAAAGGCTTCCGATATGTAATTATGGTAAAGCATTAGGTTTGTGGCAGTTGACCGCGCCTTTATAAAACCGTGTTGTTTAGTGTCTATTATATTTGAGACATCATGTTGAATTTGGTCAAGTATGAGTGACTCAAAAAGTTTGGGTATGACTGATTGGATGCATATAGGACGGTAGTTTTTAATATCTGAGTCGTCCCCCTTTTTAAAAATTGGAGTTATATAGCTAGATTTCCATTTGGAGGGAAAACATCCCATTGATAATAGTTTATTGAAAAACGTGGTGAGAGGTTCAGCTATAACTGAGGCACATTTTTTGAGAAAAATAGTCGGAACATTATCAGGACCTGCTGATTTATTTTCATCTAAAGAGAGTAGTCTCTTCTTACAAGACAACATATTAATTTGACAGTTTGAAAGCGTAATTGTTTTATCAAAAGTAAAGGTTGGAATGTTATCATCTGGAATAGGTTCATCATACACTTCCTTAAAGAAATTTGCAAAAAGGTTTACAATATTTTCAGTGCCATTCACTAATTTTCCATCTAGATGCATAGCACTTGGATATTCGAAATGAGAATTGTTTAGTTTTTTTTATGTAGTTCCAAAGATTGTTTGAGTTTAACGCTGAATTTTCCATACTTTTTACATACGATTTAAAGCATATCTTGGAAAGCGTTTTACATTCGTTTCTTGTTTTGGAAAATTCCTGATAATCATGAATACTCCGACTTTGCTTAATTTTTTTGTGTAGTACTTTTTTTGAATTTAGTAAAATTTTAAGTTCAGCGGTAAACCACTTTGGATAGTTTATTTTAAGTTGATACTTGGGGACAAATTTATCTATAGAATTAAAAATTATGTCATACATATTGCAAATAGATATTTCTGTATTATCATTATTTAAAAAAGTCCAGTCAGTTTTAGAAAGTTGATTAATAATTGAATCAAAATCAGCCTTTTTGTAATTTAAAGAAATATCAGTGTATTTTGAACAGGTTTCGTGTAAATATAATGTTAATTCAAGAGGAGGGTGGTAATCATCAATTGGCAAGATCGGATCAACGCTCTTTTCAACATTAAGGTTAGCATAATTTGACAAAACTAAATCTAGCAACTTATTTTTCACGTTATAAATAAAATTATGTTGATAAAAATTTAAAAAGTTAATCATGTCCAGTATTGGTCGCGCCCGATCGTTCTCACTTTCACTATGAATATAGCCACTCTCACTATTTCCCCACGACAAGTTGGGAAGGTTGTAGTCACCAAATATAATTAGTTTGTTGTTAGGGTATTTTGAACACAAAAACTCGATGTCTTCACAATGCCTCTGATAATTTTCTGAATCTGTAAGTGGTGGAAAATAGACACATCCAATTATGAATTTTTCAAAAGCTGTGCTCACTTGAACGAATATTTGTTCTGAGATGAGATTATTATTTTTAAGGTGTTTTGATGGATATTTCTTATTAATCGCCAGCAATACTCCCCCACCTCTTGATTTAGTACTTGTAGAAGGTGAGCGATCACACCTATAAATTTTATGGTTAGGGAAACCTAGTTCTGAAGATTTAATACTTGGATCCAACCATGTTTCGGTGAGTACAAACATATCGTAATGAAGTGTTGGTAAAATTCGTCTTAAATCATTTAATTTTGTACGAACGCCCCGGATATTTTGATAATAAAAGTGTAGTGGTACCCTTCTTAGTTTTTTGGTAGAGTTTGAGTTATTCTCGGAGTCGAGTTTATGTATTTGATTGTGATATTTTCTTCACCGTTTATCTTACGTAATTCCAATTCCTCTCGCAATTCTTGCAATTCTTTCTGTTGAAGAGGGCTCAAGTCTGAGTAGATTCTTATATTATTTTTTAATAATCTGCGCTTGCTTAATATACTCCTGGATAGTGAAGGATTCGATAGTTCTATTTTAATTGGTCTGGGTACTCCATCCCTGGGTTTCCCAAGCCGATATATTTTATTAATATTATTTGTTACCGAAGCATCTAAATCCAGGAGAATTGATTCAATGGCATTTTCATCTTCTGTAAGTCGTATAAGTTGAGTTGGTGCAGTACTTTCTGGTAAGTTACGAATAATTAAATTACTTGATCTCACGTTCCTCTCTGTCACTTCAGCTATCGCCTCACAGATGCTCGTGCTATCAGATTTAGGAGTCGCAGATGCCATTGCTTTATACGCACTAAGCTCACCTTCAAGGCAAGCATTCTTAGCTGCCATTTCTGAAGACATTATGCCTATAGCACCCAATATTTCATTAGTTTTAGGAACAATTTTACTTGAATTAATTATGTATACTACATAATTAATTCATTTTTTTTTTAAATAATTTAAATGGTCATTTTTCTTTTTAGTTCATTGGTTTTAAGGCCATTGCTAAAATTTAGTTAAGTGACTTTTGCTTATTTAAAATCTGCAGGCTTATTCTGTCGTTCGCAATAAAAAATGCATTTTACGGTCGTTCTTTCTCATGCGATACAAATTATTTACGGAACGAGTTGGTTACAGAATAAAGCCACTGGATAATGCAAGCTTAAGAAGTAGGTAAAAAAAGGAAATATGGTTTAGTTTAGTTACTTTGCCTAAATATAATCCATATTATAGTACGGAATACTCGGATGGAGTGGTGCTTTAAAAACAAATATGGCAACCAACATTAACAATCCCATTTTATTTTTTTCTCTGCATAATTTATTTTGGAAACAACCACATGTACCATAATTTATCTGCCCGCATCCACTCGCCTTTTAATCATCTGCACGCATCCGCACACCTTTTCATATTTTGACCGCCGCGCTGTCGTATTCATCGATATATTTCTGAAAATACAGTTCTGTGGAGAAACAAAACCAAATTCCTGGACAAAAGCTCGAGTCGATGACTATTCTCAGGATAAAATTTTCTTTTTCTCCTTTCGGTAGACCTTGCGATCTGGTTGAAACCAGATTAGTCTAGGTCTTGCAATGCAGACTTGCGTTAGCGTATGTAGAAGACGATCTAGGTACTTGCTATTGGTAACTTTTTCGTCCTTGGTCATCGGTCATCCAGGTGAGAACACTGTACGGGAGAGCTAAATTAACTTTAAGGTTAACATGTGAATCCACACCCATCTCTACCTTCGCACGCTAACTCAATGTTCTCAGCTAGCTCAGTATTACGAGTAAAGGCCCTTTGGTCTCAGTTTATTGGGTGGGCTTCTAATGACAATAACTCCGCCAAGATATCAAGTTTTTGTGACGTAACTAAAGGTTGCGAGGTCAGTCTTCTTTTGGCAAGTAAAAATTGATTACTGAACAGGTGAATTAGGCGCGAAATGTATATGATTTCCCTCCCGCTGACGCTTTTACTAGGCGAATCGGTAGAAGCTCTGATAAATAAACGACGTAAAAATATTTACGCGTTTGTAGGCTGAAAATTATACTGGAATTAGATATTTTGACTTGTTTTTAGCGTAAAGGAAATGCGAGTAATAATGCATTACGTAGATATATCTGAAGAGGTTTGCACAGAGATCCGAGTTAAAAATAAATAAGAAGTATTATTCTGGCAAATTTGTCAGGTGAATGTTCATCGATTTTTTGCCATGATGGCGCTGAATTAGAAGTAAAACGCTAACGGGTTATCACACGAGCTTTTTTTCCAGTAACTAAATTATCCAATATTTTTCTTAGCACGTTGCAAAAAACAGCGTCACTCACTCTAGCGATATGATCAGTTACTATCAGGTCCTAAAGTACAACATTGTTTTAATACGAACACGTAAGTTGGAGAAGCTAGCAATCAGGGGAAATAACCACAGTTATAATCAACTTGAACCCGCTGTAGATAATGCACAATAAGTGTGTACAAGCATTACTCAGCGATAACTCCCGTTAATCAGACTCCGTAGCATAATTTCGCAACACGTAGGCACATATAAATTTAGTATTTTTGTAGCAATAACCGGACATTTTTCATAAATTTTTATATCGACACGTTATAAACGATATTCTAAAAGCGTTGTACGTAATATGGAGGGACAGAATGTGAAGTCAAACGTGGGTCGAAGGAAGCGACAACAAGTGACGCAATCAAAAATAAAATAGAAAGATTATTTTTTCGCGCGGGATGTTGAATATTTACTTTCTTTTAAAGGATATCGAAGAACAAAATAAATGTCTTATTACACGTACCGTGCTTGAGCTCTTCAGTTTAATTTCTGACAGGGTGGATGTAAAACATTTATTTGAATGGCAATAAGTGAACCGATATCTGAAATACAAGATTGACCACACCTTCCATGTAACAAAATGATGTTGATATAGGTGTGAGTAGGAAAGTGATGATGATTTAAATAGTAAATATAAAACAATTATCAGTAGCAATTACTTTGAAAAAGTATTTTGTGTATACTTTTAGATGTTATTCAAATTATGTAAGAAGTTGAAATATATATTTTCACAGCAAGGATGGGGCTAAGGGGTTTCTAAAAGGCAAAGTAAAACTCGATCTGGGAATCGGTGTCAACTAAGATATAATCCCTTTCCATACATGGAAATCCTTTTACACAAACACTAGTCAGTGAAGAATAATACACATATATTCACGTACAAAAAAAAACAAATTCTGATGCGATAACTTACAAAGATCAAGGTTTCTTTTAATTATAATTGCTTTAAATAAATCCATTTTAACGAAATTGAAATTATTGTAGACACAAAAAACACTTTTTTTTAAACCGCAATTCTTTGTTGATGAGCTAATTGCCAAATGTGCATTTTTTTCCAACCAATTGAATAAATAAAAGTGGTACTTATCTAATTAAAGTTTCAAAATGTATTCAATAGAAAATAAAGTTAAAAGCTGAAGATGTACCAAAATAGGCATAGCTGTATTTGTTTGTAAATTATTCTTTATTAATTATATTACTAAATGGGAAAAAGAAATAAAAAGGAAAGAGAAAAGAGGAAGCAAAGATAGATTTAGTAAGAAAAGTGATATTTTTATTATATAAACGTATTTTACGTCTAATTAGTACTTGTAATTAGCACTGTTTTTGTTATTAAATACTATTTCCATTTTAATTTTAAAATTTATCCACCGAGAAAGTGTAAATTTAAATGTGTCGAAAATCGTATTAATCCATTTATTGCACACTTCAGACTAAACCCAAGTGTTATGCTATTATACATACGGCCTTTTCATCGTCATCAAACCCTATCTGCACTCGCTGGTGCATAAGACACTGAATTGGTACATTTAAATAATCGTATATCGATATTCTGTAATATCAATGTAATTTGATCAGCCTTTTGCTTCAGGTGCCAGTCCAGGAACATAAATTGTTGCAGTGTAAAAACACAAGGAATCGAAACCGAGACCTCAAGCATTGCAAGCAAACGCGACAACCACTACACTACGACGCGGACTTAAATCCCAGCGATTTTTTTATTCAGTATTGAAATCAATAGAACAGGATTCTATTTCTTCACTCAGAACTGTTTTTTATTCTACCCGGAAGCGCATTAAAATATAGTGCCTTTTTAAAGTAGATATTTATAAGTGTGTGTCGCTTTATTTTAAGACAGCTTAGCTGAGCAAGTTCAAGTAATAGAAGTTAATTAAAATAATTGTCCTAAGTTGATTATAGTTTACGTTTCTCAAATATAAAGTAAAAATAAAGAGACCTGAAAATGTTGCTCATTTGAAAAAAGAAACACCATAATTATTTTTGACTTTTTAAATATAAACGATGTGGTTTTTTTTTCATGATGAATTTTATCGCGACATTTGAAAAATGATTAATGGAGTCAAACAATGTAATTTTGGTGTAATTGACCGCAAACAAAAATACACTATATTTCCTTGAATAAATTTTACCAAGATAAATACGCATTGTTCGCAGAAAGAATTAAGTTAAATGTATGCTGGGTGTTTTGAAAACACTTCCATTAAAGAAATCTGCATGAAATTACTCTGCAATTATACCGAAACACCGGGAACTTGGTAAAAATAGGTGTAGATGTCTCTATAATATTTAGACAGTCGTGAACAACACTGGAGGTCAGGATTCAGTAATGCCATTAGGGGTAGGTTTGGCTTTGGAAAAGCGTAATGTTATTATACATACCCCATCGCGTGCTTCACGCACTTAGTCTCCTTATTGGCTCGTTTAACGCGATACACGACCTTTATAAACAACATTGTATTGAAACTCTTAGTATAAATACTTATATAACTAGCATTACGTTCCTATTGACTATTAGTGATATCGTCTGTTTAGTTTTGTAACCGAACAAAGATTTACAGAGAAATTATAAAACCCTAAAAAAGTCCATATTTGTAAATATTCATCTTTTGTAGGGTACTTTAAGACGTTTTTTTGTTAAAAAAATAAAGAAATACTTTAAAAATCTAATTTACAAAGAAGACATACATTTAAAAAAATATAAACTCCAAATTTAAATGAAAAAAATTACTGAAATTTTTAAATAATAACTTATTTGTTAACATTAGTTATTACATAATTACAATCGAACTCCATTAAGAATCGTCAATAAATACTTTAAATAACTAACGTAAGTTTACTGAATTTTTTGAGAACTTTTTAATTTTCCATGTGAAATAATTTAACTACTCAAACCAGCCAATGACAGTGCATAAGCCCTAAATGCCTGTACTTTCATATTTTCATGACGTTTCCATCTATTTCGCAATTTTAAATCTTTATAACTCCCTAGGGGGTAAAATTCAGTATTTTGTCTACAAACATTTGAAGAAACTTAAAACATTGAAATATAATTACGTATTTACTTGGCGTAAAATCAATTAAATAAATTGTTTCAGAAATTGACCGGTTTCCGGAATTGATAATTTTTTTGTCAAAACTTTAAAATATACTGACAGTAAATATTTCAAATGTTATCAAAACAAAGGATCATTCGTTCTTTATCGTCGATTTTATTTTTTTCAATTTCAGTTTTGAGACTATTAAAGTTTTTTGATACATTTTGTGACTAACTAGCTGCTGTTTTAAAAATTCTTTAAATATATATTTTTTATACCTTCCGTAGTGAAGTGATTTAAACGCTTGTTTCACACACGATTGGCTCCGGGTTTAATTCACGGCGAGAACACAAAAGTAAAATGTGTTTTTTTTTTAGTATGGGTGTTCTGTGATGTAATTCACCACTTTGATTGGACCTCCTGGCCTAGAGTAGTTCGATAAAATTAAAAATATTTAATATTTCATAAAATTTGTAGGGTAATAATGTATTAATTGCTATTGTTTACATTTGCAGAGATAAATAGATGTACTTTGCAAACATTTAAAGTAAAACTGAACCTACTAATTCGTTCCATAGGTGTTTCAGCTAAACGATTTTCCTATTCAGGAAATTGGTCGATTTTCCCTAAGAGGGGTTGTCGATTAACACGTTCGTATAGAGTAAATGTTATTTTGTATTTAATATCTTCTTTGGGCAGCGCAAAAGGCTTTATTACCTTTGCAGAGGCGCAATCTGACCAGACTTCGGGATCCTGAAATAATGTTAGTACAGGGCTAATATTGCAACCCTCTTCAACAGGGGTTGTCATTCCAGACGTTTATTTACCACAATTTTATTTTAACTTAGTTACTAAACGAGTGAATTTTAGATGATAATTAAAAATTTAATTTTAGGAACGGTATGTTGCTGAAAATTTTGTTATCCTGAGTTTTTCTATTTATACAAGGGAAATATTATTATTTTTAACAAACAAGCAACTAATTAAATTGATTTACTAGTTTTTTGTTTTGCAAAAGTATTTTGTATTTTGTAAATTGCAAAAAAAAATATGCTTTTATTACTAAAAAAAACTCTTTTCTAAAATATGTGGCTAATTGAGCAAACTAATTGAGATTGAAATTTCTCTAAAAAATAATTAATCAGTTTTTTTTCAAGTTTACACTTCTAAAAAAAATGTGCAAAATTGATAGATAGACTTAAAAGTTTAAAATGTATTGATGCTTTTATAATATTTTTATTTTAATTACGTTGGACAAAAGAATTTCAAGCCTCTGAATTCACACCGTCGATCTTTTAACTGTATTTATGATTCAGAAGATTAAATTTAAAATGCAGCCCTTATCTTGGATAGTCCTCGGCTATTGTATTTAGCTACCTCAACGCTTGGGTCGCTAAGCGGTCAACCGTTACTGAGAAGTGAAAAACCTAAGGCGATTATATCATAATAGAATTATTATATTGCGAGAGGGGAGTCTCCAACCCCCAAGCTTCGATTCACGGGAACAAGTCAAGTCAGGATTTGGCTTAACTCGGGGTTAAGTATTAATATTAATATTTATTTAGGATTATTACAATTTTAACTTAAAATTTTACCGATATTGTTCAAACGGGGCGGCGTGTTAAATTTGACGGTTTTTGTTTGTATTTTATTTATATTATTTGTAAATTAGTATTGTCATATGGATTTAAATAATCATATTTGAGTTTTTATTTTATCAAACCTTCATTTTTTTAAAACAAAATTATAACAAGCTATGGTGGCTTTTATCAAGCTATTACAAAAATGCTTCCCTCACGCGCTAGAAGTACGGGTTCAATTATCACTATGATTTAATTATCAAAACACACAAGCCAAATATAAAAGCAAGAAGAACTTTCCTTATCTATTTTATGTGCAATAATTATATTTATCACATCATTTGTTTTCCGAGACCTGTTTTGCTGTAAAAAAATTACTCAAATATAGTTTCATAATATAAACATGCAATTTAGCGGTCTAAACTTTCATTATATCCCAGTTTTAGATTAAATACACAGTTTAAACAATAACATAAAATTTTATAAACCTCAATTTCAATAGCTAAAAGTTCCGTTTTAATCTTGAGGTAAATAAAATAGTACATTTTAAAGCATCACATGTTTCAGAAAGCACAGATCCTTTTATCAACTGGTGTTATTAAAAACCTTTTTTTTAAATTTTGTATTTTTTTAAAAATTTTATTTGGGAAATCAACAGCTACATACATATTTAAAGTTTACAAACAGATATAGTGTATAAATTCAGAACTAATAACAAATGTACACAAAGTGTACAAAGTTAGTAAAGAAAAAAATATTACATATGAAATAAATACATATGAGTTTAAACAAAAAAAAAAAAAATTATGTATTCGTGAATATTTTTCAATAATTAAAGAATTTAATCCAGTTATTTCACAAAGTTAAGGCCGATTCAATCAATAACATATAATTAAAGTTACTAAAAATTACAATTTGTTTTACACACGAAAAATGCGGGTTTACAATTAAATACTTTATATATACATTAACAAGTTACAAACAGGAACGCTGATGAAGATAGAGACGGCCAACTGACATGTTAAGCGTCCTCATATAGATGCAGACATATGCATGGGTACCGCAGCATAGGCATCCTGCGGTACCCAATTGCCGAATCATTTACTGTCGTCACTCTACACTCTAGTCCCCACAACATAGTCAAATATACGTACCACACATCATTTTTTGCGTAGCAGAATACCTACATATACTAATACACTAGTTGTGGTTAGATTATGATAAGAACTCTCACATTGATGTACTCGTGATCTCAAGAAAACTGTGTTTTCTTATAAAAATATTACGTTGATTAAGGTCAAATAATTTAAGATTATAAAATATTTTTTTACAAACCCATGTGTCATTTGTACGAACGTCATTAATTTTACACTGATGCTCAATAGATATATTCATAAACAACATTGACGGGAAAGTTATAAAATGATAATAGCGAAGATAAAACAAGCCTATTTTCATTTTCCTCGTTTTGATTTACAACCACCGCCAGCGTAAAAGCCTTGAAGGTTAAGCGGCTACCGGAAACGGAAGGAAGGAGCCTCCTGAAACGCTGAAATGAAACCATTACACCAGGAAAAGTGTAGGAAAGCCTCAACAAGAGTTTCTTTTTAAATTAGAAAGGAAAGTTACTATTGAAGTAACAGTATTAAGTTGGTATAATATGAAGTTGTGGTTAATTTATGTCTACGTTTTCCTTTTCTTTGGTAAATAGGATTTTTTGACCTGAAAGAAAAAGATTCGTATCAAAATAAAACGGGTAGTTAATCCGTTATTAATTTATTGACAATTAATTTTTGACATCTTTTTTTTATAGTAATTTTGAAAAATGACGAAAGATTTGACAGACATAAAATTTTTTGTTCTCGGTGGGAGCTGTTATTTAATTTAAATAAATATTTTTGGTATATTTTATATTCGTCCAGTACAAATAAATAATAACCCTTTTGTTTTCTAAATTATTACCGTTATATTTTTTTTATTTACTTTCTATGCTTTATTTAGAGTTTTTTTGAAATATTTTTTTCCGTGAGTTATTTATTTTTTTATTTATTTATTAGGTAAATAAAGTACACATGTTATTAAAATATAAATACATTTAAAAAAAACATAAAATAATCAAAAATATTTGTACATAGTGGAATTCCATCAAGAATAGTCAATAAATAATTAAATAATAGTTTATCATCGGGCGCTCAGACATTAGTTTTAATTCAGATTAACAACTGAAGTCTCAAGAATTTACAAATAGTTTTAAACGTTTTTTCAACACAATTGAACGTTCTTTAGAAAACATGTAAAATAACTTTTTATAATCTTCCAGAGGATTTTTAGGCAAAAATTATTTAAAGACAATCATACTTTGATAATATATCATGTTAATTTTATACTGCCTGTATTTTTTGTTTACATTAACCTCACTAACTTATATAAATGACGGCATTATAAGGTCATAACAACGTCATTAATGTATTGTAAACATTTTTTTAACTATAATCTTTATGTTCTGTACTGTCTCTGGCGCTGAAATATGTCTCCTCACTCAAAAATATCACTCCAAATTGCATATTTTTTATTTTCGGTAAATTTTTGGTGTATTCTACGTTTTTGTGTTAAAACGATTATGATTTATTAAGTAATTTTTAATATTTTTTGTAAATAACTGATTTTTATTTCGCTTTATTTTTTAAACACGATTTTCTAAAGCCATAAGCCGTAGATAAAATAAATAAATACTATTATTTGTGGGTATTTGCACACACATACATACACTATATCAAATATCTTAATATTATGTTCTCTCTACTGTGATTTATACGAAGGTCTAAAAGGTAAATCCTCTAAATACACACACCTATACTAAAAATAAGTGAAAGTTTTATAATGTCGTGTTATCCGCCTTTAGCACACGTTATATTTCAGGGTATTTATGCCGCACTTTTACTGTTTTACTAAGGCGTCCAAACTTACGGCCGTTTTTCAGGTTTCGGTACATATTTCTCCAACGTGACATTTCTTAAGTTCGGTATCTACCTCGACCATAATGTCAGAAAGTCAACAGTAAATTATCACTAATGCCCCTACTTTGACCCGCGGCGCTTTCCTCCATACTTATACGTCTTATAACAAATCATGTAAAGGCTAAATAGTGGAGCTAAAAGCTTTCCGTAAGTCCATTATTTGTAAAGTAAACAGGGGGAAAGCCAGCGTAAGAATTATTATCATCGATAGCAGAATGGCAGGAATTTAATCCAATAAGCTAAGAAGCAATACAAATACCGAAGGAGTCGGAACAAACACACAAGACTTAGAAAAATTATATACTGATTTGATGGGTTTAATATGTCACATTTCATGTTTACGTCTTGATCATAAATTCAATATTGAATTATGACTTTTGCACCCATGTTTAAATGAATTTTAATTTAACTAATAAACAATCACATAAAATCAACCATAATGGTGCAAATCATGGCTCCTTACTAAAATTTAAAACAACAAACTTCTGAGATTTGAGAATAAGTGCTTGAGGAGATTATTAAGTATCTAGTGGTTCAATTTTAAAACTAACATTGGAGTTTAAGGACGGACGCGCTGGTGGACCTTGTTTGGATATGTGCTGCTAATGCCTCAGGAAAGCCTTTACTTGAGTTGCCTCTTTTTCACATCTGCAGGCTCTCACCGTCCTGCAAGGCCATCGATGACGATATCTGATTGACGTAAGACGCGGCGAGGATGCTGGCTAGCGATAAGGTCTACAGGAGACGTCTGGTGATGTCCTTATGCACAATGTGCAAAAAGAAACATCTACTCATTTATTCGAAAGACATAACATTTATTATTAATTGCAAAAAGTATTACCGTGTATTACCTTTTCCCTCCAAACTAAAATGGCTTCGTTTTTACCAGCGCATAAACTTTGGATCTCTTTTACTTTTTTATAATATTCTTCACAACCCTTGCGCTCCGAAATATCTGGCTGAGAATTTTATTTACCTTTCTAATCATGGTCTTTTTTTTCGCTCTTTCCAGGAGAGAACACTTTCCATTCCTCAATATAGCACAACATTTTTCGGCTAGAACTTCCTGTTCAAGATGCTACATGATAATACGTACTTTAAATGGGGTACCTTTGCATATAAAAAATGCACCTTTGCTAGCTACCGCCAAAAAAACGCCTGAAACATCAATATATATCCTTAGAACCCTGACCTCCCTTGATTTAAATGTTTGTTTAAATATTTTTTTAATTCTTTTTCTTTCCTTGGGTCGTCTTTCTCTCTTCTTCTAAATTCATTGCGTGATTCCACATTCCTCATCCTTAAAATATATAAAATAATGTATTTTTATTTGGATTAATATGTGCAAGCCTATTCTCCCCGTTAAAAAACAGCTGTTTTATTAATAATTAAATATGTTTTTCCATATATGTATCTATTGATGCATACTTTATTTTTTATGACAAATTTTTGTTCAAATCTACTTTCGAGCAGTCTTTTTTTGTTGGTTGTAAAATATTGCTTTTGTCAATAAGTTTACTAAAGTACTTCCCATTTTTATATAAGTTTTAAATTAACAAAAGTTTGCCCATTTTTCAAAATGACCTTGCAAATTCGTATGTGCGTTAAGGAAAAGTAATATAGTTTGTTATCTTCTCCAAATATCCCTAATGAAAAACTAACCAGTTTTTTGCAGTAAAAAAAACACGCAGACGTGTTTGATTGACGGTAAGTAAAAAAATTCTTAAACCTATATTCAAATCGTTTGAGTAACTTTTTTACAAATTATGACAGTCACTTGGCAAAAAACTGTATTTCTAGAAGTTTATATTTAGTATTATGTTTGTCGTAAATACCTCCGTTGTAAAAAAATAATTATTTCATAAAAAAAACCTGTTATTGAAACTTTAGATAAATTATCCAAATCAATTAAATATGGTTACAAAAGTGTTTTTACATACGTTGCTATTTTTAATATTTTAATATAAAATTTAAATAAGACGATTTGAATTTCTTTTGAATTCCCTAAGGAATTTCATTTCTCTTTGATGATAATCTTTTAACGAACTCAAAGTCCTAACGTAAGCCATATAAATGTCTTTAATGTATAATTCTACTCGAGACATGGAAGAAAGTCATACATTTCCCTGAACAAATATTCTATTCCCAAATCACGACCATTTGTTAGTATACAAGGTTCATTTTTATATCTCGAGATTCAAACTTTACTCGAAAAATATCGCGGAAAATTTTATACGCACAATAAACGGATACGTTCATTTATATGATAAAATTTAGGTTTATAGAATAAGAAACTTTCTTTTCTACATTTATTTGTATTGAGGATAATAAAAAACTCGTGAAATTTGGACTGGTATATTTTCTACATATCAAAAAATAACAATTTTTGTATTTATTTATTAAGTTGATAGTTGGACCACATAATACTTCAATCACAATGTAAATTATTTTCTAAATGGGTCGTATATGAAGAGTTTTTGATATTCAAACATACACAATAACAATTATTTATGTAATTCTGCATATTGACAATTTGTCATAATCTAGAATCTAGACATTTAATAATTTCACGTTAATTTTGAATTATTTTAATGCATACGTTTATTTTGGGTAGCTTATAATATCTTTAAAGTGTTCTTTAAAGTATGCCTTATTTCCATTTAGTAATGATTTCATTGTAGCAAAAGTGTTTGATAAACATTTCCTAAATCCACTCAAGAAAAAATCAGTCCGCGTTTTGATTAAACGTATCTATTTTATTTTTCTGTTTCTATTTGTTTCCTACACAATACATGGCTGTTTTATGTCTTTTTTTGTTATATAATAATTCGAATGGCCTTTAAATGCAGTTAGTGTATTTTACAGTGTGTTAAATTTTATTGTAATCTCATAAAAATATGTGGAAAGTGTTTAATTATTAATTAATTGATTGCCAAAAACAAAAGAATACCTGTTCTAAAGTACTACTGGGTTTTTTACACTGAATTTCATTAACTTTTTTGGACTTTTTCAATTTGATTATTATGGCAAAGTTGTTATTGGTTTTACAAATATTTTATTGAAGAATGAAGTAAATGAAAAAGTTTTTATTTTCACACCTGGTCAAATCATTGTTCAAGTTAAGTTGAACCTCTGCGCTGGGTATGTTATTTTCAAATATCTCTTTACAGCTTTGAAAAGGTTAAACAAGCACCTAACAATACCGAGTCAAACTATAAAACTTCATATACGGGGGTATTTTACTGGGGGTCGTAAAATATTATTAAATAAAAAAATGCCCACGCCGAACCCAGCGAGAAATGAAATCACTGACATGAAAAGAAGGAATATTCACCCCTAGGAATTTGAATTTCGTAACATAAAAGATTGTCTTTATAAATCATATACATTTATGCGAAACAAAAATCCTTTTTGGCCATAAGAAAACGTCCCTGGGTTATAAAAAACTGAACATATGTTTCGTAGGAAATCATAAATATTCGGCTGACAGAAAAATGATTTGTGTCTAATCCTAATACAATGGAATAACATATACTATTGTGAAGTAGGTCAAACAATTGTTGGTTATTCCATTTTCTCTGAGTTGTGTTACACGTGACCCGGTCAGTTCTACCTGTTAAAAACTTTTCTTATAAATGATATTACAGAAATAATTTGTCACTGGACTTATTTCGATAGTTGATATGAATCGCTATCCAATACTTTTTAATACGATTGTACAGTTTGAAAGGGAATTACCTTAGTAAAAGGGTTTTTTTATTTTTTATTTAATGCACAAAATACACAATTTAATCATTTAATCTAATTTAATAATATAATTATTTAATCAATCAGAGCACAATTATATTATTTATGTCCCGACATGTTAGAAAATTCCGTGTTAAGTCGGGACTCTTCTATATATAAATTAAAATCATTTATTTACACAATAAAACAAAATAATCAAAACAGTATACAAAATAATAATAGAAAAATATAAATATAAAAAAATTATACATGTCGAAAAATGGAATGCAGAATTTTTTTATAAAAATACACGGCAATACGTTATTAATAATTTATAGGAATATTATAATTCGATTTGGTAATTGATAGTAAAAATAAATACAAAATAATACAATAAAGTAATCATTTTAACACATCTACATATATGTTATTTAATAAACATAATAATATAGTTAAAATATAAATTTACAAATAATTATGCAAATAATTGATTAATATAATTACATAATTGATACATTTTTTTTCTATACATTCTACTTTTGTAATATTATTATGTTATAGCTGTTACTTTCCAAGAAAAAGTATAACTCTGTGAGAGTGACTTACACTGTTTTATTTATTTAATAATTTGAAGTTTTATAATTTCTAATATACACGAGAAAAAAATTCAAATTTTACGAAATAAAAAGAGAAACAGTAAATGATCATACAGTTATAATAAATAAAACAGAAAGCTGTTTTTACTCGGGTTTAAAAACACTCTTCAATTAATTAAAATTAATTAATAGTTTTTTTTTATGAGTTTATTTTTATTTTCAAGTATTTTGAATCAATATTTGGGCCATGATCTGGGTGGAATTTAGGAATTTTGATATTATTTTGGTATTTGAGTTACTTATTTATCTCAAATTCGTTTATTTATTTTTGTTTGTAGTGTCTACTGTATGAACTTTAAATAACTTACATAGATTTTTCATGTTGAATGTTGAATCTTTCTTTAAAATAACTTTTATAATAAATATTTGTTTTATTTTAAGAGGGATTAATATATTGTCATATTCACCACTCCATTTAACAACACCATATTGTACAATTGAGTAAAATGCAATTTTAAAAACACTCCTTAATTTTATAACATATATATATATTATAATACCTTTCAATGGTTTTCTAATATGGTATTTCCATTTTAAGTTTTGGTCTATGTATACATTATTACTTTTTATTTATTTTTACCATCACTGGGGAGTACCTACAATCTTAACTTAGAACATGTTTACCGTTACTTTTGACAATTCCACATAGAGCATGAAATATCGTCAGAAGCAGAGCTTGTTTATTGTCGGTTCTATTGTTGCGTCCGGGAAATTCTCCTGTATTTGTTACTGAAAATGGAGGGAACTTAAGCTTAAAATGGAAAACATAAAGGTCATTTACAAAAACGAATTTATTGCACATTATTATATTCAAACCATAAACCGGACAGGTATAAAATTAGCAAAGAAATTAACAGTTATGAGTTAGAGGACATTGAAAAATACGAGCAACATGACAAGAAAGTTTACCTGGGTTTTCCACCCCTAAATAGCCCGGGGTTACTCGGATAACATTTTCATTATACTTAATCATTACATAAACAAATTTAACACAGTTGTCGTTCTAAAGCACAGTTATAATATACAGGTTTCCGATACCTTAGCGATAAATACAATTCGGAACATATTTACCCGATCTTCACCGACGCGCGACGGAGTATGTATTTGAGGATTTCCTACAAAACGTAAAATGACATAGCTTATCATTTCATATCGTTACGATGCAAAATAAGTATATAAGGGCTTATCTGGATGATCGCAAGGGGGAAGGGTCCTAATGCTGAGCCAGGACCAGGATCAGCTAATGATGGGAGCACGCGGGCGCGGTTCCACCGGCGTGTTTGAGTTCCAGCCACTGAGGAGCGTATGCTCCAAAAAAAACGTGGGCAAGTTCGGGTTAGGCAAACCGGGGGTCGAGGACTGGGATAACAACAGTCCACGATGAGCGGCAAGGCCAAGAGAGCGCGAGAGCTTGTGCAGCGATCCGGACCAAAAAGACAAGACTGCGCCAAGAAGGCCTCCTGGTGATGCAAACCAGTCACTAGAGCTAGTCAAACCGGCCGAATTGTGACCGGATGGAACGCCTTGGAATATTGTGTTACTGCAAAATTCCACAAGAGCCTCAAGCTCCTACGGGAATATAAAAAGACTTGCCTGTTTCGGTCCAATTAATTATAAATACATTATTTCAGGTGATTACCAAATTAACACTTGTATTTCAAGCTGTGGTTTTTAGTAGCCTACTCAGGGAACATAGTGGATTATTGTCATTTTTTTTTTTTTTAATAAGAACACAAAATCTCAATTTACTATCAAATAATTCTGAAGAACTTTACTAACAAAAATATTGAGAATGTTGACTTGCGATTTTTTAAAAACACCAGGGAATCAATTACATACTTTCAAACATGCAAATTAAAGGTGTGACTTTTTGCTTGCTACAATTTGTCACAAAGTCTCATTTACTCTTCTTTTTCAGATTCAATGCCGACAAAATTGGCGTTTATTTTATTTATTTTTACTAAGGTACATATTACAAAAAAATTATAACGTATTTCTTACTCCATGAGGCCCTAAATACCTGTCAGGAAACTATATAATGAAAATTGGGAGCATAAATTTTATTGAGTACAGCTTTATTTTTACTGTAAAAAAGGTGTACATAATTTCATTTTTTGAAAATATGGTAGCCAACTACCTTACTTGGTGTAACCTGTTCTGTGCTGGCTATCAATTGTTCCGCAGCTAATTTGGGTACATTTATTGATCATATCAGTACCTTAGAGAATTAAATACGGGTGTCCACTTTTTGCCATTTTCAAGTTCAAAATGCATAAATTATCACAAAAAGCTACAAGCTAGTAAAAGTTCACTTTCGTTGTAAAAATGTTTTTTTTAGCTGAAATAGAAATCTGACTAATAAAACATCAGTTGTCCCAGATATACTATTTAAATATGTATTTTTATTATATTGAAGTGAGAAAACAAAATGTTATACATCAAATGTTCATTTTTGTTCAATTTATCACATTTGCACTTATTCATATATTTATAAGTTTGTATTGTGAACCATAAATTTAAAAAAAGCGCATAATGTTATACCACGAAGTGAAAAAGGTTTTTCATTTTTAAAAGGTTATATCATTTGATTCAAAAGTTAAGTAATGTTTTCTGAAAATCACATAATCAAAAAATCTTTTTCCCTGAACACTTTGTTCAATGTTACAGGAGTCACGTGGTTTGGACCACGTGGTTTATCCTTTAAGGTACAGATCGATATTGTTATAAAAGTACAGAAATAAAAAATGTGTAAATTAATAATTAACTTTGCTTTACCGACAAAACATTTTGAATACTCTTTTAAAAAATAAATTATGACCAAGAAATTGTACGATTAGATTCCAAAACAATCTTTAATAATAACTTAGTTTTAACGTAGTATTTATGTAAGAAATAAGTTGATTAACACAGTAATATTCTGTTTCTAATTTGAAATTGTATACAAAGGAATATACACGTGTTTTGTTGTTAGCAAGTTTAAATTTTCATCATGATTCACGATTATTCAATACGTTATAATTGCAGGCACAGCGGCGTATGTATTTTTATAACTTTAAACTAATTTAAAATCACATTAATTTTTACCCGAGAAAAATAACATTTTAAATATTTAAGGTTTTAAATTAGGAGAACACCAGACCAGGAACCTTTGCATAATGGTTCGTTTTTATGAAGATAATACTCTCCAATAGTAAGAGTATTCGCTTCTTAAACGTTGTTTTCCTGATGTGGAAGATGTCGATCTCCAAAGTGATCATGTTCAGCTGCCTGACCACTCTCCCCAGAGGAAGGTTGGTTTTGGAAGGTTAGTTCTTGAACAATTGCTTGGAGTTTTGATACTAGTTTATTCTAACTTAAATAAATGTACTTAAATACTAGTAACGTGGCTTTAAGCTTATGACTGCTTAGTCAAATTTAGAATGAACTTGCCATAACATGCTGGTATGCAGATGGCTGTAGTTATTTTGTTGTTACCAACAACACACCTACACTTCTTACAGCCGCTAATGGCACTAACAGTACCTAGGGCTTAAAACTCAAGACTCTACTGCTATAATAGTTTGAAGCGCAATTTTTGTTTTCAAAATAATATTATTAGAAGCTGCACCCCTGAAGTCTTTCACCTGCATAGCGCCCCACTGCGCAAAATGTAAGGCCGCAGTAAGCACTATGCATTAATAAGAGGCTGAATCTCTGGTCAACAAAACACGGCCAACTTGCAGACAGAGTTAAGTAACCGTTCTTTGTTTCAGCGCAGCGTACTGAGCGGTAATGAACCCTTTCCGAGTCGGTGAGGTCCTGGATTAGGAAATAATAGTTGTGTGGACCAGAAATGGCGATGTAGCCACAAGTAATTGCTCTGAAGAGATTGCAAGAACGATAAAATTAGACGGTGCAATCTAGACAATTGTATCTAATCAGTTATAAAAATTGCCGCAAACCGTTTTATTTTATAGGTCATTCAACACAGACAGTTTGAGTATGTCCAAACGCTTGCAGACTGGCTGGATTTCCTACCTAGGGAGTTGTTCATATTTAAATTTGTTTCAACAGAGAGGGAAAACATTATTGAGAAGGGAATATGGAAGTCTACAAAAATGTTTTCCCTCTCTGTTGAAATAAATTGAAATGTTATTTTATATTCATACTAGGGTACTTTGTTGTAAAAAATCACTTAATTAATTTATCATAAAAACCATTTTACTTTCCTAAACGAGCTGTTGTGATTTTGTTAGTCTAACTGATCACACAACCTAAAATATGCATTTTGCAGAAAGAAGCCAGATTTAATATTGAATGATATCTCATTCAAAATTTGAATGTATGAGGTGATATTCTGTAGTAAAACATGTTTTTTTTTAAATCAATGAATTTATAAAATCATAATACGTAAGTATCAATTTACTTTAATTTATTTAAGAAAACTAGATTTATAAAGGCATTAATCTTCCCATCAGCATCTTTACCGAAAAAAATATTTTTGTGCAGCGGGTGTTTTCTGCGAATTGATGAAGGCCGTTTTTGTGACCAACGCTATTTTCAGAAGATATATATTTTTTTTTTTTATACGCCTCCACTTTCAGAAGATAATTATTCCATTTTTTGTATCAAAGCGGCCTGACTGTTTTTAGCAAAACATAGAATTGACATTATTGCACCCGATAGCACTAATATTTTCAAATTTGTGGACTGACTGTTTTCTGCATAACTACGTTCAATCAATCACATTTGTACTTTTAAAAACATGTTTTTTTTATTTTCACGAAAAAAGTGGTATATTGTCAAAAAAAAATAACACAGTAAACAAATAAATTTTAAATAAAATAAAAATATGTATGTATGTGAATACAAATATTATTTTTTATATAAATAAGCAACAGTTTTAGCGCGCAGATAAAGCTTGCACATATTATAAACTTTAAAACTTAAAACACTAATGTTATTAAATGATGAAGAATGTGAAATAAGGTAATGAGTTTGTAAGAAGACAGGAAGATGGTTCAGAAAATAAAAGTATAAAAAAAGGAGGTAAGAGTCCTTGGCATAATAATTATGTTTAAGGCATTCCTCGGAAATGGGCGTAATAACTTGCATTTACTGGGCTTGTGACATGTCGTTGGCTTGTTTAAGTGCTTATTTTTAATCCATCTTGAATTAATACATCCGTTAATTATTTCGAAGTAAATAAACTCTTTTCCAGGGTGTAAAATTCGGTACGTGACTAAAATTTGAGCATACTCATATTAATGTTGAAAACAAAACGTTTAAGAGTTTAATTTTATTAAAATTTCAATCGTTAAAATGGTTTCCACTATGTTTTGGGTCCAGGAAAATGAAGAAAAAAGTCATGTATGTGAAATAGAACCGTAAACTTCAACATTTTTTTTGACTCGATGGCTGCTCTAGTCAAGTAAATCCAAAAGAGATGAGTCCGCTGCGTTTTGTGGTGGTTGGTCTATTGTATAAGATGTTCTTACTTTTTATCAAACCAGGTCGAGAGTTTCAAATATATGGGAGTATATGTTTCGGAAAATGGCAGCTTTTAAAAAGAACTGCGAGTGCGGCTAGAAATAGCAGGCGCCACATTCGATAGTACGAAGGCTGTCTGGGGATCGGATATGTGTTCAGTGAAAACCAAATGCCGCCTATATAACGCCTGCATAACACCTGTTCTCCTCTACGGATGCAAAGCGTGGCACCTCACTAGGGCCCAAAGCAGCAAAATTCTGAGTTTTGAAAATAAGTGTCTCAGAAGAATACTGTGTGTGCGGTGGCTTAACTTTGTCTGGAATTGAGTAAGTAGAGAACGAACGCAGCAAACCCTGATGACAACTGTCATTTAGCGGAAGCAATACGGTTGGCTTGGCCATGTGCTGCGGATGCCTCCCGAAAGCCTTAACCACGCTTGCCTACTTTACAGGGCATCAGGTTCTTGACGTCCTGGACGTCCACTGCTGACTGTTTGTCAGCAGTTCATGTCAGAAATACGGGACGCGAATCTGACTTGGGAAGATGCACAGGAGCCGGCAGCCGACAGCGATGCTTAAAGGATTTTTGTGGACACCATATTCTCCAACTAGGGAGCGGACATGGAATAATTAATGAAATACCTTTTATCAAATAAAAACAAAGTAGTAGTAGCGGCATAAAATAACTATTCTGCATTTTAATTTTTTTTTTTTAAATCAAAATATTATCAATGAAAACAAATGCATTTTGATTGCGCCTTTTGAAGTAGCACGGAGTAGTCTCACAATGGATGTAAAATGTAAATTTTATGTCTCAAAAAGGTACCTCGTCTGTGTGGATTAAAAGAATTACCGAATTGTTGGACAAATCTTCCCAGAGCTAAATAAGAGACAGACAACAAATATAAATGTCAACTCTACATTACCATTTTTCTGAAATACATGAGTGTCTGCGTTTATAATCGTATTCTTATGATGTTTATGTAGATATGAGAAGATTTATCATATCAACATCATTATCAATTCTTTTCCACGCCTAATGGTGCATAAAGCACTGCATTGTATTATCGCATGGAGGTAAGATGTACCAGTCTAGGGACAATAAAGTTATATTACTAACCACAATAAGTTTATTTTTAAAAAAAACCTAAGTCATTAACAGTAAAAGAAGATACTGAAGACATATCTCCCTGCTTAAAAACATAATTAAAATTAGTTTTACGAATAAAAATATAATCGTCACGGGGATAGCAAATCTCCACTTTGGAGAGATACTAGGAATACAAGACATGTGTACATTACATATATGGTGATATTTGCTTTTATCACATTTGAAAAAATCCATTTTTCTTACATTGATTCAGACACACTAAATAAATCCAACCTCTCAGCTGAATGTGCGCTAAAACTATGAACTTTAGGTGCCCAAATGTCGACATCCGTACATTATGTAAGGCTGAGATAGGCACTATCGACAAAATCAAGAAAGGAGCTCTGTGCTGGTTTGGAGATGTAGAACGAATGGACAGTAAAATAACGGCTCAACATATTTACAATGCGAACGATGATGGTTGCAGAAATAGAGGATGACCGAGAAAGACATGGCATGACCAAATTCAACAAATATTTGAAGATGGACATGTCAAAAGTCGGAATAATCGGCGCGCGTGCATGAGAAGATGTATGAATGTATAGGAAGCGAGATCTGTATGCAAAGATAGAGTGATGTGGAGATGTATTTTCTTTGCATACCCATACAAGGAAACGGCGTGACGGTTTGTTGTTGTTGTTGTTGTAATATTTGAAACATTTTTAAAACAATAACTCTTTTAAAATCATTTGAATAAATTTTGGATCGGCTTCAGTTTGTATTTTAGCCTTTTTTTTACTAAATGTTTGCTTTCTTGTGATTTACCCAAATTTTTAATTTTAAGGGCCATTTTCAACAAGTTGTTTAAAACACACTATTAGAAAATGAGAATCAAGTTGGGGTAGAGTGAGATTCGAAGCACGGGCCTTAGAGCCGCGAGTCCGAGACCCGATTTTCAACTACATACAAGTCATGAATAAAAACAAATATTTTTCATTTAGAAATTGGTTGCTAATGCATAAATACATTCATTTCCAGTTCCATGTCGTTGATATACTGGTAAAACCATTAATTGCATAATTTTATTAAGAAAAATCTATTTGAATTTTGGACTCACCGAAAGCCGTTTTTCGGTCTTCTTCATTCATATTTTGGATATCGGACATACTCACGAAACCATTAAAGTTCCTTTTAGTAGTTTTAATGGATAAGATTTCGAAAAAAAAACAGAATTTTTTAGCATTTAAAAATTAAAAATAATGTTCTCTGGTTAGGTTAGTCTCCATCTAACACGCCTTGGCCTATTCTGATCTGAAGATTATAAAGTGATTAAATTAAATTGATAAAAACCATGAAACCCTTATCGATTTTAAAAACGACACATAGATTATATATTTTAGAAAGAGGTTTGGAAGTCTAGGCATTTATCAAGCTTGTTTTTTTATAATTATTAACTAGTTTCAACTTCAACTAAACTATTTTGTCTTTGTAAAGTCAAATATATATTTTGTTGAATGAACAAAAGCAAAACGTTCTTGTTCACTGACCGAACCCTATAAATAAAAAAAAATCATTTGTAATTAATTCGAGTTTGCTGTTATTTTCCTAGAAGATTGTCTTTAAAGGGTTGTAGTTACATATCGATCTTGAAAGACAACACTTGCTTTACTAATACTTAGAGACAAGAAGTGGGATAATCTGAGTAAATCCTCGGCTCTAAACGGATTTCAAGTTTGAAGCTTGACAAAAACTGGTTTAATTACAATATTCAAAACAAAACGCTAATTTTTCAATTAAATAATCTTACAAATAACCAAAAAAACAGAGAAAGAACTCTTTTTCAAATGTTTTTCTGTGCTTTTGGCGCTTACATTCATTGACATTTAACAACTTTACAGAAGAGCTCATTAATTTTTTTGTTTTAATAAACAAAAAATCAAATACTTTGATCTTACATTAAATGATTATCAGTTAAAATAATAGGTTTAGATGAAAAAAATATATATTGATAAAAAAATACAACTTTAAAACTTTAAATGACTCTTTTGTATAGTTATTTCTAATATTGCATGGCGACATTTTATCATTTTCGTTACATGAATGTAAAATAATCGGTCTTACGCTTCAGGTACCAATCCAGAGACTATGACATATTCTGGTGTGAAAACACCTTTTCAAATAAATATTTCAAATCAATCATGTTGGGAATCGAAACTGAGATCCCTCGCATGGTAGGCAAACGCGCTGACCATTGCACGACTAGGCCGACCATCTTATTATTTTTATGAACTACTATGAAAAAGTTTATTAAATTGCAAAAATATCTTTAAAAAATATTTATCTATAAAACAAGGCTAAATAACGAAAAAGCTTCAAACGGATTTCTAAAGTAAAACTTATATAAAAAAAGCACAAATCCTGTCTGGAGTTTACAAAACGGGATATATTATGTAATTAAGACATTGACATGCAACTGATAATTTAGGATAACGATCGTGTGATGATGTATAAATATGAAACAAAAGAAGATAAAAATATAAGGTTGATAAAGAGTAACCCTAAAAAAAAAAGATATTCTATACAAGTGTCTAAAATTGTATAAATACATCATCATCATCATTCCTTGTTCATGCCTAATGGTGCATAAGGCACTGAATTGGTACACCCAATGAAGTGCATCTCAATTCTCTTTGTATTCAATCCAATGACAATTAAATTCAATTTGTTTATTTAAAATTACGTAATAAACTAAAATTTAAGGCGTACATATTATAAAAAGACATAAAATACATAAAAAGACTCCTATCAAAATAGTAGGAGAATCTTGCTCCGGAAAACCCCTTCGGATAAATGAAACAGATCAACATTGAGAGCGATGTTGTTCAGTTTGGTAGCCCGTCTAAAGCTAGGGTTTCCTAGGACAGCGGTGCCTGTAGTTTAAAGGCCGTAGTGAACGGTGATGCAGTGGACAGCCGTCGTAACGGTGACTAGAGTGTGGTTTCCTAGGAAAATGGTGTTATCAACACCATTTAACACCGTTCCCCTCGGAAACCACTCTCTAGTCGCCGTTACGACGGCTGTCCATCGCATCACCGTTCACTACGGCCGTTAAAATACGGGCACCGCTGTCCTAGGAAACCCTAGCTTAACAGGCATAACCATGGGCAGGTTGGTCCTGTATATCGGAATATGAAACAATACAGGCTGACACTGTCTTGGTTAATAATCGGCAACATACAAACTAAGATTCATAATAATCTCAGAATTATCGACCGTACCGTGTAGCGTGAAGGTAAGATGATTAGTTTTGTGCTTGGAGCATGAAATATTTTCGTCTAAAATTACCTTGTTAACTAAATACTTCATGTCAATTATGTTAAGAATTGAAACAAGACCTCTTGCATGGTTGACAAATTTGCTGACCCACTACACCCCTCATCATCATTTTATGTCCGCTCCCTAGTTGGATCCTACGGTGCCCACAAAGACCCTCCATGCACAAACTATGGCTTTATTAAATTTATCACAAATTAAAGAAATCTATAGTTTGATTACCAAGCCAATTCGTCGCTTCCGTTTGTTTTTATCGAAAAAACCAAAACACAAATCTGCAGAAATAGAGCTTCATAGTTTTTTTTTTACAAAATAGGCATAAATAATGTTTACAATTTTAACCCAAATTCGTTTGAAAAACTCTTTCAACATTTCAAAAAAATAAATAAATTATCCATTTGAATGTTATAAATAATGGCTTTTTCAGAACATCTGTTCACATCAATTCCATTAAAAATAGATAAAAACAAGCTAAAGCGACGAATGATAAAATAAAAATTCCCTCAGTAAAGAAAACAGTCTACCTACAAAAACACCACAAAAAATTGAACTAAGTTGATGTTAATTCTAGGAAACCAGCTGTACAAACGGGGCGGGACTATTAATTATTTGTTTTCCCTATGTTAGAAAAATAACATGCCACTGAATTAAATCAGATCTGTCGTTCGAAATAATGTTAGATGTCATAACAAATAAATATAACTCCAGGCCTGTAAATTCGGATGCGGATTCTTTTTTGCTAATCCAAAGTGATTCGAATTTTAATGGCATTGCTTGGTCAAAAAGTCTGCAATTCTTTTAATTGTTCCGTTCATTAGTCGATTATCTGGAATTAAGGTTTCGCCAGCGGAGCTTTTTCCGACGGCAGGAGCTTTCGGCGTCCCGGAAGGAATTTAAAATGAAAGCCGGGGAATATTTTAGTAAGACTAGTCGAAAGATTTGCCAACAATATCGATTTTTTATGTTTATTTAAATAACTTACATATTCAACGAGACTTTCGAATTTTATTTTTGATCAATTACAAAATTTCGTATTCAGGCCACATTAAAACTTATTGTTTAGAATTTTTCATAAACAATGAGTAGGTATTTATATTTTTTACCATATTTTTCTTCATCGGCATCATTTATTATTTCCCTGTCCACATTCAATGGTGCATAGGGCTTTGCGTTTCTAGTAGGACAATAATGAGCCTTACCAGGTGATCCAGTTTAATGCTTTAGGGTATCGGTTACAATGGAAAGTTAACAGTTATCTTTGACTGTCTGTAAAGAAAAATCGATATTCGTGTAGAAAAAATAATGTTTACATGAATATTTAAATTTGCTTCAACATGCTTAAAATAAAAAAAAAATATGTTCACTATGCTTTTCATACAGAAAAATAAATTTTAATTTGTCGATAAAATTGAAGATAAACGTTATCTTCTTAGTATAATCGGGGCCCAGGGGCCATTTCAACAACAATAATACTTCATTTTAAAACTTAAAATTAAATCTTTAATGTGTTAGGCAAACGCGTTAACAACTATACAACGAAGGGGACTTATCTTCTTACAATTTTAAGTTTGATTTTTACCTGAGAATAGTCATCAAGACTTGTCGTTGTTTTAAAATTTATTTATTTATTTGTTTATTCATATGGTAATACTATTTTAAAAAATGTATCCCTAACTATATGAAGCCAAGAGCCCTGTGTTGAGTTTAGATACAGCAAAACAGAAAATGGAAGCATCCATGGTAATAAAGAGTTCTACAAATAAAAACTATGCAACATCTGGAACGAACACTTAACAAATAATGCATATTTATGTATTAACGGCCATGGCCAATTTTTACAAAATGTGAAACACAATTTATTTGACTTATTTCAAATGCCTTAACGAGCTTTTATAGAGTGAGAGTAGGTTAACAAACTGCTAAATGAGAAACTCTACGTTTGTACAAAATAATAAAAAAAAAACACAAAAATATAAATGGAAATAAAATTTTTCCACGAAAACAATATTGGGACTCAAACACAAAATTATCCTACAATAAATAAAATATATTTTTTTAATTTTGATCTTAAACAGCAATAGATATAAAATTAAGTAATTTCATTTAAATTAAAAGATAAAGGGAAATATATTAAAGGGCACAGTTAACAGATATGATTAAATATAGTAGTGGTAAATCATAGTAAATATAAAAATTATTCGATTTGTGCGTGATTTTTATCGGCGTACGTGTATGAGAAGATGTGTGAATGTAGAGGAAACGAGGAAAGGAAGATCAAAACGTTACATCCTCTTCGATTACTCCCACGGAGAATTGGCTTGTTTGTTTGTTTTTGTTGTTATAAGATTTGTCATAAAATTATATATCACTTTATCAGCATCTCGTTTTCTTCAACAATTCTTCCAAACACAAATACAACAAATTTCAGGAGGAAATCTTTAACTTTATTAATGCTTGAATATTTAATTTAATTTTGTTTCGAAATGTACGGGTGTTTCTCAGGTATTTAAAATGTTCAATATGAACCTTTATTTGAATTGGTCGTAATTCAGAATTAGTTGGAGAAGGAATTTCACTGAATACAAATGTTTCTATATAAAATATATCTAATGGCTGATAGTTACCCGACCATTAGCCGATTATCTTCTTCCGAACTGGCCTTTCTAGGACAGCAAAGGAAGTTGACTCCACTTCTTAATTTATAGCTTCAAGGGAGATAGGCCAAACCTAATCTGAAATGTTAACATTCAGACGTAGTTGCAAAATTAACCAAATAAAAATGTTCAAATACTTGCAGTCAGTTCGTAAAATAAAATCAAATCAAAATTAAACCTTTTTCTCAAATAAAAAAATGCTTGATTTAATAAAATAAAAAATTCTTGGTGTCAATGATTTAACCACCATTACGTCGGTGCTATTATTTGTTTGTTATTTTATTATTATGATTTTCTTTACGCTGAGTAGTTATTTGGCAAGTTTTAAGTAAAACACACTTTCAAAAGCAGTTTTAGCGATTTGTTAAGGTAATTTTTTTTTGAATTCTGAAAATAATTTATCATTTTGAAAAGTGAGGGTCAGTACTAAATATAAAGGTGGATAAATGTGACAACTTTTTGTAAAAATACAATTGACCCGTATTATTTAACGTTGCTATGGATAAGTATCTGTTGAAATAGGCATAAAAAAAATGTTTTTACTTATCTTCAGGTGGCGCAGAAGACTTGAACTTTCGAAAAAGGCAGAATTTTTCTAAATATTTCAATAAATAAAACTTTCATTTTTATCCACACTCACTTAATTATCCCAATAAAAATAAAAAGAAATACAAAATTTTAACTCGTTTTTATTATTTAACATTCAGTCATATCATCTTCACGCGGGGAAGCTCGTTGAACATCAGAGAAAAACTGAGATTTTCTGTCAAATGTCGGCATTTTGTTCAATATTTATTCTTGCTTGGATGTGTCCATCACTTGCTGCAGTTCCACAAACAGCCACACTTGCATCAGTGGACCAGTTTTACGCCTCTCTCTACATCTTGTGTGTGACAAGGAAACATTTCAATACATATATTTATATTTTCATTCATTCTTTTGTCATTTATTTCACTGTCACTATATTTTAAAGCAAAGTGCAGCTCGAATATTTTTTCTGTTATCCAGTTTATCAAATCATAATAGTTTTTTGCTTTATAGTTTTATTTTGGGGTCAAAAACTCTCTTACTTTCTTTTCTTTTGAAGTTTTTCGGGCTTTAAGTATTCGGAATCCTAGGTTTATCGTCTTCTAAAAGTTTTCTGTATATTTTTTCTATCGACTTGAGGTTTTAACCATTTTGATCTAGACATTTTAACACCGGTGACATATCGTAAGTTTTTTTTATTTTCATCTAACATAAATTATTCCGCTAATGTTTAAAATCTCGTATTTTTATCTATTTATTTACTTTATTTTATTTTTGAACAAAATAACTAAAACCTTTTCTATTTAAGTGGCCTCCGTGATGTAGTAGTCAATACACTTGACTCACGCATAAAAGGTTCCGAGTTTGATTCCCGGTGAGAACACAAAAAAATTATTGTGAGTTTCCTTAAGCCTGGGTATTCTGTGTTGTAATTCACCACTTTAATTGGGCCTCCTGACCTGTTGTAGAGCCGAATATAAATATTTTTTTTATAAACAAAGAAATAATATTTTCATTGTTATTTGAGGATATTTAAACAAATAAATTAAATATCATAAAATAAATAAAACAACTGTTTTGTTTTTAACCACTATTTTTTTTTTTCACCGACCGGTTTCAAAGCAAACAAACTTTTTCGTCAAGGTTTACGTAACTAATAAATTGATTCCTTTTTTATTTTTATCATGTTCGCTAAACACTTCACGTGGACCCAATAAATCAAGTAGTTTTTTCCTTACACGGGTGGTAATTCAAAATCATTATTTTCAAAGTTAGGCAGGAGATGACTAAAAGAAATATTGTTTATTTGGTTATTAATTATTCTTGTAAAATAAATTAAACATTGAAATTTTTTTTCGTAAATTTTACTGAAAAAAACACATCTTATTTTTTGCCCATTCATATTTTTCTTAAAAAATATAGGAGAGATTTAAAATAAAAACGAATTATTAAATAAAAATGCCTGGTTATTGTGTAAAAATATATTAAAATGTATGTTACTTTCATTAGAAAAACGAACCCTCTTTAACTAAGAGTTTAAATTCGGGTAGAATTTTTCCCTTACCTGCAGTTTGATTAAATATAAAGGTCTCAATCTACCCTCTATGTACCACTGAATCCGTAGATATGTCTCCACCCCAACCTCCCGAAGCAGCTAACGTGAACGTTGACCAACCCCTTCCTTAACTTACCCCAGCCACCAACCCTGCCGTCTGACCAATTTCGCCTAGCATCCATTATTGGAAAATTCGGCAAATCGCACAAGACGCATTATATAATGGATGAGTCAATTACCATCTATTGAATAATGCTTTTGCGGCGGAGAAGTCTTTATAATTGAATGGAAATGCACTTTGCGTTATTGAAATCATATTTACTTATAAATAACGATTGATAAACTTTATTTGCCGTAACGTAATGTAAATAATATTTTTTTATAAATATAAGTATTTGAAGCAATCTACAATACCTAGAATGTGTCACCAATATAACAATATATTTATCGAGGTGGATATTTTTTATGACAATGTACGTAAGTTAAGGTCAAAAATCAAAAAAATATTGAGAGAAGTAGGTATTCAATTTTCTTAATTATTGATGTAAATACTTCGTACACTTCAACTTATTTTTTTGACCAAAAAACGCTTTCACCCTCTAATTACATAAAGGTCAACAGTAAGATAGATTAAAAAAAGGAAGATAAAAAATAAAAGCGATAAAATTGTAATAAATTAGCCAATAGAATTAAAAAACTCACCCTTATTAGTCAGCTTAGTTGAACCCTGTGCATTATAGTAGCCAACACATGTTTCAATTATTTTTCCCACTGTGTTCTATTTTAATATTACGTATTGTATATCATTCAACTTATTTTTTAAATTAACTTACGCTTATGATATTATTTAGTATTATGTAAATTATCCTTACACTGTATAATATTCACCAGTATAAAAATGGCAAACAAACTAGTAAAAGTGTACATAAGTATTTTGAAATTAATAACTTGTATGAAAATATAAGTTATAACATTATTTCAATGGAATTCTATCAAGAATTGTCAATAAATAATTTTAATCAAATACTTTATAATTATATACATATTTTTAAGTTTTTACCTTTTAAATTTGTTCTTTTAACGTAATTTAAATGATTGTATTATGTGTACAATTTTTTTTGGTGTGTGCATGAGTATCCTACACTATTTGTTCAATTTAATTATTTACTTTAGTACTCAATCTTATTTGGCATATTATTTATTACTCCTATTTCTTACTTTTGTATAGAGTGAGTTTCTAGAAACCATATCTCAATTAGGTTTTTATAAATTTTTTTTTTTATTGATTTCAATGATATTATTATTTTATTTTTTTCAATACAAGTATATTTTACTATTTTATTATTATTGATTTCAATGAAACTATTATTTTGTATATTTGATAATGTATGAATCTAAGTTTGTATAATTTGTATTTGATTATCTTTTTTAAATTGTATTCTTTGGAATTGTATTATTTTTAACTTATACTTTGTTTTACTGGATTGTTTTTATATTGCATCACATATCATTATATTGAAATCTAATCAATTTAACTATGTATTTTTTATTATGAATTATTATAGCTTGACACGGGCACAGTCTAAAAAGCCTTAATAAGTTCACGTATATTTAAACGAGTGTAATTTTGAATTAATAAATAAACAAAAAAAATGACAATATTTGTGTACATCCTCTTTGTTTACCAAATAAAATAACTAAATAAAAAACAATCATGAAAGGTTAATTATTCAATAAATAAATAGATAAATACATATCAAGAGGAGTAGAAAATGATTCTTACGAGATATTAAAATCAAGGTACATAATTTATTTATTGTAGTGAGCAGTTGTTAAAAAAAAATTGCAGAGTCAATCTTTTTTTATAAAATAAACAAATGTGGCCCGAGAATAAATTTTAATAAAACCCAATAATAATTCAACTGTTTATATAAATAAGATTTTATGTTATTTAATTGGAAACGCGGTCTCACTTTTCTTCATACAAACATGTTTCCATATTTTCTCCCTGGATTTTGGCACTAGAGTAATTTTTTTTACATTTAATAGATATTTACAATGCGTGGATTTACTGATTGTTTTTTTTAATAAATTGACACTTATGAGAGCTTGAACCATCCGAAAAAATATAAATATATAAATATTTCTTCAACAATGTTTGAGTATGTCCAAATGCTTGCAGACTGGCTGGATTTTCTCCCTAGGGAGTTATTCATATTTAAATTTATTTCAACAGAGTACAACTTAAACCAGCCAATGACAGGTCGTAAGCCCTGTAAGTGCCTAGACTTCCATATTCCCTTCTTAAAAATGTTTTCCTTATCTATTAAAATAAATTTTAATATTTCGTTTTTTTAATCCAATTTATGCAAATTGTATGAACAAAAAAAGTCACAAAACTCGAGGATCTCTTTTACGACGAGTACTTTAGATGTTTGCGTATTCAATATTCTTAATATTTAATGATTTTGTGATGACTAGTTATGTCGTTCATTGTTATGATTTTGTAGGATAAATGTCGTCGTTTTCGTTTGCTTTTACTAACGCAATTATAAGTAACTTATAGGACTATGCGACTTCATAAAGGAATAATATTTGCATTCTACATTACCATATTAACCACCGTTTTGCAATATTAGTGATACTTTAGTTTAACGTTCTCATATTGTGCTTGAATATACAGAACAGAAACACGTTTGGCCAGTGATTGTGGTCGTAATATCCAAAAAGGTCCACAGAAATCGACCGAACTCCAATCATATGATTTGATTATGTAATATTACGACCCAACATATAAAATATTCTTCTATTAAAGGGTAATTGCGCCTTAAAAGTACTTGGACGTAAAAGGGATATTTTGTATTTGATTTTCAATGAAGTCATACTTACGTATGTCAATTAAAAAGAATAACTCAATTCGAGTTATATAAACATCTCTAAGACTTTATTTACCTACGAGAATAAATTTTGTTTTAATGTTTTTTTAGTTCTTACGATTTTATTTATTTATTCATATTTTATTCTTACAAACTGTAATGAATATTTAAAAAAATGTGGTCTCACTGGGGTGGGGACACTTAACAATATACTTTTTTGAAATGTTTTTAAATTTAAGAATAAACAAGTAAGACTAACTTTATAAACAGAGATAATAAACAAAATATTCAGACTGTTTCAAAAACAAGGTATATTTGTACATCTATATTATTTATATTACAAAACGCACAACGAAAATAACAAAAACCTAACATTAGCTTGTGGAGCAGTTTATTAAATATTGGTTTGGGCAAATAAGACAATCCATTTTACTTCTACCTAGCTCCATTATCTATTTTTTTATAGCTTTTTTTAACATTTCTTCATTACTAATTGTTTTAATAGATTGTGGAAGTAGGTTATATGTTTTAATTGAATTATACTCAAAATCCCTTTGTCCGAAAGTGGTATTAGTTTGTATTTGTTTAAGTTGTCTTTGTGTTGAGGATCTGGTGATTATATTATTTGTATGTGATGTATTGTAGGAGTTATGTCTTTCATTTGAGTAAGAGTAGTTTTTGAATTTGTAGGTTAGTTTTAACCGAAATATTTCAGTTTCAGAATCATTTTCTTTTAGTCGTGAAAAATAAGTTGTGGTAGAGTGGGTTTCGAACCTCGGACCCCCTTTTTTTTTATTCATATAAATTATTTAAAAAATGATAACGTGTCCCTTACTCTATTAGGCCAAGAGCCCCGTGTTGAGTTGCGATAAAACAAAATAGGAAGTGGAACCATGCATATTATCAAATAATATTAATGAAAAATATTACATAAACGTAAATTTCAATAAACATCTGGACAACACGCTTAATAATACCATATATAAATCTATGCCACGGGACCTTAACCTGAGTAAAAAATTTTATCGGTGATTTTAATAACTAGTGGATTTATGCAAAATTTACTTATTAGTGACGCAGGCGCAGGCAGATTTTCGTTTCCAATTGGATCAAAATGATATTTGAAATTTCAGCGTTTCTTCCTATATTTAACGAAAAGACTTGTTAACTTTTAAGTTTCTAAAAATGAGAAGACGTTTCACTAAAAAATGTAAGTTTGAATGAATGAATATGCATCATATTTTGATAAATTTAGTTTATCTCTACCTAACTCAAAAAATAAAGGGACTAACATATTTTTATCAAAAAGAGTAAATCAATTTCAGGAAATTGGGTTGGAATAGTTATAATTCGATTGATTAGTTTATTTTGTTATTTTATAATTACTTTTAAATATGTTTGTATTTTAAATAATTTATAATATGTATAGTGCGAGTATATTAATAAATCATATTCGATTTTTAAATATTTTTATTTTTAAACACTCTTTAAACCACATGTATGTAAATGGCAGAAATTCCGTATATAAATAAATAAATAAAAGAAACAATATTTAGTGAATACAACACCAGACTGATCTTCACTGTTCATTGTTTTTACACGCCTTAATCAAACAACAGTTTAAGAAGAATTATCTTAATTTTCGATTTCTTGCAATTCGTTTGGGCAAAATGCCTACAAAAACAGAAATAAAAAATGCATGTTTTAATTTAGAGCTTAAACAAGATTAAGGAAGTTAAATATATAAGCAAGATTATAAGATATTTCATGAAGAAATAACTACATAAATAATAATGTAGATGTAAAGCAACATTATAATTTTTGTGGTTAAGGGTTTCGAGCGTATAATAATTATGATTAGTTTTAGCAAATTCAAGCTTCGGAGTAAACAAGTCTGTACCACAGTTGGAAAATCAGAGATTTTACCGTTGTTAAATATTCAAGTTTTCTCGAGTTCGCGGTTCATCCGACGGAAGTGAATATAAGGATGAGAATAATTCACTATCACAATACATGTTGCTTGTATTTATTTATTTTATGTGTCTTTTAATTATCTAACTTTTTGTTTATTTTAATTAAAAATATTAATTCCCAACAGAGGTGAATTTTTACTATTTAGCTATAGGAATACAAAATAAAAGGATTGAACAATGATTAACTTGAATGTGTTTGAACTGGTTATCGATTCAATTATTACCGTGAATTTATTGATATCATGAATTTAATAAAGATACCGGTGTTAAAGTTTTACACATAAATAATAAAGGACTGAAAGTAAATAATATGGAGATTTTTAACATAAAGAAGGCTTTGAAAAATAATGTCCCATTAATTAATAATCAAGTAACTTTCCAATATAGTCCATTATTCGATATTTTATTATAATGGTCACCCTACCCTCCCCCTCCCTTTTTCCTCCTTTTCCGATTGTTAATCCTTTTGAAATATAAGCTTCATAAGTCATTAACCCTCGGTGGTGGCGTAGTGAAGCATGTGTCTAACCTGCATGTCGATATTATATTTTTGCAAATCTACTATGGTGAAGGTGTGTAGTGGTATTTGCATGTTGGTGTAGTGTTGTTGTCCTGACAAAAAGACGGGTTACGTCTCGAAACCGGTAGACAGATAAGTCGGTGAGTGGTTTTATACAAATTTTATTAACATAATATTAATAAGATTTTCATTAATTAATGATATATTTCATTTATATCAACGCTTTGACACGTCCTGTATACGCGAAACAAATATGTTCACATATTATTATTCCCATTATTAGAGAGAAAACATTGTTTTGAATATAGCGAAACGCAAATCCTGGAACAAGCTATCGCATTACGGTATAACTGTACTCTGTAGCATAAATTAAAGCACTGCACTCGGTTTGGTTACCCAAAACTACATAGTATGCAGATAAATACGATGGCATTGGAGAAACACAGACACATACAAACGCAGACGCATACAATCACACCGGGACTCATACAAGTAAATACAAACACAGGTAAATACGAATACGGAACTAGAGTGCAAAGACATGGTTCCGGGGAGGTTAGGCGCCCAATCATCGACTGTTTTTCATATTCACTTGATATAAAATTATATGTAAGATTTTGGCAGTCGAGGGTTGAAGCTCCTACCCCAGTCAGAAATTGACAGATGACTCGAGATTGCTGTTTAATTCGTATGTTTTACATGGCGAATAAAAAATGAATTGAATTATGTCGCGCGAGTGTTACAGCGATAAGGTGTTGAAGTAACTGTACTTAAACTACATTCTGGAACTGAATGACTACGTTAAGCTGACTGTATGGACTGACTGCGGCTGACTGCGGCTGACTGAACTGACAGAGCGTTACCACGTTTTGTGGTATTTTTATAGGCCACGTTCCTTTTTTCATGTCTCTGTAGCGTGAATACACTGTAGAACTGCAAATATGTCTTGCAGAATGTAATGTGTTGAATTCAATAGAAAACGCTGAGTCGTTACACTATATATTATGTGAAATTATTTTGAGCGTGTATGTGTCATCGATCAGTGGACTATGAACCCCACATATATATACACACTTTATTTTTTTATTAAAAAAATATTTAAAAAATCTGCCTGAAGCATTAACTTTGGGATTATTCATCATGATAAAATAAATAAAAACTTTAATTTTAAACACTTATTTTTAATTTTTCAACCAACCAATTTAAAGTTGCACAAGCTTCTTTATCGTGGTGTACTTTACAAAAGAATTTTTATCGGTTTTATTTTAACAATGATTACTCAATATTATCGAATAAATCGTGGGTATACTGGCAAAAAGCTTTAACTACCAAATCCCTGTTTTGAGAAATCAAGAGTTTAAGTTTTGTTCCAATTTTACTCTTTTACATCTTATTTAAAAATACTAAGATGTTATGTGCTCATTAAAGAACATGTTTTTAATTTTTTGTTTTTTAAATTTTACATTAAGTAAATATTAAGTTATTTAAAGCTTTTAACCTGAATAAAATACCCAGAATATAACTTAACCTTAAATTTATTTTTAAAACTAAAGATATACAAAATGTAATATGGCTTAGTGTATTTTGCCAGTTTGTAGAGCGTTAAAAACTTTTTTAAACTGCATCATTCAGTAAAATCCGCATATTTACGAATTAAGTTTTTTGCTAGTATACCCACGAAATATACATCGAAACATATAGAGCTAATAAGTCAAGTATTTTTGTAATGTTGCTATTGTTAAGACGAAAATTATAAAATGAGATAGATACCATCATTTAAACTGGACAAGAATGGACTAACTGAAATACTGTTAGTTTGTTTTTTTTTTCTTGTTATTATTTTTATTATTTCACAAGCACAAATAATAAATTTTGGGGGTCATTTTCAACGAATTGAAAAAAAATCACTATTCAAAAATGCAGAACGTTATTATTTTTTTGTAACATGTATCTTTGGATGAACAAATAAAGAAATAAAAAATAGCGTCGATGTTAGAACTCCTTCCTTTAGGTGCTGACGCAAGCCAGGGTGCAAAGAGGTAAACCCGGCACAAGACACGTTCCGTAGTTCGCGTTGTCTCATTTGCAAGGAGCTAGTGGCATTTATCATCCCGGATATTTAATTATTTAATTAACCCCGCGCGTCCTCAACCAAAAGCGATACTCGTATTTTATACACAGCGCGCTGAACTACGTTTCTATTCGTGTTTAACTCGATTTGGTGTTATTTATTTACCGCTACATTGCGCAAAATAATAAATATTTAAGAAAAATATAACATCACTTTTTTTCTACCCCCACCCCCTTAGAGATGCATTCGGGACCGTTTTGCAATTGCAGCGCATCTTGATCATTTGATGCACTTCACATACAATCCAGATTATAACTATTATTATTTTGAGGACTTGAGTCTCGTTGGCGATGCCCATAGAAGAAAAAAATGCTCATCGCCGAACGATAAAAACTGCCCGAAGGAGCTTTCTGTAATCTAGAAGTCCTGAAATATTACAAGTTCCCCACCACATACCGCACACCGCATTTGAAGACATAAGTTTCCTTAACGGTGCCCACATACATGAAAAAGTTGCTCGTTGCCGAACAAGAAAAGCTGCCCGAGAAAGCTCTCTGAAATCTGGTGGTCTTTGCATCTTTGTACTGAAAGAAAGTAATCCAGAAGTACATTTTGTACACTTCATTAAAATGAACGGCAACCCTTTTTGAAGGTTTAGATTCCCATCGCAATTGCCAAGCAAAAAAAGAGCATTTAAAGACATTTTATTTTTGATTCACTTGAGACATTCCTTTAGTTGGGAGTAGACGGACTGAAATATTACAGTGAAAATCACATTTTTTAATATGAATATGTTGACTTTGCCAAAAATCAAACACTGGTCCTCTGACATGGCAGGCAAGCACGCTAACCAGGTATCCGAATGAGGCAAATTTATTTTCATCCGATACTTCGAGTCGAAAGCATTCACCGAGGGTTTTGTTTCTTTTTCGCATACATAACTGTTTTTTTCATTCAGCTCAGACATGAAGAAAATACATCATGTCCCGGAGAGCGCGAGACTGCTGGCAAGCAATAGGGATTTCTGGAGGCGTCAGGTGATGTCCACGTGCTCCATTTAAGAACAGGTGTTGAAAAAAAAGGAGTTATTTCATTTTTATGGAATAATATATTAAAATGCTTCAGTAATAATTGAACGTAGTTATGCAGAAAGCAGTCAATCCACAATTTTGAAAAAATAAATATTGCTGTTATTGGATGCAGTAAGGTAAACTCTATGTTTAGCTAAAAACAACCAGACCGCTTTCATACAAAAAAACTGTATTGACCACCTTCTGAAAATAGTGTTGATCACAAAAACTGCATTTTTCAATTTACAGAAAATACCCACAAAACTAGAAAAATCTAACAGTACATCAAAAATCATTAAAACTGGTTAAATACATACTTTGATTCTTGTTTGAAGTATGAAAAAAAAATTGTATTCATTGCTTATCATTTGTCAAAGTCAAAAACATTCCAACTGCTGTATAGATTTAATCATTCACTCTTTTCACAAAGGTGCTATTTTCTCAGTATCAGTTTACTATGACTGGCTGCTTTCTGCATAACTACGTTTAATAATCTTCATTTCTCTTATTACACGCTACTATTAAATAATTAATCTAAAAATAAACAATGTTTTGAGCACGTCCAAATGTTTTCCAACAGGCTGGATTTCTTCCCTAAGAAGTTATTTAGATCGAAATTTATCGCAATAGAGATGGTATGTTTTCCCTCTTTGTTGCCAAATTAATTAGCTGAAAATTGTTCATGGGTCTACTTCCGAAGGGCGTTAAAAGAGATAACTACTACGAAGTTTTTTTTTCACAATTTTGTATTGCATTCGGTTGAAAGGGTGAAACTGGTGGCGTGGATTTGATTCCCGGCAATTACAAGAAAGAAATCCATTTTTTTTTTCTCAACAAGCATCTGTGTTGTGATGTATACATATATTTTTTTTTTCTGCATCCTATTTTTTCCACCTGCGGCAAGTTTTCAAAATAGAGGTTTAACGGATTATTTAAATAAAAATGTTTTAAACTAGATAAATCCATTCATTTTATTTTATTAACATAAAAGGCAAATCTGCCTTTTACAATAAATTATTATATAAACATATTTTGTTTAATTATTTTAAAAAACAAAACAAATTTCCTTTCACCCAAAATTTATAAACAAAAATTAACCTATAAAATTGTACAACATATTCAATAGCTTCAACTATTTAGAATAAATGTAAAAATTAAATTAAATAATAAAATAAGAAAATCATTAAGCATTGTTTCATGCAGCTGGGCAAATTAAACAAAAAATTGTATACATTATGAAATGTATAAATAAATAAATATAATTACCATTTGCCCTCTTTGAAAAAGTTCAAAAGGTTTGTTCTATAGGAACAATACCCTACACTAAATATATCCGATACGTGGGAATAACTATTGCCGAGTTCGTGAAGTCTGTTTAATACGGCATAACAAGTTCACTCTGACCGTGAATTGTTGCTACAAAACGGTGGCACCTGTCTAGTCATTCTTTCAGGTACCCTGAGTTGATGAGAGATAACAGTTCGGCGCAAACCCATTTTGAATTTAAAATTTTGAATAAATGTAAAAAGTCTTTAATTTTTCTTGTATTGTTAAATTTTAACAAATTTAATTTGTTTAGTAAAATATCGTTTTTTCTAAAATTGACTGATTCTAAATTTAAAATTTATGTACCTTAAGAATTTATTAGTTTGTTTAAGTTTAATAGTCCTAAAAAATTTAATGATCATCGTGTTTATAAATACGAAAAGTGCTAATAAATGTCTCATTTTAAGACTGTAAAGTTATGAATACGGAAACGTATAAACGGGTTGGAAAATGATATTTTGTTATAATGAGGTAGTCATTTGCGAGCTTAGTAAATAAATATTTGTACGTTAATGCTGAGAAACATGTTCATATAAATGAAGCTACATTAGCGTTACATACTCTGTAATGGAGAAAGTACATACTTCAATTAAATTTAAGTGTACCTTAACAAGCTTAGATATTCCAAATTGATACTAGAATAAAAACATTCGTATTTATTATAAAACCACACTATTTTTAAACAAAAGTTATGACTGAAAACAGTATAAAAGTAAATGAAGTATTCTTATCCAGGTATAAATTTAACTTTTCCGAGCCTAAATGTGAAAAAATTCGCCAGTGCAGAAAAATATTTCATAATATTTTGAGTTTTGTGCGAATTTCATATTTTAAAAAAATATTTTTTTACAAGAGGATGCAATGTGGCATCGCGTTTCTCTCTCTGCCATACGTTGAACAACACTGAAAATCTCGATACGTGTTAGCGAGGCGGTACACGGGGAGTTGGGAACGGGAATCCATGTAAAATGTACAGCACAAAATCCAGTTATTTGAGGTTATGGCTGAAATTTTGAGACCAAATAGCAAAAATTACACGTGTGGACAGACCGAATATAAAAAAGATGATTTAACCGCTAAGCACTGAATTGTAATGTTTGCTCTTTCCACGGGGGGAAAACAAAGTAAATGTAAATTATTATTGAAAAAATTGTCCAAAATAATATATTAATAATTTTGAAACGTTCAGTTTTGAGACATTTGTCCCAACTTTATGGGACTAAAAGACCTGTTTTTTTTTATTTAATTTATTTATTTTTATATACAATACAGCACTACTGCCAAATAAAATGAACAAAAATTATATAATGACACTCCCTAAGGAGGGAAATCCAGCCATGTTTACAAACATTTAGACACGCTAAAAATAAACTTATCGTTAAAAAACGCGCATTTTCGTCGTTATGATTTGCCCAAATATTTCAATTTTGGCGACCATCATTAAAGATTTATAAAAAATTCACTTTTAGAAAATTAAAATCAAGTTTTAGTTTGACTCTTGGACCTCTGGACCAGCTACGCGACCAAAACCCGATGGTGACTATTTTTCAAATTAATTTGTTTGACCAAAATAACATTTAAAATAACAAAATATTTAAGGCGTTATATTGGGACAACTGCGATAGTACTTACTTTCCAATAGCAAGAGTATTTGTCTCTTAAATATAGTTTTGCTGGTGTGAAATACATCGATCTCCAAAGTACACATAACAAATAAGCACAATAAATTTTTAAGGTCAATAAAAACAACATTTAACAAATACGAATAAGTCACCGATACACATTATAATACATAGTTAGAAAGATTTGTTTTTTTTTTCAAAGTAGTAGTTTTCAAGTTTTTTGCAAAATAAATTCATGTTTTCCCAAAATAAAGTTTTTTTATGTTATTAATTCTTCTTCTTCTTATTATTCTTCTTTTTCTTCAGCCTTCGGTCCTATATATCCTTCAATTTTTCTCGGTCGGTGGCTACTTGCAGCCAATGTTTACCCCCTACAGCAGCTATTTCGTCGGACCATCTTGTTTGAGGTCTCCCAACGCCTCACTAATTCTCCTATGGTCTTGTTATTAACTGAATCACGTTATTCCAACGTTCAATGCTGATTCAGTTAAATAATGTTTTTTGAAATAGTTGAATAATACTAAATGAAAATTTGAGGCTGAATGTCTCGCTCTTATCTTGTTTCCATAACACAGGTTTAAACTGCGCAAGCAAAGCTGATTTTTAACAATTCTTTATCATCATTTCATGTCCGCTCCCTAGTCCGAACATGTCGTCAGCCTGACATCTAAAGTCCTGTACTTACTTTTTTTCAGGGGAGCGTTAACAGTTTTTACTTCAGTAGCAATTTTTTTCATGCGTTTTTCAAGTACAATTCAACACTGTACGGATATATTCGTTTTACTCACATACAGGTTGTTTGAAGTCCTAAAAGAAAATCTCGTAATACCACTTTTTACCATTTGTTGTCTTACAAGTTTTATAAGTTAGGGTGACAAAATGGTTTCCATAAAGAGCCTTTAGGTCCCTGTTGGCGGCCAGCACCTGTGCATTCTTCCAAATTCACGTCTGCAGTGGATTTCCTAAATGCCGTGAATCTTATGAAGTAGGCAAACGTGGTTCAGGCTCTCACTTGCAGTATATGGCCCAGCCAACCGTATAGCCTCCGCTCGATAACTGTTGTTACCGGAAGTTGCTGCGTCTGTTTTTCATTACCACTGCCACCGTATCAAGATTCTCTTTAGTCAGATATTCTTAAAACAAAGTATTTAGCTATTTTGAGCCCTGTTGAAATGCCACGATTTGTATCCGTAGGAGTAATTAGGTGGTATGAGGCATTACAAAGACGGCATTTGGTTTTTGCGGAGTGAATACACTAACATACTTTTGAGTACGTCGACTGCTATACCTAGCCGCAACCGCGCACTCCTATCTTTTTTTAAAAGCCATTCTTTATATTGAATTTTGTTACATATTATGCTCCCAGTTACTTGAAACTTTCGACCACCCCTTCGATAACTTGATTATGCAGAGTCAGGGTATTTTGGGCATCTAGTCATGAAGTTTTACATAATACATTTACCAGTTCAATTTAATAATATTTTTTTTTTAATCCAAAAAAAGGGCTTGCATAGCTGAACTTATTTTACCATATAACAAGAAAAATATATTTTAAATCTTCATTTAATAATAAAGAAATAACTAACGTACATATACAAACTAAATTTGAAATAAAATTGTCACTAAATAAACACATTGAAATCAATAAAAAAAAATAGAAATTGTACTAAAAAAAAAATACTTTTTTAAAAAAAAGAATTAATTTTTACCGTGCAATTATAACATATTGTTAAATTTACTATTATTGGTTCAACTGACTCTAAATTTTTGATCAGATAATCAAACTTTAACATTCTTAAATAAAATATCAAATGAAAAATTAAATAATTGTTTCAATGTCTAAACACAGTTTCATATAACTTTCTTTCCATGACCTATAACATAAAGTTATTTGAGAAAACAATGCACATGAAAAAAATTTCATCTTGTAATGTAAATTTCTATGATCTTATTGAAATAATGAAAATACTATTTTTAGTTTAATTTCACTTTTATTACAATTTTCCCGGTCGGCTGAGTTTCGTCTTGACCAACATTGTCAGACTGGTGAGAAACTAAACATTTTTTGATTATACAAGTAAAAACGGGGCGAGTCGTAAATGTTTTTTTTATTTTTTATAAATTTATTGCAAAAAATTGGTATACATACTTAATAACAGGGAATCTATATAAAACTAATTATTGTAAAATGAAAACGGATTATTCTCTGCTTATGATAGTCTTCATCTAACATGGCTCAGCTCGTTCTAAAATGGAGATTGTTTTATAATTTCGCGAATAGGCGAGATTATAATTATTACTAAAATTCTGTTTCACCAAAAATGTCAGAGGACCAGTTGCACAAAAAATTGTTGTGCTAAATGCGTAAAACTTAAATAATTATTGCGTTTCTCGTAAAAGCTAACAAAATAGGTCGTAAGTTTTAAGTAATTTTTTCCCATTTTGCGGAAAACACAACTCAACTAAAAAAAAAATATTAAATAACTGAACTTTTTTATGTAACTGGTACTGAAAATAATTAAAATTTTGACTTCTGTTACGTATCATTCAATTAAATATATATTTTTCATTTCTATCCAAAAAACCACGAAATGAACTGACGATTTTTTCATCCAATATTACAACATTATGCATTGTGTAGTTAAATATGAAAACTTGATGGAAAATCATTATTTCTGTCACGTATTTTAGCGGTAAAGGATGTTCCCGCATACAATGCACTTTGTTACTGCAAAATCAGTGCAATATGCTGCAGTTACAGACCATACTGCTAGATGCAGTCGGTGTGAAGTGTACTGTATTTAATCTCATAACTGCACAACCCCCTAATAGGGTCACAATTTTGACAAAATTCAATTAGGATAATGTCGACCATATTTTGACTCTCCGGCTGCGGCTGTGAGAAATTCCACAATTGAGATCAAATAAACAATTATATTGTCTGGCATTTTCGTTCACAGGAAGCTTACAAAAGCGAAGTACATATTGTATCGTGATGAATATAAAATTTTCTTCAACGCTAACTCTTTTCGCGGAAGATAAACATGAATAAACTTTTAATTAATTGAAAGAAATTAATTCTTCCTAAAAGTCCTGCCATTGTTCTAGTTTGATATTAATACATTTACGTCATTATTTGTTTACTTCGATTCTTATTTAAACTGTATTTTATATGGACGGTTATATTGCAATATGCCGCAACCAACCGTCGCAGTGGTTGGCTATTGCTATTGATATCGATATAAGATATTGCTTTTAGCAATAAGTCCGCCAAAGTATGCATTCTTCGTTCTTGAAGTTTTTAAATATAACACATAAATAAATGATAATTTTATTAATATTTAAAGAATAAAATTTGTGATCAAACATTTAACTGAATTTTATGAAATATTTGTATAAAACTACTTGCCAACGTTTCTAAGTTTACAAGTAACAAGACATGCATTTAGTTAAATAAAAAAAGACGAACAAGACCTAAATTATTAATAACTTAATCGGTGCATGTAAGACGGCGTCCGTGGTGTAGTGGTCAAGACGCTTGATTCACGCACGGAAGGTTCCGGGTTCGATTCCCGGTGAGAACACAAAAAAATAAAATGTGATTTTTCTCAAGCTTGGGTTCTCTGTGATGTAATTCACCACTGTAATTAGGCTTCCTGGCCTGTTATGTTGCAAAAAAAAAAAAAAATGTAAATGTAAAAAATGTAATGTAAAAGAATTGCCTACCAAAAGCGTAGCATAGAGGTTTTATATTTTTGTCCAACAACTATGGTGAAAAAGTTTTTTTTTGCACCACAACAGGCTAGAAAACCCAATAACATTACAAAGTACCTTGAGAAAACTTACATTTAATTTTTGTGTCCTCACCGGGAATCAATCTCTTTCATGTGTGAGTCGAGTGTCCGGTGGACCACAAACCTTAATGTAAGTGTCTCAAAGGCTACATGTGTATATTGGGTTTTGCATGTTGGTTTAATTGGTGTTCTGACGAAGAGACGGGAACGTCTCAAAACTTTTAATCATAGAAAAGTCGGTCAGGGGTTAAATACAAATGTTCAATAACATTTTGTCTACGAAAATAGCTTAAGTATGCAGAAGTCCTTAAAAATGTATTCTTCGTGTATTGGTAAAATGTCATAGCCACGAAAATTCTTTGACCTTCAAGCGATGTTATAATATCAGTACAAGGCCACAATATGTCCGATTCCCCTTGAAAACAATATGTACGGATATCAGTAATGGTATAAGCCGTTTTTTTATTAATTACTAGAAGAATGCTAACTAACGTTGTCAAAAATTAAATTAAGGTCATTCGCTTATTAAGATAAAAGTGCAAACGTTTATTGAATAAGTGAAATGCAAGTTCTGACATATTGTACTATAATCGTCAATATGATGATTTTCGTTGAAGAATGTAAGTGCAAAAGTTTTCAAATTTTATCTGAAATTTCCGCAAAACGAAAAATAAAATGACATTTAAAAAAGTACTTGTCAAAGCGTGTGAACTTTTTCATAATTGTTGAATTTAATGTTTTTTCTATGTTACACAATCTATGTTTAAAAGAATTCTAACAATAGTTCGTATTGACGCTAGGTATTCGAAAGGTTGGGTGATTTTGAAGGGCACGTGATGAACAGTTAATTTGAATTTTACTAAGGAGCTGGGACGAATCAGCTTGACTCTTAATAATTTTATATGGAAAAGTGAGGTCTTTTAATGTTCTCCTTTTTTCAAGATTAATAAGTTTATGAAAACGTGCAGATAAGTCATATTTTGGAAATATATGCATGTCTTGGTGTTTTTGTATTATTTTTTAAGTGTCTTTACAAAATATTATTTTGTTTTTTACTTGATGTAGCTCAATGTTACAGCACTGCGCCTAAAAAATATTTTAGCACAGTCTTTTAAAAGTTAAAGACTATTGATCTAAAAGGCTTCATGGAGGCTTTTATTAAATAACTTTTCATCTAGACGTGTTAGTAAAAATTACCTTTTCTAAGTGGCGCTTAAAAAATCTATCGATCATGCTCGTTTTACGGGACTTAAGCCTTTCACTTTTGAAAGCATTCCCCATATAAACAACTGTCGATGGCTCTATTTACCCTCTTGTTCGTAGAGTGCGCAAATCACCCACTTATATCCTTGGATCAACCATTCTTTCTCTCCGCACCCCGCTGACTTTCCTTTATACGCGAGTAGGTTCTCCCTTTGTGAATACATAATCATGTAAAAATACAAGTGCTCCAATACCCAAGGGGTTAACTGAAAAACATAAAAAAATACTGCCCCATTTGGTAAATTGGTAATCGATTCGTAAGCATAGCCGCAGGTGTACGTACCTTCTAGAATAAATAATTCCCGGGGACTACACGATGCAAGTGGGTTCTTCAATCGACCAAACTGTTTGTTGTTCTTTTAAACAAATGTAAAATATCCTTAAAACGTAGTTTTATAGAAGTTTGCTCCTGTTTTTATGACGGAGATTTTAAAATTTTAATTTCAATTACTACAACCATTCTTAATATTAAAATATTATCCAATCAAAGTTGAAACCAATTAAATTTTTTTTTTGAACTGCGAAGTTTGTTTGTATAACATTGTTTTGTAATGACGTATTTTATATAACTGATTTAAAAAGTTAGTAAATGGTTTATAATAAATATGATATTGGCACTAAATTAACTCTCAAACGACTGTGGTAAATAATTCTTTTGTGTACGGTGATATAACATCGTGTTACCACTAACAAAACATAGAGACATTTTTTTTTTTTTTAAAAGTAAGTACTTACTTGAGTTCTTATTATTAACACAAATATTAAAAATTTTCAAACCATTTTCTTCAAGTCGTAAATAACTTGTGCTAGAAAATAGAAATCAAGATGTGGTAGAGTGGAATTTGAACCTCAAACCTTTAGCCCGTGAGTTTACAATACTACCACCGGACCACAACCTGGTTCACATACTGTGAAAATAATTTGTTTTTCATAATTTATGAAATGAACATACATTTAATTAAGCCCTGTAATAGCATAATAATTCAAAGATCATAAATACGCCGGCCATCTTAAATGAGTGTGTGCATCCCCCATCACTTTTATAACCGACTGAACGTTTTCCTCACAAACACCGGCCACAGTACAGAGTATCTATCTTTTTTGTTTTAGGTTCTATCTTCGGGCTCTTTTTTATACATATTTATTGCTATATTGGCGTCACATTTATTTTTCGCGTAGAAAAGATTAATATTTTTTTTATTTCAAATCCAGCATAGTTATACAAACTTTACTTTCTGAATCCAGTATGAAAATGTTTAATTAAACATTGCAAAAAATACAACTTCATCATTAAAAAAAATAAAAGAAATATATCAAGTCTTGTATCGTTCGAGATTAGTGTGACATCACAGCCACACAAGAGTTGATGTGATTTGAATCAACAAAAAAAAAACAATTCGATTTTTTTAAATAGCAAAATCAGTTTTTTTTTCAACGACATGACGTTCAAATGTTTAAAAAAAATTCAATGACAGAAACTTACATTCAATAAAAGTTAAATACATATTTGGGATTAAGTTGAAAGACTGACCAGAGAAGTTTCAATCATACGTACATAATTGATTACGATGCATGTTAATCATTCCTTTACTGTCCCAAAAACATTTGCGCGTTACAGTGCTGTATAGTCATTACACGTGCAAGAAATGATAAATTTTTAATCGAAAAAATGTAATATACACAGGCAACTGCTTAAATTATTTATAGTTAAAGTCAAAAGGGAAAATATTTTTACTCTAATAGATAAAAACATGAAAAAGTCATAAGCTCATGCTCGCAGCGCGGGCGAAACAACCGCCCCTGACAAAAGTTGGGTAACAGGCGCTTGGGAGAAGTACTAGAAACTTTGCTGTTCGCGCGTGTGACGTGTCAAATTGTATCTCTTGCTTCTGAATATAACTGTATTATCGATCTGAGACGTAAAGAGTGTGTGAGACAGTTATATATTAGGATTACTTTTTTGCTACGTACCCAATATGCGATACATTGGTTAACTTTTTATTGTATTGGTGATTTATCTCCGAGTAAAAAGAAATGGTTTTTCTGTTCTCAATAACCATTAATAATTAAATAAAAAAATATTTTAACCCATATGTAAATGTATAACGGAGGAATACCGAAAATTTTAACCCATAATTTATTATATTTTTGGGGATATTCAAGTCATTAGTTGCAATAAGTAATAGCTACACATTACTTTCTTCATGTCTTCATTAACTTCTTGCTATAATTTACATAATAGACAAGAGTAACTGCAATTAAAGTTTTTGTTAGATAATATATTCTGTTAGTTTCGAAACACCGTGTATATTGTAGAAACGACTTTATGAATTAGTTAATTTTTCCTTTAATAAATTTTGAGCAGCGGTGAGCTTCTGATCTTGGCGTATTTGTGAAGTTTCTATTGAGAATTAAGGAAATTAATAATTATTATTTATCTTCAAAGGTATCTCTAACATTGCCTCAAGTCAAATTTCTCACTTAGCTTGTCAAAGGAAAAATAAAAGGAATTAATATTTCAACCATTTTAGGTCATAATTTTGCTATATTTGGTATTATATACTAGACTGTAGCTAGACTAGACTGTAGCTAATTTTTTTCAAATAATAAATACCTAGAATCAATAAACTTTTAAAAGAAAAATAAACGAATTCGTATTTTTTACTCCAGGTAAGATGTTCAATTTGTATTTTTGAGGACAGAATAGTTTTCCAAATAATTTATAAAAATATATGGCTTTTATATTGTAATTGTTTTAATTCGTGGAAAAACCATATTTTCATCAAATATCTATGATGTTTAATTGCTGGAACAAAGAGACCAGATGCAGAAGTTATTTTGAAATTGGGATCAACTGAACAATTAATAAATATTTAAAAAGTGACGTTTAAAATAAGTCCAGAATTGTTGATCTAAATTGATAGACATTTTAACTTTTTAGAATCGAGAATATAAATAGCTAAGCATTAACATAACAAATAATTAGTCAATTGTTGGTTCAAGTATTTTTGTTTCGATAATTCCTTCGATATCTTGTGACTGTCAAATGTTCGAATTGTTCGAATGTAAAAAAGCAGAAACGTATTATTAATGTTTGTGGTCAAACATTTGAAGTAATGTTAGTAAATTTAAGTATATGGCCACTTACCGACTTTTTTAGTCTACCGGTTTCGAGACGTACTTGTCTCTTCGTAAGACATGCAAATACTAAATTACACCTTCACCTTCATTATCACCGTAATAAATAAATAGTATTTCCAAAAATACATAAATCACATGCAGATTTATAAAGATGCGAACACACTATTTTTTAATAAAAAATGTACTAATCGAGTAACCCCACCTCTACCCCCCCCTCGTTACCCCTACCAATTTTTCAATGTAAGATTAAATAAATTTTTTAATTAAACTAGTGCGTGTTTAGTCATGGTGGTGTTTGCATATACTAATATTTACTAACATCAGTTAAACTGAAACGTGTTCAGAGAAAATTATGTACGTTTTGTGATAAACATATGTATTGTTAAAAGTATCAATCCAGGAATTAAATGAAAGGGATACGGACTGACGTTTTCTTTCTTTTGGCACTTATTCCAGGATGGCACTCGATCGTTTTATTAGCACTTCACGTTATTTGATTGATTCGCGCACGTTATATTCGATCAATTTTGAAGAATAAATTTTTGATTTTCGTGTGTTGTTTGTTACGATATGTTACAAAAAGTATTGTTACTTTCTTGAATTGCCACCGGAAGAATGACGTAAGGGACTGTGAAACTTAAGCCGAGGGTTTCCGGATTTCAAAACATAGGACAAATTGACACTTGAATTAAATACAAAGAGATCCAAAACATTATTTGTACATTCTATAACATCAAGTCGCTGTGGTTCGTTTTTGTCCAACAGTCAATTCTCAAAGAAATTTAATCAAGTTTACAAGAGTTCTAAAAAAGTATTTATTTACAAATCTTAATTTTTAATTTTTGACAGGGCACTTTTTTATTTGGTTTTCTGCCCTAAAAAAAATACTCCCGTATTTTTTCAATTTTTATTAAATTATATCTAGGGATCGCAACCAAAGTTAGACTTTTTTTTTTTTTTTTAAAACACTGTATTAATCACTATTTTTATTTATTTGTATAAAACGTTTACATGCAAAATAAATCTTAAGATTACAAATAAGGATACCTTTTTAATGTAAAATCATTTATATTAAGAACGCAATGGTTGATTTTTTTGAATAAGGATATTTTTTCTATACTCTTTTACCAACAAAAGCAAATATTGTTTTTGCTCTTCATCGATTGTCATCAATTTATTATATTTTTCCATTAAAACAACACCGCGCTCGGCAATATCATTCACTACCCACATGAAATGGACCATTTTCTTTGCAGTCTCAAAATTAGAGTCTTCATCTCAAGTTTCAACATCTCAATTCAAAAACTCTGATGAGATACTCAGAATCTGGAAAAATCATAAAGAGTTGCAAGTCACAAAGACTTTTATTCTTTTTTCGGTGATGTGTTCAAATGTTATTTCTTTTTGAGCGATCCTCTACACCTTCAATTCTTAGTGCATCTATCATATTTATCTTGAACTGAAAGTTTGTTGTCAAAAAATGCAAAAGACACCAATTCTTCCGACAAGTACCATCAATGGCCTATTATTTTTTTCATGGTGACTTTGGCCATTGTTTGGTTTATATTTTCAAAGAACGCAAGTTTTTTAAATGATTGTAAGTCGTTTTTCAGCACCAAATATCCGAAAGAGGCTTAAATTAATATTTTTAATTTATTATGACTGTGAAAATACATATTTCATTCACCGCTTTCTCTCCCTTTTTTTATCAGTTTAAACTGATGTTTAAATAGGAAAATTTTCAACAGTAACAATATATAGCTTAAGTTATCCATCTAACATGGTGAAAACCAGCAGGCCTCCTAAATGAAACCCCTTTTTTAGAAACTCTTCCCAAGTATATGATCGTAAGATTCAGCAACTCATGTTACATAATTATACAATTTAAAAGGGAGAATTGATTCAAATTTTGCTACACATTTATAGAAATAAGTGTTTAATTGAGATTTAATAATACTAATGAAATAGAATGCTTACCTTAGTGACAAATTTTTGTTTTTGTATACTTTTAAAGAGACACAATGCGTGTACTGCTCGGTCGCTTGAACGTAACTAAAAATTATATAGTAATCCCGCGATGCAAGTTCTCACTTTGGCCATTTTAGAACTAACCAATGCGCTATCTAGCGAGCGTTTGTTGAACTACGCCCTTTTGTCAAAATTTAAGTGAAAGATACTGGTGATATCAATCGTTTCCGCATATAAACTCAGTTTTGAATATTTTTGGACATTGTACACTTTTTATGCGAAAAGGCGATATAAGAGCTTTAGAACTATGAAGAATTGTGAACAAAAGTGAAAGAAAGAGACAGTCACCCACTGTCTTATCTTAAGCCATTTCAGTTACCTAGGATAATCAGAAATGTGGTCATATTTTTAAATACCTAAAATATACCTTATTAATGTATTCTAAAGTCTTTCAAGTTTATTGAGTAGCACACCGCTTAAATCTGTCATGAAAACATCAGCGTTATCAAGAGTAGGTAGTAATTATGCTTGTAAGTGAGTGAGCATTTATGAGTAAGAATTTTCGCAACCTTCTGAGTGAGTGTAGACTGAAAAATATTTTGTTGCTTAATTCATTAGTATGACCTCTCCAGCATAGATGTTCATCCATTAGTACTCCTAGTTTTTTTAAAATAAATTTCCTATATTGGATATTGGTACCATTGACATTAAAAGGAATTAAGAGAAGATACGTAAGCATTTTTTACTTCCCTCAAACATAATTTGTGTTTAAGATGGGTTTTTAAGTAAACTGTACGTTTTTGACTATATTGTTACACCAAAAGAAATCAAAAACCAGTCCCAGAACAATTAATTTTGCAATGTAGAGCAACATTCAAAATCAATACTTCAATTCAAGAAATCGGGCTTAGAATCTCAGGCGTTATAGGCGAATGCATGAAGATATTACACTGAAATGTTGCACATTGTGCAAAGTGGCCACAGAAACCAGCCAATGACGGATCATACGCTCAATAAATGCCTAGGCTTCCGTGTTTCATTCTTTAAACTGTTATCCATCTCTGTTATATGTTTATATTTATAACTCAAAAGGAGGTGAAATCCAGTTCTTGCTTACGAACATTTAAAAAACACAAATATTTTTTTTTTATTAAAAAAAATGGTTTCCAGAATGTGCTTCAAATTTTGTACTTGAAAATTCCAGAAATAGAAAAATAATGCTATGACCCTAATTAGATTAGATTTCTGAGTAGGACTTAAAATCATAAAGTTTCTAAATTACGAAATATTTTTCGTTAATTAATTCTGTTGATATAAGGTTTTATCGTAATTCCACTTTCAAAAAAACTTTATCGCATATCAAAATATGTTCGGTGGCGCAATTTATTCTTCCTGAGAACAGAGTGGCCAGGAAGTAAGTAGCCGCTAAATGGCTCGGGTCAGTGCGTCAACGGTTTTAATAATTCAACATTCAAAATGGCTAAGCTGGAGATTTGTGGCAGCTTAACGTTGGCCAACTTGTACTGGCTGGTGCAAAAACAATGTCTTCTCTGGGTCTTGATTTGTAAAATTATCTCGTCTAATAAGCAAAAAAAAAGTCTTAAAAACCCCTGATTAGACACGGCTCGTAGTTTCTTATATTATTAATGTTTTTTAAATACGAAATCAAACCGCAATCACTTTTTCTTCTCTTTTTTTAAAAATTAGTGCAATAAGGCCTATAATAACATATGACAAGGGATAAAGCAGTAAAGACCACCCAAATACTGACAACTTCCGAGATAAAAACATTGAAGATGGTAGCAGATTACGTTAAGAACACTTTAATAAGATAGATACCTGAGGCTGAGGATATGGAAAGGTTTTTTTTTCAAATTTTATTTATTAAAAGAATACAACAGCCATTAAAGTTTTTTTAAAAATTTTATTTGTTTATTTATTAATTTACACGCCCTACGGGCTTTTACATATATTTGAAATTCCATTCAAGTGCAGCAGTGAAACATAAGTATGTAAATTTAGTTAAAATTAAAGATAATATAAGAAAAACTAAAAGATACAATAATAAGTAAAAATAAGGAATTGTACCAACATAGGTATAGGGTACTTAGAAAAATATTAAATAAATTTACATATGAAAACATAGACACATACATATACATACATATAAGTATATACATTGTTATAGAGATACATGAGAAAAAAAAAAGTAAATAAAGAACAATATTAAGAAATTTTATACAAATTAATTTGTAACCTTTTGAATACTAAACCTATATTTATATAAAGACATACGAAATATATCACTTATAAATAAACAAACATTATAGGCCAATTACAATTTTCTACACATTACTAAATACAATGTCAAAAAAAGAAAAAAAAGGTGTACCTTTAAAAAACCACTCCGCATCATTCCAGTTATAAAAAAAACATATTACAATAATAATGAAATGATGAAAAAATAAAAGAAAAAGTGTTTTGTTTACTCGGACTTTAAAATCCTTTCGCTGGCGGATCCAACGAAGTAACCCCAGGTTAGCCCTTCCTCCTTTCTTTTTTCAAACAAATGAATTAATTACAATAATTGATAAGTCCAAAAAAAAAATATTAGGTCAGTACAGTTATATTTAATTTAATATTTTTTTTCAATTAGGGTTCTAGCATTTTCTTCAAATTTGTTTGAAGTGAGGAAATATATATCGATTTCAGTAAAAAACGTGTTATAATTATTTAGAATTCTAAGAAAAGATGCATTCTTATTAATTTGTGCTTGAAATGCCAACATGAAATAATTGTTACAGCCAATTTGTATACATGAAGTAAAGAGCAAAGAAAAGACTGTAGGGTCATGTTCAAATAATAAACACTACCAGATAACCTTATATTGCACTACACAATCAGCCTCACAACTCTTCTTTCCTCCCAAAAGATGGAAGAACAGCTAAGAATCCACCTCACGGGAAGAATATAGAATAATATTAGTTTATAGCAAAGAAAAAAAACAATATGCTTTAATAAAGTACTGACCTAATTCATGGTCAAAATACTATTAATTCTAACGAATACATTTGAATTGTGTTTCGCTACATTAACTAACTGTGTATATTTTTACTTGTTAGAAATCACAAAGCTTTCATTAATAAACTTCTACCTTGTTGCTTTTAAACAGGTTTTTCACTTTTGTTGGTTCTTTACCTGACAAGTTTCAAAGTATTATTTATTTAAATATTCATATTTTTTCCATTATAAACTATAATTAATATTAAAAATAATGTGACATCACTAGGGTTACCTTTGCCGAAAACACTTAACAATATCCTTTTTTTAAATAGGTTTACATTTGAGAATAAACAAAGAAGACTAACTTAATAAACAGAGATAATTAACAAAATATTCAGACGGTTTTAAACACAACGTGTTTGTGTTTATAATTAATTTGTGTGCATCTTTACTATTTATGTTACAAAAAGCACAATGAAAGAACAAAAACATAACATAAGCTTTACATTTATGGAGCAGTTGATTCAATATTGGTTTGGGCGAATGAGACAATCCATTTTACTTCTACCTAGTTTCATTTTCAATTTTTTTATAGCCTTTTTGAACATTTTATCGTTACTAATTGTTTTAATAGATAGTGGAAGTAGGTTTTAGATTTTAATTGAATAATACTCAAAATCTCTTTGGCCGGAAGTGGTGTTAGTTTGTATTCGTTAGCAATATACAGTTATATTTTTTTAAATATGTATGTATCTTAGTAAGGGCATAACATTTTGTGTCACCCATTACATTATACAAACACACTACCCTACCAGCAGCAGTAGCGGTGCGCAGTAGTAATGTTACAGTGAGGCGCTACGCTTTCATAGCGTGCCTCGCTGAAGTAAGTAAGCTTTACATATGAAGCAGAATTTTTTAATGACTTTCCCGTCCCAAGGACGGCATCCCTTGTTTTCCGTGATGGAAATAAATTAACGCTTTCAAATCCTCATGACTCCATTCACTTTGAGGCCTTTTTGTCGCCCGCCTAATATCCCGACATAATGTCCATTTGACAGTTACTCCTTGTTTTAATTCCGTGTTACTTGTTAGGTCATTTGTATTCATTTCCTTATCAAAGCTTCCGACAGCTTATTTATAATCATTTGTATAAAATAAAGGTGGACCGGAGTTGAATTATTTGCTTGTTGGAAAGTTTAGTCATAAAATATTTTACCACCATATTTTGAAAGCATTAGTAAAACTAATATATATACCCAAGATATTCAGATGGTAATTTTTGCCCCAAAAACATACGTTACTGGGTTATTACGCCTTGTGTCATAAGAACTCTATGCATATATGTTGGGTTGCGTTGTAACGTTGATCATCAATTTTTGATTACACTACACGCGGAACAATAACCCAAAAAACTCAACGCTCATATAAATAGCTTTAAATGTTGTCAAGTGAGCTATATGGTAGTTAGTTTTTTTTCAAATCACATAGTAGTAATTTTGTTACAAGAGTACTAAAAGTTGGCAACCACAATGTTTTTTTATTCATACATTTAACTTTCAACGATTATTATTTTGTTAGTTTTCATTTATTTTTTTTTCAGTAATTAAACTTAAAATTGGACTGTTGAATATATTGATATGCTTTATTTCATGCATTTGACTAACCATTCGATCATTTTTTTAGAATATCCCACAACTCGCCAGATGTCTGACGATCCCGAGTTTGAGGCACCAATCGGGAACCTTACATATCCTGTTGGAAGGGAAGCCATCTTATCGTGTACAGTCAACAATCTGGGAAAATATGGGGTGAGTTTGGTCAATATTTATTTAATTCACCGATACATTTGTCTCAAATATAAAAACAATAACCCTATTTACTTTTTACAAAGGAAAAACTACCTTCACCATGCGTTTGACTTTGTTATTATTTTTTTTATTTTTTTTGCTTACTTCTTTGTACTTTATGACATAATTATTAATGGACAAATATTACATTGGTACAAAAAATAAAGTTTTTATTTAAGAACTTAAACCCGTTTTACAAAAATAAGCGAAATACACTCAAAACAGGAAAAGATTGATTTGAAATGAATGATTATTTCTTTAAACTTTAAGGTATACATATATTATGCCATTTTTACATTTGAATGTCAATTCATTTACAAGAAAAGGAAGAAAAAAAAGAAGGTGAATAAAAAAAATTGCTACTCTACAATACATGTACATAAATGATACACAATTTATGTGTTAATGATTCGTATTTTTCATTATTGTCGTGCTTTTGCACCTATAGATTACGCTTATAGGGTATAAAACCTTATATACCCGATAAATAACTGAGTTGCAAAGATTAAACCCCCGCTGTGCCAGCAGGTGTCCTGCAAGATATCGAATCCTCCAATAACAAAATAAAGTTGAAATTTCGTACTTATTTATCACAAGACCGTATGAATTTCCAAGACATGGCATGCATCAATCACTCTGACTCCCAAAGACAAGCAATGTCATAAAAGAAAGACGTCACCCCTTTCACTTACTTTCAATTTTAATTAAAATTTTAACTTATTTTTGTATTTTTGTTAATATTTCGATGATCTCATTAAAACATTTTATCACCTTCTTCTTTAGCCCGTAACTGTAAACTTCTAAATGAAGGCCTCCTCCAATCCCATCCTCGCCAAACGGTCTAAAGTTCGACATGATTTGTTTTGGAGGGATTTTGGCATTTAAAAACCACGCCGTTTTGCAGTGTTTTTTGTTATTTCATCTACTCGCATGTCTTAACTTAAGACCACGAATTAAGACCAGTCATCTGCAAATCTGAGGTGACTCAAGTACATGCTATCGATCTTTGCTCCCTTATTCTCAATTAAGGGTTTTAAAAACATCTTTTAAGGCTAGTGCAAATAGCTTTAACGATATTGTGTCCTCTTGTGTAACACTACAATTTCCTTTCTTTATGTGTATCTGTTACTACAGACGCGCTACTAACAACATGCGTTATAAAATTTTGCGTCCTTAACTTTGGATTTTTTCCTTCTCTACTCACAACGAAAACAAATAAAATTTTGCCACAAAGAACTGCATTCCAATTCTATACGATGCATCTGATGCGCGAATAATCGCGGAAGCTTAAGTTCGAATAAGCTTAGCTTTTATTAGGTTTGGCTTAGTTATGCAGTGTTCCAGAAAGATTATCCATATTTGATATCAAAATACCTCCATTTCCGCTTCTCGTACATTCTTGTTCGTGCAAATCTCCATAGTTCTCGCCTTTGTGGTATTAATCTCGACACAGCTACGCCGTAGTACCAACTCAACAATCTGCAATAAATATAACTGGCAACTTTGGTTTCAACAAACTGTTCCCGTACTGCCTCCGTATCCTACGAGCGCGCTTACCGTCGCGGCCGACGACGACGTAGCGCGCTGACAGTCGAGTGATACAAGGGAAATTGAATTCAGCATTTGGCGGAGAAATTTGGTTTAATCAAAATTACAATTTAAGTTATTTACGCGCTCTGAAGGGAGGAGGGTTAAATTAATGGTTACATCCTGCAATCCGATGCACTAAACTAGTATTATTTTGTTAAGTGAGCCATTCTCTTTGTCCAGGCAGACGATGAATACAATTCGGTGTGTAAAATTGAACCAGAACACTGAACGAGTGTTTTCAACTCCACAGCTGGTCAAGGGTAAAAATCCTCAAAATGTGTCAAACTTGGTGCGTCCACCTACCATTTTTCAGTTCTTGGGTTCGATTTCTGGCAGGATGAGCGTGAAATATTTATTTCAACGGTTGTAAATACAATATTAACATATACATTTTTTTATTTATTTCAACAATATGTTTCCACATACAGTCAACAATGGTTCGATTGCATAATAAAGAAAGGTTGAAAGACAGACAAGCCAAGTTTCTAGATAGTAATCAATTAATCAATTAATTATGGTACACTCTTTAATGTGTGTTTGCGTAAATATATATATATATATATAAGAGAGTGCGTTTGTGTGTATTTGTATGAGAGTAAGTAAAAGCGTGTGCATCATTAAAAAGCAAGTGGGAGTGTATCGCAACCCAATAGAATGGGTCTTAATTTATTTTTGAATAAATTAAGGGACATGTTATATATATCAAGAGATTTAAAAAATACACATTATTTGAAAAAAAACATTAAACGAAAGAGTCTTGTGCATGGTTTGTTCTACAAATTGGTAGATGGAAAAATTTGAACTATGCGAACAGGAGAATAGTGATAAGATAACTAGGAAGATATTGTCTTTAGGCAATATGCCCGTCCTTATACGTATATATAGTGTAAAATAAACAATAAATAAATTATTTTGCATAAATTCATTTAACTTAATAATTTTTTCACCACCATTTTTATGAAATGTAAAATAAAAACCCGCAGTTAAATTAAAAATCACATTTCAATTTTTCTTTATGGACAGAAAAACGAGTGAGCAAATATAACAAAACTCCTTTACGGATTCATTTTCTTTGAAGTGTCAAACAAGGTACAAAATAATACGTTTATGTACGGCGACTTTGTATAAAGGAAGAAACACAAGCACATTCCGGTAAATATTTGCATTCTCCGGACACCCTGTATCACAACTAATTAAAAACTCTGGAAAACGTGGGAACGGACTTGCAATGTTTTTTTGGAGTCCTTTTGACTTCAATTACGTTTTTCAAGCGAAACAGGAGACTTTCTCGCGCGGGTTTCTAACCAGGTAAAAAATATATTTTAAAATTATTAATGGAAAAATCTAAACGAAATGTGCGTTGTTGTATTGAAACATCGAATGTTACAAAATAAAACATGAAAACTAATCAACGTTTCTTTTTTCGTATATTTTTACTAAGCTACTTTAATAATGATGGAAAAAAAATTATAAGCAGAAAATTTAGAATTTAGAGCTTCAAACATAAATTACAAAAAAGTTTACATAACTGAGCTTCTATAAGATATGTTTTTACGTTTTTATTTTTATTTCGTAAAAAAGAAATACTTGAGTACTATTTAAATTTTCAGACCATTTCCTAAAAGTCGTAAATAACCTGTGCTGGAAAAATGGATATCAACTTGTGGTATAGTGGGATTTAAACCTTGGACCTTTGGTTCGTGAGCCCACAATACTACCACGGAACCACAACCCGGTTTGTTTGTTTTTATTTAAAAGAAATATAAATACTTGGTTTTGGTACTTCCCCTGAAAATGTTTTTTCTTTTTGATTTATTTATATAAGTAGTTACAAAACGCAAATATATTACAATTTTTAATTGGAGCCATCATCATCATCGTTTTACTATCCGCATCCGGTGGTCCATAGGACACTGAGTTGGTACGACAGTAGAAGCGTTTCTTGGTTATTTTTGGTACATAGACGGTAACAAAGGGTTACCATAAAAGGAACCACCTTTCTTATCCATGTTTCTCCTCGACCCTGCCAGGAATCGATCTCAGGATTTCAAACATTACAGAAGTGATTGACGTCTACTAGCAGATTTTTATCCCATGAGAAGGCATCGAGTCGAAAGCCCTCATCCAGGGTTCTAGTTCCATTTCACATCTGAACTTTACAATTTACCACCCGCACACAGAAAAAAAAGATAGTGTTCAATCACTTATATTTATGAATTTGTCTTCAAAAATAGATTATAAGATTTAAAAAAAAGCTGAAAAATTATTTAATAATGCTATTATATAAACAATCCATTTACTTATTTCAAAGCATAATTATTCTTAAAAAATACAAATATGTTTTTTTTTAAAGATGCTTATTCAAATTCTATTTGTAACCTCAGAACAAGTATTCCTAGTGAAGAAGATTCTTAAATTGCTTTTGTGTAAAAAATATTTTTCACAGTAAGTAAATTTTAAAAAAAATGTATTTGAAAAAATCTTTACGTGCGCTGCATGTGTAAGTACCCCAGTGTAACGTGTCATGATTATTTTGTGCCTGGACAGTGAAATATTAAATCCCACATCTTAAACTAATATTTTTGTCGACCTTGTCAGAAATCAAACACGGAACCTTAAGAATTGTACTAACCTACCCCTATACAATGAGGCGGACTCATATCCGATTTCCGATTTAAGGTTTTTTTTTTCGAAAAAATACATACAACTCTTTAGTTAAGTTGTATTTTATTCGTCAGCACATCTTTCTTTTGATTTAGTTGAAATAAAAAAATATATATATACTGAGACCGAAAAACATTTTTTACTTTACTGTAGGTAAGCATATTATAATTCAAACAGGTATTTTTTGTTATTATCATATTTTTCTACATATTACGGGTGTAATGATTCAAACGAGTAATTTGAATTATTATCAAATTTTATTTGAGGTAGTAGTAAATCAACTACGCGTAATTTATTAGTCATTTAATTTAGTTCTCAAATTAAGTACAGTGGGTTTTGGGTATAAAAATCAATACAGCACAAACAAACAGCTGATTAAACTATTTTAAACTAATTTTGGATGTAATAAATTGCTTTTAAAACACGTTTACATAATTATTGCGTGACATTCCTAATTTAACAATTCTATTCACTGATTTCCGAATTTCGGGTTACTTTTCTTTCTTTCCATATTTATTCCAAGGTCTTTTACTGAATTTATCATGCTATAAAATACATCTAATATTTTGTATTCATAAAAGTATGATTAACTTACATTTTCAACATGATCAAAGGACAATGACAAATTCTGTTTTTTATATACATTTGAATTTAAATGTTTATAGAAAATCACAACCGGAAAATATTCATAATAAATTATGGTAATTTTGTGAAAAAAACTTATCTCTATTTTCCCAAAATCTTTTTCAATAAAACAAAATATTCTGCATGAATAAGCATCTACATCAGAATTTCCTAAAATTTTTCGGCAACCGAATATTTTTTGTTATTTTTTGGTTGGGTAGTTCATAAAAATCAATAAGCGTATTAAAAGATTTATTTCTAATTTTATTATAAAAAGATTTATTTCACGAATAAACATTAGTGAATAAAACTTTCGATGACTCGGACGATTTTGAAATCTTCAATCCCAAATATGTTTGATATCAGGCACCTGGTGAGCTATATTCTTACATATAGATACATATATATTTATTTATTTATTAGTTTGGCAAATTCTGCTTGTACTAGGAGTAGGCTCAGTTTATGAAGGGTCGGCAAGCCAGAAATATTAGTATGCCTAATGTTGCAATTGGTTCCTATATGGGCAAATGCCTGTTCTAAGAAACCGATTTGTTGCGGCAAATATGGTTTTCGAATAAGTTTTCTGTAAATAAAAATAATATTTAAGAAATAGCCCAATAAACAGTTATAGCCCAAAAGAAAAGAAAAAAAAAGTACAGTTTAAAATTAAATTAAATATATAAATATACATATACATAAAACATACATACATGTGCACATACATACATATACACACACATATATATATAAACATGTATTTATATATATATTCACACATACATACAAAATATATTTGCATATCCAAAAATTCAATAAATTTATAAATGATTAAACGGGATAGCATAATATTTATATTGCCATTCTCAATAAATTCTAAGTTTCTTTACTTCCTATGATTTTCAACCAAATTATGTATACATATGCTGTGGCATCGAGCGTATATCTGCACTTTGACTATGTGGCACTATGATTCCCAGTTCACATTAATAAGTTGTAGAAAACGAAAGTTAAACAATGATAGCATTTGGTAATGTACCCAAAATGAAACAAGTTTATTGGATGATAATTCTACTTTATTTTTTATAAAATATACAAAGAGTATATTATCATGATATACAAAGGGTATACCAATACACATAGAAAATAAAGGCTATAGACTCAATCTGTTCAACAGATAGAAATAATAAAAAATGACAATAACCCAGCTAATATACTTATACATGAACAGTAAAACCCAGTTTATTCATCTTTACTTGATATTTTCAAAAAATAAAAACTAAATTATTTATATTTGTAATCTTGTCATTGTAAATTTGTTATTCCATATTATGTACGAGTATAATAATTCTTTTATCATATACCTACTAAATATATAAAAACTTGTCATGTTCCCAATCAATTAAATTAAAGTGAAATACTATTATAAAGTCTAAATGTAAAACCTTAGTTGACATTAAACATGAATAAAACCAGTGTAAAACACCAATGTAGAGTTTCAACAATAATTTTCAAAATAAATCTGTATAAATGAAATCAATATTTTTATTATTATTTTATTAATTTTTAAGTCATACCCTTTACAAATATTTTTTAATAATGGAAGGTTTTTCCCCAATATAACCAAAATATTTCTTTAATAAACTCAGTATACCCTAATTGAATTTTAATTACTCCACTTATTTTGGCTTGTATAGAAATTCACAAACATAAAATAGCAATTATTTTTAGTATATTAGAAAACTTTGTAAATATTTAAGTTAGTTTGTTTGAAAATGTCCTAACAAGAAATGCGTCACAAAATACCCTTTGTTTATTTTATAAAAAATAAAGTAGAATTATTATCCAATAAACTTGTTTTATTTTGGGTACATTACCAAATTAAATATGGAATTCTCCCAATTGTCTGCATACATAATAAACAACGATAGCTTGTTTTTACACATTTGCGTACTCTTGTAACAAATTTGTCCCGGTATAATTTAATCTTTGTATTTTTGTTTCATTTCAAAGTCACTGATTAAATTAATAGATAGCCATAATAACTCGCGCTTGAGCCTACTTTATCTGTCACGGAAATGGATTCTGAACTCGGGAACCGTTGTAACCATTTTTGGGAATATATTTCAAAAGAGTTGTTCTCGGATAGAATAACTCCAATTTTTAGCGGAACACCTATTAAAACTTCGTAAAACACTGATGTTCCGTAGAACTCAGTTTGGAAAACCCCGATATTTAAAATTCTCAATTATCATCGTTCTCAGCTTTTCCATATTTTGGCCTTTAAAAAGATGACAGTTATGAACTCTGAAAATGCCTCCATATATTGTTCATAATGTTCTCTAATACAAAAATATACTAGTTTGACAATGTCGCAAGTGCAATGAAACCGGTGATTAGTCCACCAAATCGAATCATCTAAAGTATAACCCTGTAAGTGTTATTTTTTAAATAAACAAATCTCTTTTCTCGTTGTAGAGTAAGGAAACTAATCAGGCTTTGATACCACAGAAACTCTCTCATGGCACAGAATATACATTGAATTTCTTCAATCTTTGTCCACGGGGACTGCGGATAGTGTCCGGTGTTATATCCATCATTATTTCTCGTGAGAATTCTCGGCTTGCGAGTTCGGGAAACAGGATTGCTTTAATGTTGAACGATTCAATTTATAGTCCAGAGAATGAATACTTAGTTGTTTATTACAGATTACTAATAATAACAATTATTGTATCTTTATATATATAATTCCTGTGTCCGTGTGATGTCACCGAACTCCTCCTAAACGGTTTAACCGATTTACGTGCGGTTTTCAAAGAAATATAGATCTTTGCGCTGTGCGTGTTCGTAGATATTAAAATCTTTATCTAATATGTAAAGGAGAAAAAAGGGGCATAAATGTGTTATTCATAGATCTACCAGGGTTGCATTCGAGGAAAATGCATTTACAAAAACAATGAAAAGATGTTGTTATTTTGTTGTTATAAAAAAGTTTGTTTTTGAATGTTTACAAACAGCATTTGTTTTTTATGGACATCAATCAGATTCTTTCCTTAAATTCCTTATAATTTATATCCATTTATTTATGTTTATTGGATTTTTGGTAATATTAAAATAATATTAAATTCAATACATTTTTAAAAATCTCATTGCCACATAAGTACACCTCTCTATTGGTGAAAAGACCGGAGTTTGACGTTTGCAAAAAGAATGTCATATTTGAAAAAATATTTATTTTATATTTTCCAGTTCAACCATAAACAAGTACCTACTTACGTTTAATATTTGATTATTTAAAATTGTTAGTTTTGGAATTTAATCACAAACAAGTACCTAGGTACCTACTAGTAAAAGTACTTTTCGTTCGGGCAGGACAACGTCTGTCGGGTCAGCTAGCTCATAATAATTTTCAAACAGCATATTCTGAGTTTAGGGAGAATGTGCTTGAAGATAATAATATGTGATTTTTATGGAATCTTTAAATTAAGTTCTTTTGATTCGGAAATTACACTGCGTGCGTTCGATTTAGTTTTGAGGATGCGGTGGTAGATCTGACATGGGCTCGTGCTGCAAATGCCTATGGAGATCCCCCCCTCTTTACGTCTGCGGGCTCGCTCCGTCCTAAAAGGGTAATCTTTCGGTTTTATTCGGCGAAACTAAGGGACGCGGAATTGACCCAAAAGAAGACGAAAGTGCTGGCTAACGATAAGGTCTCTCGGAGGTATCTAGAAAAATAATGAAAAATACGTCTGTTAAAGAAACAAACTTTGAAAGATCTACTTATTTATTATATATACGGCCTAAACCAACGACAACCGTTACATGCAGAAACATCAATGCAAGAAACTGAACAAAAAGAACAAAAAAACTATTTAGCAAAGACAAACAAGGGCAAAACAATTATTGTATACAATATATTTAAAAAAACGAAAGACCTAAAACTTTGAGCTAATCTATGCAAATCCAACTTCATCCCACACTGTTTAGTCGCGAAGAGATCTACAAAAAGCCGGAAGATCTATCCCAAAAAATTCCAAGTCGTGTGATAAATTGACTAATCTACACATTCTGGACATTGGGGTATAAAAACCAAAGTTGCTCTTAGAAGATTTTATAAATAGCAGAGTTTGACTTCTGGTGACACGGTTGGGAACATGAAAAGAAATTGATTGCAACAGAGATGGGACATCACTTAAAGCATTAAGTATTTTGAAAATGCATATAAGGTCCATCTTAATTCTAAGTCCTTCCAATGAAGACAGATTAAGAGATTGCTCTATTTCAAAATAGGAATAATTACCCCTTTGTAATCCGAGCAACCATGCCACTTTTCTTAGAAAACGGTGTTGGACAGATTCAATATGGTCAATATGAGTCCTGTAGAATGGAGAACAAATAGGAGAAGCGTATTCTAGATGGGGTCAAACTAGTGAGCAATAAAGAGTTTTGATGGTATTAATATTTTTGAAGTCCGCCGTCACTCTATTGATAAAACTGAGGAGTTTGAGAGGTTTGTTTACAATATTATCAATGTGTTCACGATAGGACAGTTTACTTTCTAAAGTAATGCCAAGATCCTTTATTGACGAAACCATTGAAAGGGAAGTAATTTTTAGTTTGTAGTTAAATTGTATAGGTTTTTTTCGTCGCGAAAAATACATAGAAAGATACTTATATAATTTATCCAAAGCTTTAACTTATACATCATCAACCATACTCACCCAGTGGTGCATGGGCTATTGTTCTTGTTTTATAATTGCAGTTATCATTTTTGTGATAAAATATTGCAATGATCTAAAACAAACTTTAAAACCAACGTTTCACGTCCACCCTTCTTCTCCGGGAATCAAACGTGCGCGGTAAGTGAACGCCCTAACTGTATCAATATGAGACGGACCTATCTCCAACCGATTTCATTTCTCTGTCGAAACCACTAAGGTTTATGTCAGGCACTAATTTTAATGAAATATTCGGACGTAAGAGGTATCACCCAAAAGAAACCGAACTCGTTTATTTAAAAGATATTAAATAAACTATTTTACAAAAAAACCCTTAATAACTTTTGAAGTTCTCTCCATTGAAGCTAATATATCTGTCAAATCATATATTTAATTATTGAAAATATTTTTTAAATTTATCTTCCGTGATGCTTGACATCGCTTTGTCATTTTTTCTTCACCTCAGCAACGTCAGCCGAACCCCCGTTTTTCGTGTCTCATTTCTTAGAGGCAATAAAAAAATGTCGAAAAATGTAAAAAATTGGCTCGCAAGAGGGCTGTGTGGGAGCAAATTTGGCAGCCATCCTTCTCATCGCTAAATCTTCACTTAAAAACTGTTGCACTGAACTCTAAGTAACTCAAGATAGCTCATCATCATATCATCAATTTTTCTGAGAATGATTTAACCAATTTAAGCGACATTTTAGTTGGTTCGGGCCGTTAAAGGACGTCCAGAGCGGAGTTGGTCATGAATGGACATTTCACCTCTTCTTAAACGGGAAAATCACTCAAACACTTAAGTTTTCCCCAAAACACTGTGTTTGTAGGCAGTTGTCAACATTTCAAGAGTTTTGGTGCCAGTTTTTTTGAGCAGGATGCAAAATTTTAAGGTCAATAATAATATGTGACTAATTTATATAGCGCCATTTTTGTGAAAAATCACCTCAAATGCGCTTTACAATTCTATAAATAAAATTACAATATACTTAAACTTAAGTGACATTTTATATTTTCAGATTTAAAATTGAAGGTATGATTTTTTAAAGAAGTAGGATTTTAGTTGGGATCTAAACTGACTGGGACTGTCGATGATTCGTAAGTTTAAAAGCAATTGGTTCCAGGCAGAGAAGCCGGCAACGGTAAAAGCACGATCTCTCAATTCACTGTTTGGGGAGCGCCGAATTTCAACAAGTTTTCCTCTTCCTGAATCAAATGCTGACCTAAGAGTAGATTTTCTTTGACATGTATTTTCCCTAATACAAAGGTCCGATAGGTATTTTGGAGCCATTTCATGAAGAGATTTGAATACTGTCCAGCAAAACTTGTATTTTATTCTCTCTGGACTTTTTAACCAGTGCAAATCTCGAAAATGATGTGAGATGTGAGAATATTTTGAATCGTTCATTGAAAACACGACCAGCATAGAAAACAACTGTCTCAAAAAATTTAACTTGTCAAACGGCTCCTTCTCCAGCGACGACATTTGACATTACTGACAGACAAAATATAATCAAACTAAAGCTCAGAACTTCAAAAACACCACTAACAACAATATTAGTCCGGTTTCTTTTGGGTATCCCCGAGTACACGTTTTATTCTCCTTCGCTCATTCGGTTCTTTTAAATTTTCTCTTAGCCGAAAAAATAACATGAAAATCCTTTATGTTGTCAGGGAGAAGTTCCGTGGTAATTATTATTGATAATAAAACGTAGCTCTAGATACGCAAGGTATGGCTTAGATTTAGTGGTATAGTATTTTATTACATGTGCGTGATCTCCTTCCATTTGAAATATTATATTATTTGTATTCAACTACGAAACAATATTATTATGTCTTCTGATAATAAAGTTTTATCATTTTCTGTTTATTCAAGCTTGGTTTTATTTGGACTTTTATTGCACTTCTCTAAATGTGAAGATGTTTTACGGTAAATTTTGATAGATTTCCTATACACTGAAATTCTATTTGTAAACCAACATTGAAATATAAATTAAAACGGGGCCATATTGTGATTTATACTTTTGTCTTTTTGTATGAATAAATTAAATGCAAAACTTCCTGTGCGTAATTATTTTATGCAGGAGACTGCTGCGAGACATTACATAGATTAATATATAATACTATTAAACGGGTCCAAATGTTTATTGAAATTTATGTTTGTGAAATAATTTTTAACAATATTTTGAGTTTGTCCAAACTTTTGTAAAAAAAGGACTGGATTCAACTCCCTGGAGAGCTGTTAACATTAACAACATATTACAACAGAGATGAAGAGAATTTAAGATAAGGTAATATATAAGTCAAGGCATATACAGGGCTTATGACCTGTCATTTGCTGGTTTAAGTGGTTATTTTACAGACTGTGTAACATTCACCATTCTGTTCATATTTAAACATCTTAATTCCTTTGATTCTTTCATCTGTTGATAACTTCACAAATATCAACAGATGAAAGAATGAAAGAATTGAAGGAATATTGATGTTCAAATATGTTCAAAATGGTGAATGCCACACAATGTGTAAAGTAGCCACTTAAAACAGCCAATGACAGGTCATAAGCCCTGTAGATGCCTAGACTTTTATATTACCTTCTCTAAAATGCTCTTCATCTCTGTTGTAATATGTTAATAATATTTTTTATTCGTATTTTAACTCAACACGGGATTCTGTGCATCATATAGTTAGGAATACAATTTTTTCTTGTAATATGTTTCTTTACATTAATAAATAAATAAAAATTAAATAAATATATAGCCAGAAAGTCACGTTACGTGTTTTATAAAGATATTTCTTACATACATAAGATTTAAATTTACTTAATTTAGGTAACAAAATATGAATTTTATTTTTATATTAAACTTTGAATTGAAATATGAAGGCAATTTTCGTAATTGAATTTAGACATCAAAAAGGAATGGTTTGATGAATTTGAAGTTTGAAAATACAACCGGTGAAGAAAGAAAGAGAACTGTTGAGTTAGCTGTGGCGAGTTGACCTATGGTTGCCCGGATGTTCAACCTTTTCAGTTCTTGGCCAGGTAGTCCCAAAATAAATTGATCAAAAATGGCATCACATTTTTTTTTATTTATAAGTAACTGTAAGTTGATTGATATTTCTTCTTAATTATTCTCCTTTTTGAAATACACATTTTGATATCTGATCCCTAGCTGGATGGAGTACACAACTCGCTTTAAGGCTGGAGTCTGGTAAAACGAACGCAAAATTAAGAAATCATAAAAATTTTCCATTTTAAAACGAATGTTTTTTTTCAATCGTGCAATAATAAAAAAAAACAATATTAAGTAGATTAGATGTAAACAATAATTAAAAGGGTGTTTTTATTGAAAAATATAATTAAAAGTTTTATGTTACAAAAATGTCTGGGATCTCAAAAAAGACTAAGTATTGAACTTAGATTTGTTTGTAATAATTTGAAGATAATAAATTGAATATGAAAGTGGCAACAGCCAAATTATATTTTCTTGTTATTGAAAGGAAATACAAGCATTTTAAATCATGTACACATTTGTGAAATTTTCCTTTATTTCTACTTCAAATTATGCCTTCGGTAATACTTTAAAAAAATATATTTCTTAAAATACTTTAGTTGAAACCCTTTTTTATAGAAACATATTACAACAGAGATGAAGAACATTTAAGAGAAAGTAATATAGAAGTCCAGGCATCTACATGGCTTATGACGTGTCAATGGCTGGTTTAAGTGGCCACCTTACACACTGTGTAACATTCACCATTCTCCCCATATTTGAATATCTAAATTCCTTCAATTCTTTTATCTGTTGATGTTTGTGAATCTGTGATTGTTCATAGAATTGTATTCTCATTGTTTGAAATAAGAACACCAGAATTACCGAAAACGATTGGGATTTCTGAAGGTAATAAAAAAGTAAAAAAGATAATAAGATATTGTTTTAAATTGAATACTTCAGCCAAAATTATATTCTTTAAAAAAAAAAATTGCAATTCTCTAAAAAAAATTTTTGCTAAAGTAATTTAATTTTTTTTTTTAAGGTATTACCGAAGGCATAATTTTAAATAGAAATAAAGGAAAATGACAAAAATGTATGTGATTTAAAATGCTTGTATTTCTTTTCAAAAACAGAGAATTAAAATTTGGCTACAGTCACTTTCATGTTTAATTTATTATCTCTAAATTAAAACAACCAATTTTAGTTTAATACTTAGTCTTTATTGAGATCCCAGATACCTAAGTTTTCTCTGAATTTGAAATGGCGTAATCTGTCGGTCTAAAAGTAAATATATTTTTTTTTTTTCTATCTAATTAATATTTTTTTATTTTTTCATTTTCGTGCGATTAAAAAAAGACATTCGTTTTCAAATGGCAAAATCGTATGATTTCCTAATTTTGCGTTCGTTTTACCAGACTACAGTTAATGTTGGCAATTCAGGATTACGTCTCATTATTTAGACTTAAACAGGTTTTAAACTTATAGCAGGGGACATACAGAACTAGAAAATTTGTAATCTTGCATTGCAAAGTAAACAAGCATGGTTAAGACCTGGTCCTACCGATCTAATAGTGAGGGGTATTGGAGGTAGCTGCGTCATTTATATGTTTATTTGGAATCAAGATTTACTTTTGTTTTAGTTCCCTTCATCTTTTCCCTTTTCAAAAATGTTTTCCCTCTCTGTCGAAATAAATTTAAATATGAACAGCTCCTTAGAGAGGAAATCCAGCCTGTCTGCAAACATTTGGACATAATCAAACATTGTCAAATCATAATAATTAACAAAAAAATACACATTAAAATTTATAAAATTCAATTATAATGACATGTGATTCAATAAAATAACAATCTAGATAAAAAATGCATTTGTAATATTTAATAAAATTCCAAAAAATACAATGCAAAAAAATAATCAGAAAAATACTTAGATTCACACATAATCAAATATACAAATTGATGGTATCATTAAAATCAACAAAGTAATAATAAAATATAGTAGTATTAAAAAAAAAACTAGAAATTGGAGTAATAAATAATGTGCCAAATTAAAAGTAAATATAGTAGTATATGTAAAAAATAATTTATTAAAATATTATTAAATTAATAAATAAATCAAATCGCTAGGAGAGATTATCTAAATAATAATATTGATAATTTGTGGGGTTGAAAATATCGATAACCGCTTGTTAAACATGAATAAACTGTGTTGCGGGATTTGTTTACCCTCACGAATCCTAGAAGTTATAAGTATAGATGTAAATACAGCATCCTTTAAGTATTATAGTAATACGAGCTACGAGTTACAAGTTACAAGAGTAGGTGAGTAAGCCTTTCGATAGATGAAAGCGATATGGAACGTGACGTTTCCAATTCCAGGCCATTGTTGGTGAAACCTTGTTATCAAAACTCAAAACCCATTGAACTTTGTCGCCACTCCATCCAATACTTCTCCTGAGTACTCGAAGACTTTTTCACATTAAAGTATAATGCGATAAACGAGCATACATAAAATATAACTTTTGCACAGGGTTTGAAGGTTTTATATTATATAACTGATATGTATTACGATTACGTTTCATGATATTCATCCTTCGTCGTCGTCGTCCGAGTCTATTTTTAAAATCAAAAACTTTGTTTCAAAAACGGGATAAATTCTAATGTATGAAACCTATGTAAAAACTTAAATATTATGCAACTACTATGGAGAACAGGAAATCAAAATGACATAAACAGACTACAAAGACAGCAAAAGTTGACAAGATTGCCCTTAGTTATTTCATCTCTGACGTTCGGAACAGTTACTAAGTTTTTCTATTTAGTTTTTCTACATGGTTTTTTGAATTTTTCTTTTTTCTCTATCTATTCTCGCCTTTATCGTGTACACCATGATTGGTGTGACACACGTTTTGTAAATCGGAATCATGTTTCCAATAATCATGTGCTTTCCTACGCTAAACGGAGTATTGTCAATTTTTATTCAAAAGCTCTAACGCACTCTTAGGCATTGTAATATTAGGTTATAATGATAGGTTTTTTTTCATTTTATAAAAATACATTATTTTACATTTTTTAATATTTAATTCTAGGCTTTGCACCACATATTAAAAGAATCAATATCTGACTGAAGCAGCAAACAGTCATTTGTATTAAAAATAATTTTAACAATTGTATTGTCTTCCGCAAAGAGCCAAAAACGAGTAAAGGAGAATACAATTGCTACATCGTTAATAAACAAATTAAAAAGAAGGGGTGCCAGATGGGCATCTTTGGGTACACCTGATGTAACATCGATACTGGCTGACAAACAATTCCCAATCCTAACCTTTTGCTATCTTCCACATAGATAAGATTCAATTAATGACAATATCGGGTCACTTAATCCAAAAGCATGTAATTTAGCAATAAGAATTTTATGGTTAACTTTATCAAATGCCTTTGCAAAGTCTCTGTAGAGAACATCAACTTTCTGACCACTCTCAAGTGCTTTAGTAATAGTATGTGAATATTCTTGCAAATTTGAGGTAGTTGATCTAGCAGTTCTTAATCCGTGCTGTTCCTCAATCAGTACATTTTTAAATAGTGGGGTAATTTAACGAGTTACTAAAGATTAAAATAATTTAGGGATGAGGGATATTAAAGATATTGGTCTGCAATTGCATACTTTAGATTTGTTTCCCGATTTGAAAATAGGTTTTATATCCGACATATTCCAAATATTAGGAAATATACCAGATGAAAGTGAAAAATTAAATGACACAAATATTTTTTTTATTTGGGGCAGCAGAGATAAAAAACATTTTTGAGAAGGAGCAAATAGAAGTCTAGGCAATAACTAGACTAAAAAATTCAAATTTACAATACATAACGACTGCCATTTACAATGAACGCTATTTATTTATGTAGTCCATTTAACAACGGTAAATTATACACATAAAAACATGTTTTTAAAAAAAACGCACCTTTGTGTATTAAGGTACAACATGGTGTCTTTAAAAACAATAATAAATAAAGACAAAAAAGTCACTAGTACGCATTTTGATACGTAGTTAGAGTTAAAGATTCTAAAGCTGGTAATCCCAGGATCAAAAAGATCAATCTCTCTTGGTAGGCTGGTCAACAGACTAATCATCCTCCCCAGTGACACAATAAACGGTAAACTCGTCCTGCATGCTAAAAGAACAAATGGTCTGTGTTGCCTAGCTCTTAACCCTTCCGAGCCTAAAGGGGTAATCTAAGGTCCCCCAGATAGCATTAATTTTCAATAACTTTTTTGTTAGCCGTCATAATTGATTTCATTTTTAGACAATCCTACCCCATAATGTTAAGAATGCATCGAATTCTTTCAATGACAATTCACATATGTCTACGTTTTCCCTTCGCACTAACAGCAAACAATGAAATTCATCGCTTTACATTTTAATATTCTTTGATACATTCGTCAGTTTAAAAGTTTGGTTTTTGCTATATGGCCGCTTTTTTCCAGCCATATCCATAAAAATCCGGATTTCATGCATTATTTGTTGTACTCAATCCCCCTCCTAGCTCTCCGCTGTAACTTCACGCTAACGAATGGCGCGACATTGGATTAGTGGTGTTCATCGTGTCACAGCAAGAGCGGCGCGATATCAGACAGCATGCTCTCGCAACGGTATTTTATGAAAAAATGCATGAATTTCGCAGAAAACTAGAAATATTACGAAATTTTTTTATAAACACTACTATGACAAACTGAATGATATATTTTTTAAGTCGTATTTATAGAATTTTAGCTGGGGTATTCCTGGTACCCCCCTTAGGAACTTATGGATTTTTTCGACGTTCAGACCAAGAAAAAATAACTATTTACTCAATAAATTTAATGCGCACCTAAATGTTAAGATTATAAACAAACCTATTCAGATGTTAAAAGTTCATCAAAAGCAAAGCAATGCTCCTTCTGGCCAGCAAACTTGTGATACCGAGCATACCTTAAAGGAATAATGATAGGAACTGCAATGAGTAGTATCCATACTCTCTCATGTAAAGACAACGAAGAAACTTCTTCTGTATTCTCTCCACCATTAGTGAATCAAGCCGGTGACCGGTCATTAGCTGGTTTAGCTGGTTTACAAACTGTGTAACATTCACTACTCTACCTTTGTTTAAATATCCACATTTCCTCAACTCTTCCATCTGTTGATTTATATGAAGTAAAATAAATTAAAGAAGTAAAATCACCTAAAATACTTTATGAATCTTCTTTTTTTTGTACCGGTTAGTTGAAATATAACTTAACTTAAATTAACAGATGGAAGAATGAAAGAAATAAGGATGTTCAATCACAGACAATCATGAATGTTACGCAGTGTGTAAAACGGCCACTTAAACTAGCCAATGAAAGGTCAAAAGCCCTGTAAATGCCTAGACTTTATTTTTTTCTTCCCTTAAATGTTCTCCATCCGTGTTGTTATTTGTTAATCAGTTAGATAAATTAACAATATTTGTGTACTTATTTTAAAAAACAGGCTGGATTTCACTCTTTGGGGAATTTTTTTTTTTTATCATATTAACAATTTTATGTTCACTTTGCCCAGCTAACAAGGGTACATACCCCGTTCCAAGCTAGGCAATTACATTTAAATAAATAATTTATTTATTTAATCATTTACTTACCCTACGGGCTTCAACATATATTAGAAATTACATTCAAGTGCAGCAGTGAAACATAAGTATGTTAATTTAGTTAAAATTATAAATAACATTAGAAAAACTAAAAGATACAATAATAAGTAAAAATAAGGATGATGATAGTTTACAAGTCAATCGAAAGCACAGACTAATAAAATGTAAACTTACTCATATACACATTTTGATACATACACATACATACGTACACATACACACATATAAACATATATACACATACATATATATATGTATATATATACACACACATGTACATTTACTCATGCGCATACACATACACACACACACAAAATATAGACAATTTATTTAATATAATGCGAAACTTCATGATTGCTTTTTGTATTTTTTTTATTATTCTTTCTTTTCATATTTTAATTTCAACATCCAGTAAGAATCTTAAATTTTTAAATTATTAAGATCGGAATTTATTGCAACGAAGAGGAAAAAATCTTTTAAGAACGGAATATTGATATCTAGGCATTTACAGCACTTCTGAGCTGTCATCGGGTGGTTTAAGTGGCCTCTTTACCACACATAAATTTACTTTATGACAATTTATGTTTTTAATTTCTTTAACGATGCCAGATAGGTAAGTTGAGTGGCATAACATAAAAATGGACTGCACATAAGTAGTTAAAATACTAATATACCTCAGTTTGCCATGCAATTCGGTAGAATTACTATGAAGGAGCGCCTATTAGTCCTTTCTATAAATATATTCAAACCAAAACGCTTTGCAGGGGATTCAAGTTACGATTATGTGCTACAGCGACCCTACCTTTTAGGTTACGCCTTCTGTAGCGGCGGCGGCGCTCTGCTTATAGCCGACATCTACGATATTTACAGGATGTTTCAAATCAGATTAAAATACAGTCATGCACACTAATGCAAATAAAATAAACAAAGCAGATAAGCATAAATTATACTCAACATATTTCCTGGCACTGCTGGAATGAAGCTACTGCCAACTGCGGCACGGTACAAACTGCACACGTTGTTTCCTACACAACACATTTTACCCTGAAGACGGCTCTTGCAACGGTAGCTGAAACGTCAAAACGAAAAAAAAACACGGTAAATATTGATAACAGTGACTGTGAAAATTTACCCAACTGTTTCACAAAAATACCTACAGTATGACATAATGCTATTAAAAATACATAATAAATTCTGTACCTCAAAAGCAGACGAATGCATATACAGAATTCAATGAAATGACATTTCGATTTTCGTAACCAGTTTATGATTATGTCCATTGATTTTGAAAAAATGTAAGTCTGCTAATGAAAAAACCAATGGTTTATCAAATTAATATTCTAAATTATTAGAAATTACTTAGAGAAAGTAGACTCTTTAGGCTATTGTTGAACATTTGACGTTTAAATTCGAATGCGTCTGCCTCTGGGAAAAAGAAAAAAGCTCAGAATTAAGCTGTATTTATAATTAAATATAAATGTAACGCAACAGAGAGGGAAAACATTTTAAAACAATCTAGAAGTCCAGCTATTTATAAAGGCTGTTATATGTAGATGTAAAACACCGAATTTTTTTATGAATGTAATTCATCTGTTAGGATTATTTCACCTACTAAACACATTTTTAATATTATTTAAGGTTTCAGCATTTACTTTATGGAAAAACATGTTGAATTTATTTAAAATGAAACACCTTGTAATTTTTACCACAAAGTTTACATTTACATCTGATGTTTAGTCGTTTATATTTACTCCTGATGATGGGTAATTCAGAATACCTAAAACTAGTTTTGTTATAATATATTAAACTCTTGTGTGAGAAAATAACTAAGTTTTTCATTGAAATAAATTCACATTTTTATTTTTAACAAAACAAAAGCAGAATGATAAATGTTACACAGTGTGTAAAATGGTCACTTAAACCAGCCAATGATAGACAAATACCCTTTTAATACCTAACCTTTTATATTATATTATCAAAAATGTTTTTTATGTATGTTACAATAAATTTAGATCTAGAAAAATTCCTAAGGATTGAAATCCAGCCAGTCTACAAACATTGGACAAACTCGAAACTTTTTTTTCCATTTTGTTTTCATAATGCGTTCGTATAAAAGTCTTTACCGTTAACATCGAGTTAAAAAGAGTCGTTTTTGAGCATAATCATCCTGTGTATGTAAAATCGAAGCCTTAAAGCGTGGACGCCTTTGCGAGCCGAGAGGACACCTGCGCCCTCCTGTTTGCATAAGAAAATGGGATTCTTTATCTTCATTATATTGCTTATCTCCTACAGAATTTGCCAAAAACTCAAAATACGCGATCGAGTGGGGCTTCTCAATAAACAGCTTCCAGCCTAATGAAATCATCGCGCTTTTGTCTTAATTTTATTCATGATTTATATCGAATAGGCCTCTAAATTGAGGGATAAAGTAGCTGAATCTTTGAGATTTATAAGACCGCAGCAGCTGTTGTTTAGAACAAAGAAAAAAGTACATAAGCGTACTTTTATTTATGTTAAGAAATGGAAACACCAAAAATCAAAACACGTTCATTCCAAATAAAAATATGTATTTTTTTATTTATTCATACAAATACAAACATTTTACAAAAAAAAATCCAAATAACATATCCCAGACTCTATAAATCCAAGGGCCCAATGTTGTGTTGGGATACAACATAATGAAAAGTTGAAGAATGTACATTATTAAACAATAACAAATATGAAATATTATCACAAAAACTTTTTATGTTTTTTCATTTTGTATTTTTGTATTTTTGTATTATTTAATTTATTACGTACTATTATTTGGCATATGATTTCTTGCTCCTATTTTTTATATTACGTTCTATAGTATTGAGTGGGTTTCTAAAAAACATATCTCAATTATCATTTCCATTATGTTTTTATACATATATTCTTTTTCTGTTGGTTTTAATGATACTCTTGTTTTCTTTTTTTTAATACTACTTCATTTACCATTATTTTGATTATTTAAATGATACCATTATTTTGTATATTTGATTATGTGTCATTCCTAATTTGTATAAATTTTATTGAAAAAAATATTTTTGATTATTTTTTTTGCATTGTATTCTTTGAAATTTTATTATTTGTAACTTGTAACTTTTTTTCTAGATTGTTATTCTATTGCATCACATGTCATTATAATTTTATTCAATTAATTTTAGTATTTTTTTTATTGTTATTTATTATGGCTTGACACGGGCATAGCCTAAAAGGCCTTAATAAGTCCATTAATATTTAAACAAGTGTAATTTTGAATGAATAAATAAAATTTAAATAAATATCTAGACAAAGCGCTTAGTAGTATATAAACCTATGCAATGTCTCGCAGCAGTCTCCTGCAATCAAAGCTTGAGTAGCAGTGAACAATGAAGTTTTAGTCCCAACACTTATGTAAGGTGCGACGCTTTGAGAAGGTATTGATGTTTCAGAAAAAAACTTAAAACCCAGTTGTTCTCTAAATCATTTGAATAAATCCGTAGCATGTCTTAACAAAACAAATTGTTATGATTAAATTACAAATTTAAAAGCTTCAATCAAATTTATTTATCTATGGAATCACTTTGTTAATCGCCCTTGAGGTATTATATTACGAAAATGGCACTATATAAGTTATCTATTATGATAATAATGGAAGTGGAACACAGAATTGACAGAGGAAAGACGAAAGCGGAATGAACGCAGTCGAAATGTGAAATTGACGAATGTGTGGGAAATCAATGTATGACAGCGTTACGAATTATGAAAACAGGGCATGAATGTAAATCTGAAACATTTATAATTGATGGGATTAAGGAAGGGCCACTCAAATAGATTCATCGTGTAGAACGAATAGATGACAAAAAATGATTAAACAGATATACAAAGCGCGGTTGAATGCTGACGTAAGACGAAGACGACCAAGAAAGACGTGGTATGATCGATAAACCGAAATATCGGGACTTTTTAGACCGGAATGGCGTATATTTACGTACTCAGTGATATTACAGTATTGACATATTTTATTTAACAGTTTACATTATTTAACAGGATAAGCGTCGAATGGTGAATGTTACATAGTATGTAAAGTGGATACATAAACCAACGTAAATGCCTAGACTTCTATATTCCCTTCTTAAAAGTATTTTCTTTCTCCGTTCCAAAAAAAGTTAGAAAAAATCTTTGTATTTTTAAGAAAACTAATACATATTTTTTTTTAAATATTTTTTATGATGCTTATAGATAAACAAGTTTTCGAAATAGAGAAGTGTTTTGTGAAAATATATTTTTTTTTTAATTCTATACTTCAAAAACAGTCCCAATGACTTTTACAATGAGAAAGATACATATCGCATTTAATTTTGCGATCTTATAAAAATATAATTATTTTCCAGTTTTCCGACAAAATGTCCAAAATTGACAATATAAACATACAATGTTTAACATCAACGAAGTTTTCAGGAATTTGTGCCTTTCAGCGTCCTCGTTTATCTCTCTTTCACGACATTAATTACAATGTTAGTTAGTGGTTTCATTCATTCAATCTTTTTTTTCTTTTTTTAAATTTTATTTCTACATTTTTTTAAACACTTTGCTTAGCTTACAAAGGTATATAACCCGTTTCAAGCTAGGCAATTACATTTGAATACCTAATAATAATTTACAGGTTAAAGAAAATAAAATACTTTTTTTTACTTGAATACACATACATATATACAAACAAACATGCGCATACATATACATACAAACATAAAACATGTGTATGTAAACATGTAATCGTGTGATTGGACTTATATATATGCGAAATTATGTAATACTTTACAAGAATACGAATACATTAAATAATGAAATTATCAATGTTTTCTTGAATGGAAAAACACGTGCCGAGGAAGACATTTTACAATTTTTGTTTAGACTGACATAAACATGTATATTTTTACACAATGAATTATTTTAGAATAATTAAAAGTTGTATTCCATAATTTAAAGAAGTTGTCCTCTCTCAGAGGTTAAAGATCAAGTTATTTTGACGTAAAAATACATTTTTAAAAAAGCAATAACTCTCCATCTGTAGACTTGTGACAGAAGCAAAAAGGTGTTTTTCTTAAATGTTTTACTCCTTAGATTGCTTGTGTTAGTTTTAAGGTGAAATCGATACTTTTTTCCGAATTCTTGAAATTAGATAGGGTTAATTCTTTGAAATGTTCGTTTTTCTTTTATATTCGATCAAATACTTTTAAACGTACAAATCACAGCTTCAAACTTGAAATAAATTCATTTAAATAAATAAATGAATAAAGTGTATTTTGATTTTTGAATTCTTTTATAGTACGTAGGTTCTCTAAATCATCATTGTTTGCAACAAATCAACGTTTGGTTATCTAGACACACACGAGGGTGGTTTATCTATTTAAGAATAATTATACTAACAGAAAATGTATTATTTTTCTGATTTCGATCAATGTTTATAATGTTAGGTTAATCGTTTCTATGAACCGTGATAACAAACAATATTTTATGAAATAACATATCTAGCATCATCTAGAAATCGAAGAATAGTGCAAATGAGTGATTTCCCTCCAGTTTTATAAAGAGTGAAACAGTTTTGAATATTATTACAGGTTTAATTACTAATAGGCATACCATGGAGTCTCTAAATTGTACGTTGTACGAGTATTGGGTAATAACATAACAGTTTGAACGACAAGAGATTACTTTATTCATTAGCGCTGTGAATTTGCGCTAAACCATACTGAACACTCGATCTGAGCTCAGTAATGGTTATACTATATAATATTTTCATCTCGTTCCCAAAGTTTGGAAGAGCAAAGTTTATATGGGATTTCGTCACCGATCTGAGTAAACTTGGAATCACGTATTTCGTGGATTTTGCACAACGATTTAGGCCTCCGCAATTTATGATATAATTTGCATAATTTGAGGCAACGAATATGCTCTCACAATTTGTACGCCAGTTTATACCCAACAAGTACAGTTTTAACATAATATATAGGAATTTTGGAAGTTCTTTAGCCGGAATACATTATTTAAATTCAGTTCGTTTACGTTCGTATACATCAAAGATATATTATAACAGAACATTTACGTCAGAACCTTCGTTTTCCTCTAAGTAATTTGTGAAGTATCGTTTTAGAATTTGAGGCAAAAAGAACACACACCCTTCTCAAGAAACTCCTGTCAGGATACTATAAATAAAATATTGGGGTTTTTCGCTGTCAAAACGTATTTCTTAGTTTTTATTGATCTCCAAATTGTAACATCCGTTCACGTGCCAATTTATTTTTGTCACTTACTCGTATTTCTACAAAATATTCTAGAAGAAGAGTAAAAAATTACTCCAAAAATATGAATTACAGATAAAAATATTAAAATAAAATATCAACACATTATATATCATCGTCGTTCTGGCAAAAGTCGCTAACCCAAAAAACACCATTTCGAAAAGTCGCAATCCAAAAGTTGGAAAAACTAGAAAAAATCTGATTTTTCTTCACAAACAACAACAAGGATGAATAATACTATAAAAAATATGAAAGTCTAGGCTTATAACCTGTAAATGGCTGATTTAAGTGGCCACTTTACACACTGTGTGACATTCACCGTTTCGCCTAAATTTGAACATCCATATTCATTAAATTCTACCATTTTTTGATTTTAGTGAAGTGAAACAGCTAAAACCTTATTTTTGTGATGAGATTCATCTGACTGAATTATTTTACATACCAGGTGAAAACAATTTTTCGATTTTTAAACTTCTTCTTTTTTTTTTAAAGATTTTTGTGTGATTGAAGTTTTATGTACACAATAAAATTCCTTCATGACTTTTGTAAAAATTTTGTTTGTGACTTTTTTTTCACATTCAATTTCAAATATCTTTAACATTGACATATTTATACATAGACATGCCCTGAGCCCCTAAATATAATGACACTCAACTCATGCCCAAACGCTCAGTCATGCCTAACGCGTGTTTAGTCGTTCTACGACCGCCAGCTAAGCGTGACGTTTAGAATCGAAACAAAAATGTCTATTTGTGTCATGAAAACCTGCAAAAACCTTTCGAATTGTAAAAAGGATTGTTTAACTTTTTATCGGTAAATATTTGTTCATGGGTGATTTACAAAGCTTAAAATAATTAATATTCAAATATAAATATCATTTTCTGTAAACGTCAAACTATGCCTGGCGGCGCAATCACGAATCTTTACTTAGTTACAGTGGTTACGATTTTAAAATAAAATATATATGACCTGTTTAGAATCCACTAAAAACGGGTGTTGATTATTAACCTTTAAGTATGGACGTCATTTTTTTAAAACACTACTATGGACGTGTAGCCTCACAGGTTCCTATAGTTGCATTATTTTTTTTAGGGAAAACAATTTCGAATCACTAACAAAATAAAAACATATCAATGTATAGGTCCATTTTATTAAAAAAACGTTTAAATATAATCACTTATTGTATTAAAAATAAAGTAATATAAAAAAGTCAATGAATATGGCACTTTTAAGGCTGTTTTGATTTGAGTTGCATTTTTAGCAATTAAAAGTATCTTAAACTAAAGATAAACCAAAATCAAATTTTTAATCTCAAATAATAATATATGAAGTATCAAAAAGAACTGAAATCCACTTCTGGTAACAAAAAACTAAAATTCTGACAACAAACTTTTAGCATGTAAATTATTGGCTCATATTGCATAAAAGAAAAGAACTTTGAAGGCACCCAAGGTTGCTGCACGCTGCACCCAATACAAACATAGGTAGTCCTTCTATGTTTTTTTGTTTTCTGTACATTTTAAAGTTTTTTTGACAAATTGGTTCTGTTTGGACATCTACTGTAACCATATCGTTACCTAAAACTCAAGTCGTTGTCGACCGGAGCTCCCTCGTCAAACAACTCATTCTAGATGGAAAGAGGATTTTTCTTATCGCCAGCCTTTAACTTTGAAAAAGCAGCACAAGATATAATATTATGACTAAGTGTGTGAACTCTAGCAGTAGGTGGCGTCTTTGCCCATTTATAGCGATTTTTCCCATAAAAAGTTAGATCGTAATTCCGAAAGAAGCACATCGTCTGAACTGTCACTGTCAATTGTTTTCCAAGGTCACGATAGTCATTAGTATCGCCACAATTACTTTTATACTGCAGTATAAGTTCTGTCTCGTATTCTTAACACTGTTCAATATACTTTTCATTGTCAGACTGATCCCAATCTAACAACGCATTCAACTCTTCTTCAAAAGATGGATCTTCAACACGTAGTATTTTTCTTGCAGGTTGCTCAAGTGAACTTTGAGATTGTTGTTTTTTATTGGAACATCCCGATTTTCTGTTTTCTGCCATTTTTCACGAGAAAATCTAAAAGAAATATAAACACATTTCATAAATATTTTATTCGGTAACAATTGACGTGTTGCCTGACAGACTACAGTCAATTTTTAGATATGTATTACTCGCGTATGATAAATCAGACGACGCAATCTCCTACTCCAGTGGTCATCTTGCTACTAAAACTGAAGCTACTGAGTCGTTCAGTCGTGGGAAGGGAGGGGAAATATGTAAAATTAAGAAACTGAAAACGTTGAGTAGCCTGTGAGGGTACACGTCAACACTTAAAGGTTAACGATAAATTAAAAACCTTTTTATGTATCAAAAATGAGTATCCTTCAGTTTTGTGTAACTCAGTTGAATGCAGCCCTGGTATAAATAAACAGTACTTAGTACGGTATCACTCAAAAAATAAACATATTGATAACAGTAACAGTGAAAACCTTCCCACTTATTTAGTACTTAGTAGCTACGGGTACGTTTTTGTGTCACTACTTTAAAAAGAAAAATTTTACTCTATAGGGCTTGTCTTTGTATTATATTTATTTATTTATTTTTACATCAACGGTTCAAAGAACCTTTAAAAAAATAAAAAATAACAGAAATAATCACAGCAGTGCACAATAATCATTTAGTTCATAGAATGAAATAATACAATAATTTATTCTAAACAATTTAGCAAACACATAATACAAAAAGTTAAAAAGATACATAACATTTCTAAATAAAGATAGCAATAACCATGAGAAAATTTTATGTACTAAATATAAATATAACACAGTTAAGTTAAGAATAACTAGATAATAATAATTAAAAAAATTGAAAAAATTACAAAAATTGAAGAACACAAAAGTGAAATAACAACAATGCAATTCGGAGTACCTCAGGGATCAATATAAGGACCATTGTTTTATATAATATACATTAACGACATAATACACAGTGACATAATGGGAAAAAAAACAATCTATGTGGACGACTTAGGAATTTTATTTGAAAACAGAAATGACATTGAAACGACTAAAACCATCAACAATGACGTGCAAAAACTATTAGAATGGACAAACAAAAACTTTTTAACACTAAATGTCAAGAAATGCAATATAATACATTTCGAAACACAACAGAAGAACCATGACATGAACATAAAAATAAACAACGAAACTCATAAAGAACTAGAACATGTGACTTACCTAGGACTCGCAATGGACAGACAATTAAAATGGACAAAACACATAGACGGACTCACTAAAATAATGACATCACTACATAGCCTCTTCTACAAAATGAAAGATTTTATACTAAGAAAGGAAAAAATTATGAAGAACAAAGCCTATGTCAAAAGTAAATTGAATTACATGATCGCCTTCTGGGGAACTGGTAACAAGACAGACATAACAAGAATACAAAGACAACAAAATAAAATTCTTAAAATAACATACAACCTACCCTACCTGACCTCTACGACTGAACTGTATAAAAAAACACACCAGTTTGACATAAACTACTTGACTAAAATTGAAACCTAGAAAATTGTGCACAAAATAACACTGGGAAACATACAAGACGACGACATAATATTAGTAAAAAATGCTGACATACACAAATATAACACCAAACAACAACAACACTGTCATATTGAAAAAGCAAAGACAAACACAGGACAGTCAAAAATACTACATAATAGACTTAAACGCTACAACGTCCTACCTTACTACTTGAAAACTTTTACTGGAGACAAATTTAAAATCAATCTGAAAAAGCACATGATGACTGAACTAACTAGACTAGACGAGACATAAAATGACTAGACAATATTACATTTCTAATGTAACCCTAAAGGGTTTTTCAAAATTGTAAATAAATAAATAAAAAAAAAACAACATTAGTGTTTAAAAAAATAAAAGTTTTTTGAGCAATAAAACAAAAAAAATAAATAGTTAAATTATTAAGTAATACCTTTATTTAGTGAATTTATCATCATTAGTTGGTTGGAAGAAGTTGCCATTTGGCAATAAATCCACCAATATACAATTGGAAATTATGTCTAAAATGTTCAAATAAAGAAATAAAAAATCACGTATTCCAGGGAACAAAGTTAAATTTTAAAATATATTTTAAAATAAATCCATTATTTTTCTAAAAAATAACGAGTGATAATTCGTTTTAATTCACGAACAGAATTTGTATTGAAGATATCGAATATTTGTTCTAATTCATTTCCATACCTATGTATCCTGGGTATGGGAGAGTGCATTTCAAAGTTGGTCCGTGAATTGTTGCAAAAAAATAATTTCATACTTCTAGTGCACCAGGTATTCGAATTTGAATTAGTTCAAGCAGAGATTATATGTCAATGATCTGGAAAGAATTTCATTTGGCACGTGGTTCAAGATGGTTTGGTGGCTTTTGTTTGCTTTTAATCTGGACTATTGTCCAGTTGTATTCAACTCAAAAGGGTAAGTGACGGGAAGGAAACTCCTGTCTATTTCTACAGATCATTTCCATCTCACATTACGCTCCCCATCCTTGCAAGACAAAAACAATTGATTTATTAGCTTTATTGAACATTCATAAATTTTTTTAAACGATTTAACTAAGTTTTTCTTGACTTCTCAGAATTTTCGTTCTTTTTAGAGATAGAAAGACAAAATTTAAGCGCGAGAAGTCATCTGCTTTAAGTCACTAAGAGTTGGACTAAAGTTAGAGCAGATTTCCATAATCTCGCTCCTATTTTTATCTTATCAATACATTAATCCTATTCCAGGGTCACGCGTATACGTTTGTAAGTACGCTGACCTTTGAATTGAAACAATATTTGTAGGAAAACATTCCTTTTAACATTCAACCCTGTTCGAATAAACATTTAAACCCTTTGTTGATTCAGCCCTTAAATAACCCAGAGCAGTTTCATCGATTTAATCCTAAGGGACAACAAATTGCCAAAGTGTAAATACAAATATCCTAAACTAGTGGTAAATCTGTTACTGGGCACTAATCTGTTCTCGACATATTTTGCTCAAATCCTTTGTTTGATCGTTCAAAATAAGCCCTTCTATAAGCTATTAGAACTTTTCACAAAACAAACACTTTAGAACAAAATAGTGCAAATTATGGATTGTTTGCTTCATTTTGTCTATCGGACAAATCTATTGTACTATAACAAAAATATAACTTCACAAAACCTACAAAAGATTATCATCATTCTTTGAGAGAATTAAAACATATAATACAAGGTAAAAATTGCTTATTCTTTTGAGGCTAAATTAAAATAAAAATCTTTTACAACATGTATAAATATGTAAGTTTTTCTCTGCAACGTTGAAAACGTTCTGTAAATTGATGCAAATTATACTTATTTGTGTATCGTACTATTTTCGTAACAGTTGACGTCAAAAAAATATCAAAAATTTTCCTAAATGACATCATTTGATTTAATTATCTTCTGTCTTTGCATATATTATAAATACAATATTATTTTCCAAACGTTTCTTAAGAAATCGTAGTTATTTTAAATTCACTCTTAAAAATACGATGTTTTTTTGTGAAAACAACAATTTATTGTCCACCTTAATTTGTATGGATTAACAAAAAATAACATTGAATTAGCATTTCTACCATTGTGTAGTACCACCATATTTTTTTGTTTGACATTTCAAATGCGTTCGGGATATACTTTTATATATGTTTTAAGCAGTGTTCACTGAATATTTTTACAAATCTCAATATAGAAAGCTTGACTACCATACAAATTTTTACAAAACCCTTATTTTAATGTCAACTCTTTATACTAATTATTGTTAAATTTGTAGTAAAAACCGCGAAGGTCCAAATATTGTCAAAAATAGTAATTTACATATTTTTAAATATTCAATTATTCATAAAATATTCACAAAATTTTCCATTTCTATTCGGTGCACAAGTTATAACAAGGCATTTAATTGTACCCACAGGAAGATCGACAGGTGCCGATTAACAAATCGCTGGTTCGTGGGTCTCTAATGTCGCAATTTGCGTTATTGACAATGTTTTGAACTCCAAAACAAAATAATAATAGACACTCACCTTATACTACGGTCCTGAAGCTTATCGTTCGAATTCTTCTCGCGGGCAGGATCGTTAGATGATAGGTTGAACAGGGCTCTTCTCACTCGGGCGCGGCGAAACGATAAATTTATTCAAATAAAAAAATATTGAGTAATATCTAAAAAAAATTAAATGCGATAGCTAAAATATCAATAATAGCCCGGCAAAGCAGAAATAACAGTGCACTCGTGGAGACTGTCAGTACCCCATTGCTGTAGAAAAAGTTGTCGTCACCTTTTTTTCCACTTTTTTCCACCCGTCCACGGGGAAGTTGCTATACTTCCAAATTTATTGCTATTGCAAAATTGTTGCAAAATTTATAGTTCTTGTTTATGAGGAAAACATTTTTGAAAAAAAGAATATGGAAGTCTATGACCTGTTATTGTTTGGTTTAAGTGACCACTTTTCACACTGTGTAACATTTGCCGATCTGCCAATGTTTAAACATCCACATTTCCTCAACAATTCAACCCACCGTTTATATATGCGGGTGAGATTCGTCTGTCAGAATTATTCAACCAACTAGGCAACGACTGAAATTATTATATTTTTAAATTTTTATGCTTCTCATACCAATTAGTTTAATTAACCATGTTTTGGGTGCGTCCAAATGTTTGTTGACAGGTGGGATTTCCTCCCCTGAGAGTTATTCAGAGTTGCAATAAATTTCAATCTTAAAAAATCCAGCCTGACTACAAATAATTTTGACGTACTCAGAAAATTGTTGGTTTATTAAGATCAGAGTTCAGGAGGCAAGTTTCAATTATAACATATATTTATAACACATACTTCATTCATTGTATTTTTTTCAATGCAAAAGAAACGAGTTATAGACCTACTGAAATAAGTATGGAAAACGAGTTGATTGATTCTTTTAATATGGCAAGAACTAGATAGTACCATTGTCATTTCATATATTTTGTAAATATTTATTTTAAATAAATTAAGTGAAATAAATTTTAATGAAAATAAAAGTATTAATTTGTTTAAACAAACAAAGAATATATGGAGAGCATATTTAGAACTCAAAAACCTTTGGTTAAAGAGCTCATCAACATTTCTCTATGAAATAAGTTTTATTTACACGAAGATGTTAAACAGTGGAAACAAATAACCAAAACCCCCGGAGTGTTTAAATTCTGAATAGTTTTGCGTTAAAATTGGAAACAGAGCTTAATACTTGTATCTACTAAACATCATACTATAGTTGAGTATCCACATCTACCTTAGTTGGGACAGGCTTATCGTGTTAGGGAATATAATGCGTTTGATCTGGTAATTGTAGGAAAGTTTTTACCAACTAATAACCACCCCAAGAGAAAGCTTTTAGCGCAGAATCATACAAGTGGGGTCATAACACAATTGAAATTCTTACCCAAATGATTAAAATTAGATGCTACAAACTAGCTTATTATCCTAATAACCTTGTGTTTATTTTTATAAAAGTTCAAGTTGAAAAAAATTAAGCACTTTGAGAGGCTTATTGCTAAAAGCTATATCTTACGGTCAACCAAAAATCAAAACTTTTCAAAAGAAAAATTGGTCAAAATCGGTACATACTAAAACAATGATAAAAATACACATATTTATTTTGTTTATTACAGCTGATTTTTGGTGGGTGATCAGAGCTTACACATACATATATTATGAAGTTTGTAATTAATATACTTATGTTATATACATTATTTTTGTCAGATAATTTATTTAGAAAGACACAAGAAGACCATTCAGGGATGAAAAGGAATAAAAAAATATATTAGAACAAAAATGAAGTGAAGTGAGAATTCTAAGGATATACAATAATAATTATAATAATAATTATAAGAAATTGAAATAACAGGGATGAAAGAAGGCTGAATATATTTGTGTGTTAGAATTGGTCACAAAAAACTTGTAATTGGGTGTGTCTACATTCCTCCGACATCGTCAATTGATATTTACAAATCCCATTCTGACATGGTGGAAAAAGTATCGGTAGTTTCTAACTCTATTTTCATCTGCGGAGACTATAACTTGCCTAAAGTAACTTGGATCAACGACAATGAAGGCGTTAATGTGGCAAACCCCATATCTGTAAATGCTTCTCTAATTGTTAACATTTTCTCATATTTAAACATGTTCCAATTGAATTCTATACTTAACTGCTCAAACTATTGCCTTGATCTAATCTTTAGCAATAATTCTAATTCTACTGTCATTGAATCCATTGATCCATTATTACCAGTCGATAAACATCACCCTCCAATTTCTGGAGATATTTGCCATTCATTTTCTAATAACTTACTCAAACCTAATGACTCATTATATCTTAAATTTAAAGATGGTGATTATGCTGGCCTCAGTCAATATCTTTCAGAAATTGATTGGAACAGTATTCTAAGCAATTCTCATATAAATGATGCAGTCATCTTATTTAATGATAAAGTCGCAATTGGGATGGAACAATTTATCCCAAAAGGAAATTTTATTCAACCTAAGTTTCCAAAATGGTTTAGCTCTGATTTAAAGACTCTGATTTTGAAAAAGAAAAGGATCCACAAACTTTATAAACAAACTGGGAATCTCAAATTTTATCAACAATTTTCTCAACTAAGAGAACTTGCGAAGTCTGAATCATCCAATTGTTATAGATCATACATCAATGAAACTGAAACAATGTTGTCCATAAATCCCAAAAAGTTTTGGAGTTTTGTTTCTAATAAGCGTTTCAATAACGATCTGCCAATAAGTATGTTTCTTAAAGATAAACACGCATCTAATGGTACCGACATAGCTAATCTTTTTGCAACGCATTTTTCTTCAGTATATGTTAATAATTCTTCCAATGTTAATTCCTTATTTAGCTATACTAATACTGTAGACCTGAATAATTGTGAAGTGTCAGCTGAGGATGTCAGAATCGCTCTAAGTAAACTTGGTAATGGTAAATGTATTGGTCCAGATGGTATTCCTGAAATACTACTATCAAATTGTAAATCTAGTCTTGCCAAGCCTCTGTCTTTACTGTTTAATATGTCTTTAACAACGAGTGTATTTCCTGATATTTGGAAAATTTCTGTAATAAGACCGATATTCAAATCTGGTGATAAATCTAACGTAACTAACTATAGACCCATTTCAATGATATCTCCTGTACCTAAACTATTCGAATCAATTATTACAAAAAAAATAACACCTATATTTAAAAATGTGCTGATTGAGGAGCAGCATGGATTTAGGACAGCCAAATCAACGACGACCAATTTGCTTTCTTTTACTGATACTATTTTTACAGCGTTCGAGAATAATCTTCAAGCTGATGTACTGTATACAGACTTCTCCAAGGCCTTTGACAAAGTTGATCACAACATTTTATGTGCTAAACTTCGTGCTGTAGGCATTAGAGATCCCTTTTTATCGTTTCTAAAATCCTACCTCTCACATAGAAAACAAAGTGTAAAAATCAATAACTTCATATCAAATAGCTTCCTAGTAACTTCTGGTGTACCACAGGGTGCCCACTTGGCCCCTCTTCTATTTAATCTGTTTGTTAATGATGCTGCTAATGTTTTTTCTTTTACAAAATTCTGGCTTTTTGCTGACGATAACAAGATACTTAAGCTAATTAAAAATATTGATGACTGTGTCAGACTCCAAGAAGACATAAATGCATTTCATACTTGGTGCAAAACTAATAACATGGAACTTAACATCGATAAATGCAAAATTATTTCATACCATAAATGTAAACATCCTTTTATTTTTGATTATAAACTTAATGGCCAAGTTCTTTCGATTGTCACCTCTATAAGAGATCTTGGAGTGATCCTAGATAATAAACTAACTTTTCTGGAACACTTTGATAATATAGTAAACAGATCCTTAAAAATTTTAGGCTTTATTAATAGAACTACGTCTGATTTCCAAAGTATGCTTACACTTAAAACACTTTATTGCTCTTTAGTTCGCCCTATTCTTGAATATGCATCTGTAATCTGGTCCCCTCATTATGCTGTTCATATCAAGCGCCTTGAATCAGTTCAACATCGTTTTATAAGAAAAATTGCATGGAAGATGGGATTGGAAAGAGGAGACTATTCATATTCTGATATGGAGAGGTTTTTAAGCATATCAAGTCTTGAAAAACGCAGATGCATTGCAGATATAATCTGCATGTATAAAATTATGAACTGTCTCATTGATGCCCCTGAAATTTTGCAAAAGATTCTTTTTAACGTTCCCACCCGTAGACTAAGAAATAATGAAATGCTTTTCCTCGGTCACTACAGGACCAATTATGGTGCACAGTCGCCTTTGCCCAGAATGATCAGGCGGGTGAACGATCATCAAGATCTTGATTATTATGGTGTAAGGATGTCTTTCTTTACAAATCAGCTAAAGAATCTGTATAGTTAGCCTATGCTTTTTACTTAATCTAAAAAATCTATCATCTGTCTTTGCTGCTTATTTCTGTTCCTTATATTTTTTTTATTCCTTTGTAAAAATTTCTTTTAATTGTAATGTTTATAATGGACTTTGTCCGTAAATAAATAAATAAATAAATAAATAAATAAATAAATGAATGCTTTTGAAATGCGATATCTCAGGCAAATGTGCGGGATGCACAAATATCAAGATCCGTATAAAATGCAAGGCTAAAAAAAGCATCATCGACATAATCAAGAAATGAGCTCTGCTTTGGTTTAGACATGTCATAGTTACGACATGGCATGACTGAATCTATCAAATATTTTAAGGTGGAAATGTCAACAATCGGAATAATCAGAGTGATATGGCGTTCCATTATCTCTGTCTGCCTTCACGAGGAAACACTGTGACAGTTTGTTTTTGTAGTTTGTAGCTCATTATAAAGTCTTGCAACTTGAACAAAAACGGAATTGCTGAAAATGTGTTTTGTCGATGAATGAAAAGTGTTCTCTCATGAAAAGGCGAAATTATAGACTATTATCAGAATGGTAATTAAAATTCTCAGCAAGATATTTTAATTTCCAGCGGTTGTAAAGAATGTAACAAAGAAGTGAGAGATTGAAAGTTAATGTGTTATTTTAATTAATTTAAATACTTATTATTCCTTACCATATGACAACTAATAGGAAAAATACTTTAAAGAAGGTCTTGTTTTTTGTCTACAATTGAACACTTAGTCTTCACTTAGAGAAACTCAACCTTTTGTTTTCAGTAAAAATCGGTTGTTTTTAAATAAATGCCAAATAATTGTGTGTATGTATTTGAAGTTTGATAGTTTTATCAAAATGTTGTTTCGATTCCTGTTCAAACATTTTTAGTCATTGGCAATGTTTCACAAGTCAGCTCAAATGACTAATGATGGGTTAACCTTTCTATTTGAATACGATAAAAACAAAAAAATATTTCAACGAGGCGAGGATCCAACTTTTATCTAAATATTATTGTTTTTCCAATAAAAATCTCCTGTAGTCAACAAGATATATTTTTGTTTTTTCACAGTCTTATGTATCCTAAAGAAGATAGGATAAACAAGAGATAAAATAAAAGAGGCAAAAATCGATTGTACATTAATACCTCAAAATGTAATTCAATGACATTTACCAAAAGTAAAAACAAATTTACGCACAATTATACGATCAAAGATAATTCCATATCATGGTGTAGCGAGATTTGAGACATAGGAGTTATTTTTGATAGTAGATTGCTGTTTGGGTCTCACATAAATTCTTTTATTGAAAAAGCTTACCAAATGCTGGGCTTCATTTTAAGAATTTCCAAACTCTTTAAAAAACCAAGCACATTGAAAACTTTATACAAAACTTTTGTACGCAGTAACTTGGAGTTTGCATCCGTTGTGTGGAGCCCACAATACATAACAAACATATAAAGGTTTGAAAATGTTTGACGAAAATTTTTAAAATACCTATATTATAAAAACAATAAAACGTTTTGCACTTACAGCCAGTCTTCTAAACAAAATATATTTTGTACCCTTAAAAATAGACGCATTTTATCTGAATTAAGATATTTATATAAAGTATTAAATAATAAAGTAGACTCTTTAAACCTACTCTCCAAAATTAATCTTAATGTCCTCTGTTGTGTTGCAAGAAATAAGTAAGCTGCCAGGCTGTAGCACTCAATATGCATAAAACTCTTTCCTCTATCGTTTTTGCTCTAACTAATTATTATTATTAGATTAGCTTCTTTTCATCTATTGATATATTTACGCACCCTTTCATTTATTTAAAAATAAATAAAGACTGATTCTTTCTGGCTGCAATATGATTCCACTTGCTATTTAATGATACTCACACTTACACACACCTGAACACTTACACCCACATACACACAAATACACCTTTACACTTACTCTCATACAAATACACATAAACACAACCTTCTGTTGTACCACAATTTAACATGTATGATTTTTATTTAGAAACTTTGCTGGTCTGTCCTTCAACCGTATATTTTTTAGGTTATTATATCATTGACTATTTGTTTCTGTAAAATAAATACATAAATAGGCGGTGACTGAAAATGTTGATAAATAGGTATTTGAGCTTGGTTTTTCTGTAACTCTTGTGCATATACTACTGAAACTGTGTAAAAAAGACAACTGCAGATCTCGTGTTTTTTGGTGGTTCAATCTCCTTTATGAAACAATTTAATTAAAGAGTAAAGAAATTTATGCCTGGTTAATGGTTCAAAAACAATTTCCATATAATATTGTACAAAATAGTATATTATACAAAAATCATGTTAAGTACAATGTAATAAGTTACCAGTGAAAGTAATTTTTAAATTAGTCACTCCTTTGCTACTAAATCATTAAAGTGATGAAATATTTTTTCTTTATTTGTTTAAAAAATATGACTGTGTATTTAATTCTTTTTTTTTTTACTTTTTCAGATATATTAAATTACACATTGTAACAAGTAAACTACTAACTTTTGAATTATTTCTACAATAATTTCTTAAACATGTTTTTATCAACTGACTGTACTCGAATAACTGCTACCTATTTTTGTTAAAATACTTTATTATGAATTATGTTTTGAATAAGCAAATTTGTAATGTAAAAGTGTTATGGGCGTTTAATTTATTAAAAAAATTTAAAAAATGTGCCATTAATCTACGTTCATAAAAAATATAAATGACACTTTTTATCCTGTATCTCGTAAAATTACTTAAATATCAAAAGTAATACACAAGTTTATCTGACATTTTAATCAAAGTTATATAATAATAATCAAAAATTTCAAGCAGGAAACATGCGTCTAATAATAACAAACAAAATTGACAAGAAGCGGAGAGATCCTTTGGTACCTACACTACGCACACAGATGCGCATCTACTATCTCCCAGGCACAACCATATTAGAACCAAATGTTTTTACGGTTATGAACTAGGAAAAAAACAATAAACATTGTATACTGTATACCTAAAATAGGGACCCTCGAGCATCTTCCGTCATCTTGTTCCTTAATAATAATTTAAGGAATGCTTTCATTGTTTAGTTTTTTATCGTTTATTTTTTGTGCTGTTCTGTTTTGTGCTGTTTTTTAGTTTTTTTAGTTTTGTGCTGTTGTGATGTTTACTAAATTGCCATACTTACTAGCTCTTTGCTCGATATATTATTATTGTGTTTTTTTTTGCAAACTTTTAAAAATCATTATTTTGTTGCTGAAATTTCACTTGTCGGTGCGTATTATTGCTACAAGACTTTTTGTGATGTAAGCTTTTATATTTTATCAAAATTAACTTCAACTGTAAATGGGGTCTAGATTTTTAACCGCCTATGCGCTCTGTAGCTGCAGGACATGTAATCTAGATTCTATTTGTAAACAGTTATTTATAAATTTAAAACACTTCCTTCTACTTTTTTTGTGTAGTGTAAATGGAAGCTAACTTTCTAAACGTCAATGCACTTTGTAGCTGCAAGACGTATTGTAATCAAACTCTTATATAATTATTAAAATTGGAAATGGGGAGCTAGAATCCCAACCGTCTCTGCGCTCTATAGCTGCAAAGCGTGTTGGGATGCTTATTGTACAGCGCCCTTGAGGTGGTTTGCACAAAAATTGCACTTAATAAATTATCCTTAAAAAATAAATGGTAAATATCAATAAAATATGAAAAAATCCTAACATCATAAGTTTGTAAGAAGAAGAGTCAGACCGCCTTTCCTCTTAAAAACTAGGCAACACAGACTATTTATTTCTCCTGAATGCAGAACCAATTTACCATTGATGAAGCTTGGAGAAGGATGTGATTATGGATTAAAGTAGATTGTGTAATTACAATTAAAAACGATATTTTTTTAAAAGCTATAATAAATGGATAGTTTAGGTAGAACTGGAAAGAAGTAAAATGGATTGTCTCATTCACCCAAACCAATATTGAATCATTTGCTCTACAAATATTTAATTTATATTTTGTTTTTATTATTTTACTGTGCGTTTTAAAATTGAAATAATACAGAAATTAAATATTATCATAAATAATTGGTCCATAAATGTTTTGAGCATGTCCAAATGCTTGCAGACCCTTTCCCTTCTCAAAAGTGTTTTCCCTTTCTGTTGCAACAAATTTAAATATAAATACTTTGTGTTTAAAACTATCTTAACATTTTGTTATTTCTTTCAGTATATTAAATCTTCTTGGTAAATTCTCACATGTTAAAAAAATAATAATGTATATTCGTAAGAGTCCTTGGTACAGGTAGTCCTACGGAACCCACGAGTTCACATTATTGTTATTTTATAATATTGTTGAGAATGGAAAAAAAATGCTAAATAATTAAATCAGTAAAAACATAAAAAATCGTGAATGATTAAAATACGAAATGAATTACTTTTCTATTTCTAAATTAAAGGATAGCGCCAACGCGGGGTGGGCCACCCCTTTTCCGAAACTGTCCACACAAGACTTGCGTCTTTTTTAACTAAACATGTTATCTATCAGTTTTAAAAAAATAATTTAGTTGAAATTTAATGTTTCGTACACCGCGAAAATAACAAAACACAAAATTGGAGAGCTTTTATTTTACTCCTGACTGCAATATGTCAATTTATGATCAATCAAATACACTTGATCAGTAAATTTGAATGAAATATTTTCCCTCTTAAACAACGCAACAATGGAATGCAGTTTTACTTCTTAATTGGGACCATGACCGTACTTTTAATATTCTTGTTCAAAATGAAGTTGAATGTATTTTTTTTTTTAATATTTTTTTTTTTTTTTTGCATTTTACAATAAGTAAACAATAGTTATAAATACAAAAAAAACTATTACATTATAAGAAAGAAAAATCCACAAAGGCATGGCCTGTGTGAGGGTCCACATTTAAAAAAATAAATAAATAAAGGCAACTAGAAAAATACTTTAGATATCAATAAGTTTCAATATGAGTGCTGATATTAGAACACAATTTTGAGTCACATAAAATGAGAAAATTATAGTCAAATAAAATTCTGTTCATTTAAAAAAGAAGGTATTGAAATTCGTTTTTTTTTTACCCATAATTTCAACAAAAATTTTAATTGAAATATATTTTAATTTATTATATAAATAAAAGACGAGTGATACTTTAATCCACAAATTTGGAATATCCAGTGACCGGTTTCATCATTTTTGCGACATCTTCGAGACTGGTATCTTTATTAAGGAGTTCAAGGTATTTATACACAACAGAGGTAAGGATAGATAATTCAAAGTTGTATAAAAGTAAATAAAATTATAGCGATGAAACCGGTCACTGATTATTCCAAATTTGTGGATTAAAGAATCACTCGTCTTTCATTTATATAATAAATTACAATGAACTTACATCAAGGATTTTCACTTACAAACTTAAGTGTTGAAATATGTTCAAATAATAAATATCTATCATATTATCCATATGAAATGCAATGTACAGTTTTGGAGCTATGAAAAATGAGTGTCTGTGCCCCAGTCTGACATATATTTCTTCATTTATTGTATATTAAATAAATAAATACAGCACAATATCAGAAAGCTTGTATTTTAATACATTTTTCAACTCGGCCAGTATTTAATTTAAATGTTGATTTGTTTATATAAAATAGAACAAATCATACGATCAAACAATGCAGCAATCAATTTTTCAAGAAAATAATTAAATTTCTATTTGATGTGGTGTATTCTGGTCGAAATGAATGCTACCACTTTCAGTGAAATCCGGAGGGAAATCTTTTGATAAAATGAGACTGAAAAACCGAAAACGTTTTGTATGCGGTAACGCTCGCAATATATAATTGGCTTTTTCAATTTAATGTAATGAAAATTCTATTACTGTTTGTCAATTAAACAAATTTCTGTTACTTATGTAAAGCAAACGCAATTTTTTATCACCATCCAAAACTCAATTTATGAATGTTTTATTTTTGTCTCTTAAAAATCACAAAGAATTCTACGTTTTTTATGACATTCAATAAAATACGCAAATGTTATTTTATCAACAAAATTTAACCAACAGCATTTTGAGTTTCTCTAAATGTTCGTAGACAGAAAAATGATTTTATCTCCTAAAGAGTTATATGATAAACACATTACAACAGAGATGAATAACATAAATAAATAAAAAGTCTAAGCATTTAAACAGCTTTTGATCTGTTATTGGCTGGTATTAGCGGCCACTTTGCGCACCACGTAACATTCAACATGTTGTTAATGTTTTAATTGTTTACTATTTTTTTTTAAGAACCTATACCTTCTACCAACCCTGATCTCTTTTCTAAGATATGATGGCCAAAAAGACTGAAGTATTTTTAGATACATACGAGTACTTAGAAAAATTTAAAATTTAATTTTAAAAAAATTGTGTTAATTTATTTTAAACCTTGACAGAGGAGCAGTCGTGTTCTGACACCGGTCAGCAGATTTAATTTATTTGGCAATCTTGTACAAAAAAAAAATATTCATGAACATTTTTTTTTATTGGCTTTTTTCTGCGACATAACCCCGAAAAGTTCAAATTATGCTAGCATTTAAATAATATAACAGCCGTTTCCTGATTCTGTAACATTTTTACAATATAAATGTGTCTTGTCGGCCTCGTAGTGTAATGGTCAGCGCGTTTGTCTACCATGCAAAAGGTCTCGGGTTCGATTCCCGACATGGTTGTTATGAAATATTCATTTAAAAGGATATTTTTACACTAGAATATTTTATTCCTTGACCGGTACCTAAAGCGTAAAACTAATAATCTAATCTTCATCTCATAAAAAATATCAAGATATGCTGCGATAAGTGTACCAATGCAGTGCCCTATGTACTATTAGGTGCGGAAAGGTAATGATGATGATGAATTTGTTTTAATGTTTTCTTAAACTTACCATGGCCCCGATTACAATTTAATTCAATTTGAAGTAAGAAGTAAAATTAAGTTATCTGTATGAAAGCGGAATATGCATACATTCTTATCTTCTAAACATGTTCAATTATAGATTACCGACAAGGATATTTCAAACGTTTATGCAAATATACTCATTTTCGTACACAAATGTCGGTTTTAAAGAGAGTCAAAGATAACTCTGTTTACTTCCCATTGTAATCGGTACCCATCTGCTTTTACTTAATCGAATTATTTGGATGTTCTAGAAGACAAACGTGCTAAGTAAAAAAAAAAATAGTTTTTTCATTTTAACTTCAAATGTATTAAATAAGCTTGTCGTATCATAAACACCCACGAAAACACTAATTTTTCACCTATTCTTAAATCATGGTTGCATATTCCTTATAAGTGATATGAAAACAAAGATAAAAAAGCAACTAGACAAACTTTAATGTGCTCTCCTGAAAAATCATCAATTCTGTAATTAGCACGTTTGTCTTCTAGACCATCGATATGAAGCCCTCCTAAATATAATAATATCATTATACTGAACATGATTTATTGTATAATGGTACTACGAATGCATTAATTTTGCCAATATGATTCGAATTTCGGACAAATTTAATGACCGTTGCACATTTTGTCACATTGTCCCGACATAATCTGTTCAAATTATTTAAATAACCACAAATTTATGGTATGGCGTATAATGAAACCTAAAATTTAATTATCCTGCGAGTAATTTTACGAATTAACATAAAACGCTTTTTAAATCATTTACTGTTTTGCCTCAATTCATTTATAACATCCAATCAAACTACGTTTATGGATGATCGAAAAGTTGGCAAATTTATTGCTAGCCTTTTTTTTCAAAATAATTTTTGATTGGAATCACAATTTTTTTTGTTTTCAAATGTTTCTCTACATAGAATACATATTTAAAATGATAATTTGTGTTTAATTACTTTCCACAACTTCAAAATAATATTCATCAATAAATAAGCTTTTTATTGAGTTAAACGAATACATTTTTTTAAACATATTTTATTCACACAAAGAACACTGTTCTTGTTCATAAATCACGCGTGTTTGGACCATTTATTTCCTATATGAAGTCTAGATGATCAAATTTATTAATCTTACGCTTCAGATTTCAGATCAAGGAAGCTATTAAATATTAAAATGTACAACGTTATTGTTCAAACAAAGTCGCGGTCCCCTTCTTTTAAGAGAGATTAATGATCTTTTGAAAGGAAATAATAAATTATAGTTTTAATATTTTTTTCCTTTTTTTATATTTACGTTTAGAAAGTTTTATTGATAAATGGTCCTCATAGTTTGATTATTGTGTGGTTGTGATGTTATACTAGTCCACATACGATACAAGACTTGATATATCACTCTTTTTTTTTAATATTGAAGTTGTATTTTTTGTAATCTACAAACTGACATTTTCACACCGGATTTGGAAAGTGAAATTTGTATGACTCTGCGAAGAATAAATTTGACGCCAATACAGCGATAAATATATATAAGAGAAATCACGAAGATAGAACTCATAACAAAAAAGACAGAGACGCCGTTCTGAGGCCGGTGTTTGTTAAAAAAGAGATTATTTTATTATTTATTACATATACAATTTATATACATATAAGAGCGGGCATATTGCATACCTACCCAAACAATTCAGTTTGAGAAAATTACAAGTACATGGACATATTGAATCTCGAGATTTTATACAAAATTAAAAACAAAGATTACTAACATAAACAATATAAAAATTAACACTTCACTAAAGATAAGGGAAAAACTTAAATATTTTTATTGTGTCATTTTAATCTTGACTTAAATATAAATAAAGAAGGGGGCGTCTCTATTATTCTACAGTCGAGCAACTACTACTGTAAAAGAGGAGGCAAGAAAATGAGAGCGATGAAAGGCTATTAAAAGGGTTCTCTCGTTACTAGAACGAAAAAAGAGTCCGTGTCATGATACAGGTTGGAAGAGCTCTCCCAGATAAACAGGCATGTGAGATTATTGAAAATATTGTTAAGAAGTAATAAAATTTTAATTTTTTTTCTTTGCCTGATACTGAGCCAGTGTAATAGCGTGCGATATTCGGTTATGTGGTCGAATTTTTCGAAAATCAAAGATGTAACGTACACAAACATTCTTCAATCGTTCTAACTTATTAAGTAATTTAGAGTTAGCATCTGGATTACATACATTCGCAAAGTCAAGGAATGAAAGAAGTAAGCTCTGGACTAATGTTTGTTTAAAATTAATTGGGAAGAAATTCTGTAATCTTGTAAGTGAGTGCAAACTGCTATAAAGTTTACGACTAACTTCGTTAACCTGATTCTGCCACCCTAAATGCTTATGAATGATAAAACCTAAGTTTTTGGTTGAAGTTATCAATGGAATTTCTGTACCATCTATTTCGAAAATAGGAAGTGTGGAAAAATTCACTTTTGAATACATTTGTTTACTACCAACAAATCCAATTCGGGTTTTTGTTGGATTTATGAGAAGTCCATGTTTGTTTGTCCATGATGATATATGCTCGAGTGCAAGTGACATTACTTTATGTGTTTCAACAATGTCATGGGTTCAAAATGAATGTACAGTTGCAAATCATCGCCATATAAATGGTAGGAACAGTTGGTTATTGACAGTGATGGAGGAAACACGCACGCACGTAAGATGACCGGCTGATGATTTATGATTTTTAATTTGTTCTGCTATAACAGGGCCAAATTGCATTATTGTTTAATAAATTATGAAAGAAGTATTATTAAACAGTATGCATCCCAGCTTTTTTTTTAATGTCTGAACTTAAGAATATTTCATATTTTGCTTGTGGTAACGCGGTGTTACATCAACGTGCACAGAGTATTTATTTACCACAGTATTTTACGAAATAATGAATAATAATAAAAACATTACGATTTTTTGTCCTAGTTTGAGTATCTTGTAATTAAGTCCCTCAACTTTAACTTATACAAAAAAATACAATGTTGTAATATTTCACAATCATTGCATGTCCGCTCCCTTATCATAATCAATATTCATTTCTGTACCCAATTAAAAATATGTATATATTTTTTTTAAATTTTACAATACGCCCAAGGGGCATTTACAAAAAATATACAGGTAAGTACAAACATAGTATGTGATAGTTGAAAAAATAAACAACGCTTTTTTGAATACATGTAGAAACAATAAAAAGCATACTGCCATGCAAAATAAAAAGTGAAACTTCACATATTAAAAATTAAAAAAGCAAATTGTAAATAACTTGTTAAGAATTTAAACAAACCAAATCATACATATGCATTCACTTAAACGTATAAAAAAAATGGTATTAACAAATTATTGTTAAAAACAAATAATAAAAATTAGTTAACATTAAGTTTATATAAGATAATAACATAATATCTGGTACACAAAAATATTTGATACATTAATTTCAGAATATAATATATATATACAGTTCATCTGTTATATAAAGGGAAGGTGATCAGTCCTAAATTTCATGGCCCAGGCAACTATGTTAATCAACAATTATAAATAATAACCTTTTAAATGAATAATTCACAACCAACCTGCCAGAAATCGCACCCAAGACCTCAATGATAATAACGGAAATAAGAGACGGACTTATCTCCGCTAAATGTCATTTTTTTTACCTGAGAGCAACCATTGATTCAAAAACACTCGAACACGAGTTAAAGTATATAATTGAGTCCACAAACAATCCGGGCCTCCTTGTCGTCTATTGATTTCTGTGCATCCTTCCATGTAAGATCGCGTCTCCAAGTTTCGATAAGAATCGCTGATTTACAGTTGACGTTATTTATTTTTCAATGAAATATTGTTACTAAATTAAGACCTTTGCGATTCATGGATTCAAGCGCAATTTCAAAAAATGTACACGTTTTCTCCATCAGAAAATATAAATATCACTGAATACATTTACATGGATGAAACGAATCAGCAAGTTAAATTCCCTTAGTGAAAAAATGAATATCGAACGTTTGAAAGCGCATCATGTTTAGAGACCATCCCACTCGATTGTGAATTCTGCAGTCGCACGCTTTCCCTAGAATCAGCAAAAAACGGTTTCGTGCTAGCACAAAAAATGCTGCACAAAACACACAACAAAAGAACAGCACGGACCGGTTAGCATTTACTCGTAAATATATGCAATTCGTTCACCTACACGTGGTACAATACATTTTTATACTTTCCGTATACATTTCTACTCTCGCGATGTATTTAGGAAGGTAAAATTTATTACGGAGGTCTTATTCTGCTGTTTATAGGAATTTTAAAGCTTGCCCCAGTAAAACTCGGATTTCTTCATTTGTGGTTTTTATTGTATGCTAATGTGAGAATATAAATCGTGTTAGTAACTAGAGAATTACTGCAGCTAGAAGGTAACAATTTATACAATGTGTTGAAGGCGAGGAAAACTATTTGAATACTGAACTTTTTGCAGTAGAAACTATTACTTTTTGCAGTAAATTATCGCTGTCTTTCTGGATTTTATAATGGATTAGCTCTTTGAATACATTTTTTCATACAGAATTTAGAATAAAAATACTGTAATGTAAACACCGTATTAAAAAAATATTTTTTAATGACAAAAATCGTAAAATACCTAGAAACAGTTCTCTCCTTCTGACGATGTTTTCTGCTAAGAAACAGAAAATAACATTTTTTTAAGTAGACCAAAATACACTTCAACCAGACAATTGAGAACAAATCAGTCTTGAAACTTTTTTAATTAAAAATAAATTTTGAAATATAAGGAAAAGCTAAACTTCGTTCAGATCGAAAGTTTCAGTTTTCGTATGTGAAATATGCTGTAAAATGGCTTCATGCCAAATTATGGTAATAAATTTGATGAAGTAAATAAGTGTTTAGAGATTTGAAATCAAAGCTACATGAAGGAACAAAGTAGCAGCAGAGAACTTTGCCAAAATATATATACCATTAAGATTCATTAAAGCATACAAACAATACTCTCTCTTTGGGAGATAATAAAGTATGGGATTGCGCCAAATACTCGTATATAAAATTGAACTTACAATTAAACTTACATATTTATCATAAAAAAACATAACTGTTCTTTTTTCAAGGCTTAAAACTAAATTCAAACTGAAAACTAAAAACAAAATAATCAACTGATATGATGATTTAAAGAATATAAAGTCAAAGGGGTAGTTGATAATTAGATTTGTTTATAACACAATTTTTAAAAGGAATACTACCCGCTAAGCTTTTATTTTAGAGGCTGGTCAGCAGGTGGGAAAGGAAGCAAATGGAAAGAAGTTATGAAAAATACATCACAATACCCTTATTAATTTAGAAATAAATCTGTTTTGATTTTGGCAGCAGGCGGGAATTGAACCTGCAACGCTAGTTTCATAGTTGGCCGTCTAACCGACTGCGTCACGGCGCCGGCGCATTTGAAGGATATATTTATATAAGTAAACATTTTTAGAAAGGGTCTGCTATTTTAAGTTTTGCATTTGGTTTTTTTATTTTTAATTTTTCATAATAAATATAATTTAAGCATCTTTTGAAAATTTGTAATTTGTAATTATTATTTAAATAGTTTTTTTTGATGATGTAAATACACAATAGTTTTTTCAATGAAAAAAATATTTTTTTTATGTTTTGATTGATCTAAAAAAAAGGTTTCAAACTTTTTATTTAATAATAATTTATATTTTTACTCGCGGTATTATATATGATTTTATTTTAGAACTGATTACGTTTCATAGATTTAAACGGCTTGTTAGATGCACAATGAGTCATTTGGGTAATTGTTCCGTGTGTGATACAAAGTTTTTTCAGCTGTTTTCAATCGCGTTAATTTTTTTGTCGTCAGGCTTAATCGCATGAACCCTGATGATGGATGCCGTACTGCGATCCAAAACGCCAGAAAAGAGTTTGAACTACACAAGGCACAATAATTTTGAAAAAATTGCGTGTGTTTATAAAATAATTATTGTTAGTATTTTTTAGAGAAGAAAAACAAATTTCACGGGAGTTGAATAAAATTACACTGTTTGTAACCGTACTACTCGTCAGGATATTATCTACACTAACTGGCAAATCCCACTATACGCCTTCACTGTATTAGTTGTTGAACAAATACATAAAACTCAACCTGCTGATAGGACACATGCTGTTAAACACTAATTTTTTTTTAAAGTTTGCCCTTGTAGGTGAAAAAGTTTTTAAATGTATTTTTTCACTATTTTTCAATTACTTCAAGTCTTTAAATTCTGTAACTATTTATCCCACAAATTAAAAAAAAACATTGCGCGTTATACAAACAGCTACAAGTAGCTACAAACAATATATATAGTTGGATACTTTATTTATTTATATATTAATTTATTTTATTAGTTAAACAAACAGTATGTACACATATATTGCCAATTTCTTTGTATATTAGTGTAAAAAACTCATGCACACACCAAAAAAATTGTTTACACTTAATACAATCATTTAAATTATGTTCAATATAATAAATGTAAAAGAAACGAAATAAAAAAATATTTATACAATAATAATAATAAAGTTAAATGTCTGCTTCTCTCAAAATTTTTATAATTTTGGGCCTAAATTTATATAAATTGTCACAAAAAATATCAGCCTCGGTAAATATATTGTTATATTGGTCGCATATTCTAGGTATTGTAGATTGTTAATAACTTTTGAAATTAGTGTTCTTACAAAGAGACGTGTTCGTTTCTAAATCGGTAGACATAGGAAAGTTGATAAGTGGTTATATGCAATAATTTACAAACATTAAAAAAAAATACTGCCACAAAGTTAATGCTTTAAATATAAGTAAGAAAAAAAATGCAATTAACTTTACTATTCCATAGAAAACTGTGATGTGTTTGACTACCCCAGCGCTTTACGATATTTCAAATTCGAAAACGTTCAAAGTTCCATAAGACGCCATTCTTCAAATAAAAAACACAAACCAATACAACCTTTCAGCGGGGTTCTGCTGAAAGCGCTAAATTTCACATTCAAGACATGTTTCAGGGTTTCGAGGAATATCAAATAAGTCCGGCTTGAAAGGGGCTTCGCTTGAGAGGTGTTGCTAACCTTAGAACTTAGAACCGCAATGCATTTTCTTTAAACTTACGAGAATGTGATACATCTGTACTTCTTATTCTGCTGTTTTTTTTATTTGATCTTAAAATTGTACAAACATTATAATAAATTAATGTCCTAATATAAATTATCAATTATTAACATTTCTAAACTATATTTGTGCACTAACAACAAACATTTTATCACAATACTAACCCTTTAAAGCCTTACTTTTTGAAATTCTAACTAAAAACATATTTTTAACAAGAAAATTAATTTAAAAAAATATAAAAACAAAATTCCATTTTAATTACATATTTTAGTTTTTGTGGACAATATGCTGCATCGGGCATTAAAGGGTTTATAAATACAAGAATGACATGAAAAAATAAAAAAAATATTGCTTTTTTTTTATATAGTAATGAAAGTTGCGGAAGCAATATTACCATTTCAAATCTTAAAAAAAAAACAATGATTATCAGGAAATTATTTTTTAACCTCAAATTATCTAAGGTTAACCTCAGGTTAACTCCATGTTATTACACAGCGACTCAATGTAGTTTTTTTTAACACAGTTTTTTAAAGATTAAGTTAGTTCATAACATCTTAAGAACTAACATGAACTTATAATAACATCACATTTTTTATAAAAAAATATCCAGGAAATATTTTTTGTCATTTGTTTTTTTAAGTATATTAAGGCTTTCCATTTATTGTATTTTGTCAAGTTACTTATTTTTTGTACAGTTTTAAATTCTGGTATGTTTTGAGACTTGTTTTTCTCCTCATTGTAAATCTTATATTTTTAATCTGTTGTTTCGTATGTATGGCACTGTTGGTTAATTTTAATTTAAAAAATTGACCCATTAATTATTTTATGGATAAAAATTTAAATATATATTTTATTAACAAAAATATAACAGGGATGGAGAATACCTTAAAAAAGGAAATATGGAAGTCTAGGCATTTACAGGGCTTATGACTTGTCACCTAGTTTAAGTGGTCATTTTACTCACTGTGTAACATTCACCATTTTGCCCCTGTTTGAACATCCAAATTTCTTCAATTTTTACATTTGTTGATCTTAGTTTTAAAGAATTGAAGAAATTTGGATGCTCAAACATAGTCAAAATGGTGAATGTTACACAGTGTGTAATGTGGCCACTTAAACCAGCAAATGACAGGTCATAAGCCCTGTAAATGCCTAGACTTCCATATTTCTTTATTTTAGGTATTCTCCATCCCTGTTGTAATTTGTTAATCGTAATGACTCCCGAGGGGGTGAAATCCAGTCTTTTGTCTACGAACATTTGGACAAACTCAAATATTGTAATATATTTTTTTGTTGTTTTACCATGAGAACCTTTAGTTAAAATTCAGATTATTGTTTTTTTAAGTTTAAATTGGATTCTAAGTAATTCTTTAATACGGATAAAAATATTATTTTTTGTTTTTAATTTCAAACCCTTCCGCCACATAGTTTTTTTTAGATGGGATGTAAAGCAACAGCTAGTAAAAAAATATGAATTGAAATAAAATATCATATCATTAAAAATTATATATATTTGATGTTATGATTTTGGTTTAAAACTTTAGTCAAAAGGGTTTATCTAAAATATAAACCCTTTAAAACTGTTTTTAGAATTTTAAATGGTTGTGCATTAATTGAAGCCCTTAAATAAGTTAAATGCTTAATTCATAAACATTCATTCATTATTAATTTAAACTAGGTTATTCATTCTCTTTGATGTATTAAATAAACATTTTAATATCGGATTACATTCGCAGGATCAAAATATATCGTAGTTAAATGACGCAATATACTGCATTGTGTAACATAAAAGCTTTATATCCTTCATTACACGAAAGTTCGTTTTAGCTTATTTTACTCGTGACAACAAAGAAAGTTGAAAGATCCTTCCATACCTTAGAAAGCCACACTGCGCACCGTAGAGTGATTGATGATTTTTTTCTGTATGCGTATTCTTCGCGTTTGGTTGAAGGCCCCTGACACGGCGTAAAGAGCGAAAAAGATTTACGAACGCAACTTTCGGAGGGTATCGTATGAATTTCGCCGAGGCTTTAGTCACAGGACAGTAGACAAATTCCTAAAGTGGTTTATAGCTTTGTCACACATTGTAATTATTTCGCTTTCGTGAGAGAACAACTCGCTCATGCGTAAGGAGATTTGGGGTTTAAAAATACTGCTTCAGATGTGTTTTTCGGTTCAATTTAAATGATCACAGTGGACTGATTCTCAAAGCTAAATGTTCATACAAAAACCACTCTTTTTTTTCTGTAGACAAATGTTTACTTTACAAAAAATACTTCAGGAACAAAGCGTCGAAATTTGCAGTAATCTAAAAACATACGAGTGAACATTTTTTTTTTTAAAAGTCATCGAAAGCGGCTTACGTAGTGTAATTTTGAGATCCTTACCTTACTTTTGGGTTCGATTTCACGAACTTTGATGTTTTGTGATGTAATTGACCAATGAAATCGGAATTTTTTTACATTTAGTTCAAAAGAAAACCTCAACTTTTTTTTTAAGCACAAAAACTAACAATGTTTTGAGTATGTCCAAATGCTTGCAGACTGGCTGGATTTCCTACCTAGGGAGTTATTCATATTTAAATTTGTTGCAACAGAGAGAGAAAACATTTTGAAGACGGGAATATGGTAGTCTAGGCATTTACAGGGCTAATGAACTGGAATCGGCTGGTTTAAGTAGCCACTTAACACACTGTGTAACATTCACCATTCTGCTCATGTTCGAATTTCCACATTTCCTCAACTCTTCCATCTGTTGACTTTTGAGAAGTAAAATAAATAAAGGTTTCAGCTCTTTTACTTCGCGTAAGTCAACAGATGCAACATTTGAGGAAATGTGGATGTTCAAACATGGGCAGAATAGTGAATGTTACACAGTGTGTAAAATGGCTACTTAAACCAGCTGATGATAGATCATAAGCCCCTGTTAATGCCTAGACTACCATATTATCTTTTCAAAAATGTTTTTTCTCTCTGTTGCAACAAATTTAAATAAAGACATACGATGTGTAAAGCAAATTGAAGATTTGAAAACTTTGAATCGAGGACTTTAAAATAAACCATGCGAAAAAACCAAGCTTTTTAATAAATCAATCTTTCTCATAGCAAAACATCACGTTTTGTCTTTATCGTCATTTTCCTTTCTGCACCTAGTGGTGCATGGGGCACCGTATTGGTAAATAAAATGCCTCATATTTGAATCAGCTGTTGCGTGAAAGAAAAGTGATCAATCTTACGTTTCAAGTGCCAGTTCAAGGACAAGCTGGAAATTATTTAGAGGTTACTGGAAGAATTAGCTTCGCCTAAAAACCATCTAGTGTTATTGAACAGAGAGTACAAGTCAGTTGGACAGTTCCTTTAAAACCACAAACAGCTTAAATATCTTTGAAGTCAGTATAACCAAGTGGATTGCTGCACAGGACTACAAAAAGTTGGATTCACTGCATCTCCAGGTTATGCAGTGAACACAAAATATCTTTATGCTTAGTGTCATTTTTCTTGTTTTCACCTTAATTAAAACTATGTTATTTTGCAAACCAGTAAATTTACCATTTGTAGGCCTTAAAACATACTATTGTCTAGTTGGGAAAAAAAATATTGAAAATCCATATACGAGTATACGTATTATATTAAAGAACTCACACTAGAGGTAGTATCATACATGGTCAATATAGTGCAGGCAATTGGTAAAAAAAAAACAAAGTAGGGAACAAAATGCCAAACACTCTTCTAATGAAACAAAAGACCTGTTAACAACTATTCCTGAAGAGTTTTAAATGTTTTCTTTTCCACATGAGCAAATTCTGAGAAGTTCCTGATTGGCTTACATTAGAATATCTTTTCTGATCCCAGCGGTTTAGTAATAGCAGAAAAATCCTCTTTTTTAAATGTTAACCTTGTATATTATTGGCAAAGTAAAAATTATGCAACTCCTTTCTTTAAAAAATGTATTATGTTGATGTTTTTTGTAGATATTTCTTGACAAAACTCAATAGTTAATGATGAAGATAAAGTTATAAACAAAATTGTGGATCAAACTTCTTGGTTTAGCTTCACTTTTATTGAATTTTGACCAACTAGCGTTTTCGCCCAAGAAAACATTTTCAGGACAGATAAATTGTGTACAATACTTTGAATTTTCATAATATTTGTTGCAAGATATGGGTATAAGAAGATTGCATAAGAATTTTAATAAGGGACAGACAACATAAATACTATCACAACTGATTTGCAAAAACTGTTAAATTTTCGGAAAATTTAGACCGAAATTGGGATTAAGTCCTTGTAAATTTTATAATTCTTATTTTTTAAAGGGTATGGAAGAAGTAAGAGAATGGGAAATACATTTTTTAGTTTTATAATTGATACTTTAATGTGTAATATTATCTAAAACATTTTTTTTTTTTTAATTTATTTATCAAAAATATTTACAAAATAGTCTTAAATTAAAGTCCTGCTGAGTTGCATACATACAACTCGTCAGTAAGTTCTTATAAATTACATCGATAATTTATACTTAGCCTACATTCTTTTTTCTTTTTTCTTTGCTGCATTGGCATGTTTTTATACTTTTAAACTACTTTTAATTACTTATATTATATATGTAAGTAAAATCAATATATTGCTGCTCTTACTATAATGTGCCATTAATGTTTTTAAAATTGACCTAAATTTACTGTCCTATATTTCACTTAAAGATTCTTCTCATCGTTTCTTTGAATCCCTTAAAATAAATATGTGTATATTTATATTTTTACTTTTTTTTAAAAAAATGTTATAACTATTTTATTTTATTTTTACATCAAAGCATGTTTTTCATTCTTTATTTCAATTCTTAATTTTTAATTACTCTTACAAATTTTTTTAAATATTATTTCCATTTGTAAATACTCACTACAAGCTACAAACTTTAAAATATCTTTTTTTCACTAAAATTTTAATTTTTAAACAACTTTCATTTATGTTTTTCTTTTTCCTTCTCTTTTTTATACTTTCATAAATAACCTTACATATAATTGCTTTATAATATGGAAACTTAACTAGTCCATTAGAATTAAGTCTAATTGTGTAAAATATTAAACTTTGTAACTATACTGTATGTTTCCTGAATAAAAGAAAATAAAAAATACAGAAAATAAAAAAAATTAACAATAATTTATATATATGTACATTGTAAACTGTTTCTTCTTGTTTATCTTCTCTTCAATATAATATATAAATATGTATGTTTTTATGTAAATCTTAATAATAATAAGTAAAAAAATGAAATATTGCGAGGTATAAGCACCTTTCAAACCAACCTCGAATGTTGATCCTACTAGGATCAAACCTCGAACCTTAAGAACGATAGACGAACGCACCAACAACTGCACTACGAGTGGCACTTGTCTTCACTCGATTTGAATGAAGCCGTTTTGAATGAAGCTTAAGAGGAATATAACTTTTTGTAGTAAGAGCATCAGATTTTAGCATGTTTTATGTAAAAATGTCTTTTTATTGAAAAAGTAAAAGACTCCACGCTTTAACCATTAAACCACCGAATTACTACTTATACAGAAGAGTTTAAAGTAAAGTGAATGTGTTTTTATGACAAAATCAATGATGTTTAATTAAAATGACATGATTTAAGTGTTTGATTGAATTGAGATGATGCTTCATTGAAAGTTTGAAATTACGTTTTGTAAAATAAGCGTTGTCGCGTCAACACTGCCGTGCGAAACGCGTAGTAGAGCAAAAAAGTCTATGCCGGTTTACTATGAATTTAAAACTGTCTGTCGCGCCTTTTTACGCTGCTTCACATTTACTGACTACAAGTTAAGTTCCGGAACCTAAGTTGAATGGAATTCAAGACGGATGCTTAGTGCTTCATTTAGTGTATACATGTATATCAATGAGGGCAACACGATATTTGCTATATTTTAGATGTTGCTAGAGTAGTAGGTCTATTTGATAGGCCAGAGTTTATATTATTATCCACAAATACAAAGTATAATAAACGTGTTCCTAAAACATGATGGCGTTATTAAATATGCATATTAATTTTCGTATGTTTGACGTTTGAAAGAAAAATAAAGAAGTATATTTCATATGTTGTTATAATCTCCTTATTCTTATACCTGATCATTCTATAACCAATTTATATTTAAAGTCTTGGATTAGCATGGAAGGAACAGATAGACAGATTAAAAAAAAAAAATTAAGAGTAAACGCAAAATACAAATAAATCATTATTATGTATCTTTTTTGGGTGATACCGTGTATGTTGGATTTGATCCGACGTTTCGGCTACCATTACAGGAGATATCTTCAGTTTTCCCTGAAGATGGCTCCTGCAATGGTAGCCGAAACGTCGGATCAAATCCAACATACACGGTATCACCCAAAAAAGATACATAATATTGATAACAGTGACCGTGAAAACCTTCGCACCTATTCAAATAAATCATGTTTTCGTGATATCAACATGTGTTAATTTAGTTTTTCTTTTATTTTTCTTTTCTTTTCTTTTCTTTTCTTTTCAAAGTCATGTCATACCATATATGCATGCTATTACTTTTAAATAATTTAAAAAAGGATGGCCCACGCTCAGACGCTGAAGTCTTTGTATGCATTTTTCCATATTTATGTAATAGCGTAATTTTAAGATGTATTTTTCTAAAGTGTATTTTTGTAATTATATTTCTATTTATGTTTATTTTTATATGTTTGGAAAAATAAACAAATAAAAAAAAAATTATATATATATATATATCTCAACGTATTTAAGTATAGAACACTCGTGCGATTTTCTCATTCGTTTTTCATTTCCATGACAATTCAAATATCTGATAGAAGTGTACTTTTATGATGTTTGATAAGATTCTTTAATGTAATAACAATGTGAGAAAGATTGTGGTCCCACGGCAATGTCGCGAAATCCGAATCAGAATTTGTAAAGGCCGTTTGCAAGTAGTCACAATATTATTTTGTCCCAGGACTCGACCATTGTCTTCATGTGAACACGCACGGACAGGAACTTGTGACAGCGATTTCCTGGACGTGAACGTGTCCCTCCTGCACATTTTTTCTGCCGAAAAAGAGGGAGAAAAAAACGTTTTCAGTATTTTGTTCGTTTTTTAACAATTTCAATACATCCTTGACATACAATAAATAGTATTTTTCGTGAACTCGCTCATAATGAAAGCCGTCGTGTATTTATTTTCACAGCGCTCACGTGTGAACTGCGGTCGAGTTGTTTCGATCGCTCGATCGAGGCTGTTTACGGAGTCGAGGCAAGACAAAATTGTTAAATCTTTTGTATTGGCCACATATACAAAAAGGCCACATGGCCCTTTTGACTTGATCCCCGCTCTATCACAACTTTATTTCCATTTACCAAAATTATTTGTAGAAAAAAAAAACAATTTTAATTACGAATTACATACCTATCACAATTTCAGAGTATTTGCCTTTACTTAAACATATATTTATATTTAAATTTATTGATTGAGTTTGAAATTTAATATTTCCCAAAAATCCATATCATTTCATTAATTTATTTTGCTTTTCTGTTTTTAAGAAATAATAACATTATTAATTTTTTGTTTTGAGGCAATAAGTTTAATTAATTTTTTTTTTCCAGTGTTTTTTTCCACTCTCATTTATTTTTATTTTTGTCGTGGGTTTGCCAATCTTTATATCTAACCCTAATATCTAGATAGAAAACTAACTAGTATAAACCCAAAGGGTGACAAGATTGATTTATTTAATATAACTTTTGGAGACATCGGGGGATACTGTGCTTAAGTTTAAAGAAAGTAATTTAGTTTTGAATTTGAGATGGGGTATGTATTTATATAATAAAACGTCAATACCACCGTAGTATTATGTACTTATGGCCAATGTCTATAAACTGTGTATATTTGAATATTTAAACAAATTTGCAAATCTATAATTTGTGTGCCTTTATTTTATTGAAAACGGTTTTTGTAATTGACAAAATTACATCGTATTCATTTTATCATACTATTGAAATTGTCTTATATTGCTATGAACCGAACTAAGCAAACTTTATTAGCACAATTTTATTTTACGTTGCCAGTTTTTATTTGGATCTTTGTAGAAATAATTCACAATTTAATACCATTGACACAAGAAGATAAAGGTAAAACACTCACGAAAACATGAAAAATTACAAATGTTACTAGAACACATTAACTCGATAAAATCTTAATGTCCGCTACATAAACTAAGCCATTGTCAAACCGAATTTTATTTATGTCTCGTTCCCTCTTACTGAAACAATGGAATAATAAAAGGGCTACTAATATTGGTGACAGGGTTTAAAAACTACACTCGTCCACTTTAATGTTTTATCAAAACGTCACCGCAGAAATAATTCATCACTTGTTAAAAAAATTGACGAAATCATAAACCCATTCCGGTGAGTTACGCCACCTCACCTCGTTTTTCTAATGACAGCCTTCGTCCGTCCGCGGTGATTGATGGCCGGTGAACTATAGCCAATCAGGAGAGGGCATATTCCCGGGGTGGAAGGCTACATTCGTGGAGGTGAAAGGGCGTATTCGCAGAGGTGGAAAAGGCCTTTAGGTCCTGACACTTATCGCCGTTATTTACTACCAGAAGGTGTTCAAAGATATGCCTATTTTAGGGGTACTTTCGGATGGGGAAATTATTTCACTCTCATTTTATGTTGGAAAAAGCCCTTAAAAGCTTAATAACGAACTGCTTGTAAATCTAAAAGCGATTTCATTTTATTACTTTAATTTTTACCAAACAAAAATTTCCCGAACTTTAGTGTTGTGTTTTTGTAACATTAAATTGTGAATTCGGTTATACAAAAAAATAATTTATTAATACACGCACCGTTACTATTTTGCAGATTTTTTGAATATTATATTTATTTTAATATTTTTAAAAATAAGATTATACTAAAAATAGATAAAACAGTATTAAAAATATATATTAATAATATAAATATAATGTTTGTGTTGTATATATTTAAAGAAAATAGAAAACATCAGTTTTTTTTTTAATTTGTGATTAAAATGGTAATTTATTATTTTAAACGAATTTTTTTCTCTTTTTGCAATGTTTACTTTATTTCAATAAAAAAAAATGTACCTACAATATATGTACATGTATTTAAAACAGAAATATGAAAGTAGATAATTCATAACTTCAAAAAAAAAAAGAAATCCGTAAATAAGGCGTCTTTGTAAAAGCAAGGGAATGGACAAGATGGTATAATCCCAGAGGGGTAGAAATCTTAAAATATCGTAAAGAAAGAGCATTAGAGCTTCAAGGCGACACCTATTTACAAAATAACTTAGATCTAACACCCTTCCTACTGTAACGAGGCCTATCATGTTTACCGATTTGTAATATCTTATTCCGTGACACTGATAAATCATTCCAGTTAATTAGAAACCAAATATCTTCAACGACTTATTTAGAAAACGGGTTTTTTCTCTAAAAAAATTTTTCGTGAAAATATTATGTTAAGATATAAAATTTCACTCGCGTTTTCTTGATTGATCGTTTATTTGATTTGTAAAGATAATCTTGAGAAACACGATCCGACAATCTGTTTTTATTTATGACACACTTCGAACGTACCTTGTATGCAAAACTGGGAATTTTATTCCAAGTGTTGATAAAGTTATTTTTCTAGCCGCCGACATTATTCGAATTCGTCAAAGGTTTGAAACGAAAAATATACCGCTACGCAACACGCGACAGAAAACTTGAAATCGAAATTTCGTTGTTTGTTGTTTAAAAGATAATTTATGTATGACTGGCTGGGCATATTAATATTCACATTTTGGGCGGATTATTTATTTATATCCTCTTTACGAATATCGAAAATTTCAGTCAATGTTATTCAGCACTTGTTATTGTTTAGCACCCTCAAAATCGAAAATTAAAAATTCATTACTTATCAAAAAAGTAACAAAAATTATCCGATTTGACACTGGAATTCAGAACTATTTCAATCGCGAATGTTATAGGAATCAACTGGTATTTTAAGTAAAAACTCATTTATTTGTGAAAAATTATGGTAGGTATAGGTACTTATTTTTTGCTTAAACCAGTACATGTTCATAATAAATCCACCTTAAGCTAAAGCAAATGATATTTTTTTTAAATTGAGTTTTAGTAATTGAATTTCTATGTAGATTAGATGGAAAACTCAAATTTTATTGATTCAATTCAATTCAATTCATATATTTAAGTATAACATATACATTACAAACATATATTTAATGCGTGCATATTATAAAAAAGAAAATAAATACATGAAAAAAATTCATGTCAAAGTAGTGAGAGAATCCTGCTCCGGAAAACCCCTTCGGATACATTGAACAGATCAATATCCAGAACGATGTTGTTCAGCAGAGCGGTAGCTCTTCCAACAGGTATAAACATCGGCAGGTTGGTCCTGTATATCGGAATATGAAATAATCTATGCTGACGCTGTCTTAGGTTATCATCAAGAACATACAAAACAATGCTCATCATCATCTCAGGATTATTGATAATCGACCGCGCAACAATCAATATAAATGTGTAGTCAAATACACATTCCTTTTAGTCTCTAAACTGTTGTAGCCAAGCATATCCTGGAGAAACTCGGTCGGATAGAGCCAAGGATTATACAGATTCTGTCCACAATCCCGCACTCTCTCATGTAGAGATATCTCAGAAACTTCTTTTGGATTTTCTCTATCATAAGAGAGTATTTCAGTTCACGTGGCCCCCAAATCATCGAGACACTCTCGAGTCTACTTCGCACTAAGGAGTTGTAAAGAGTTCTGAGTTCGCGGGTAATTTCTAAAACCCTGACAGTACGCAGAATGAATCCAAACATCTTCAATGCATTACCACTGATTGTCTCTATGTGTTCATGAAATGTCAGGGTACTTTCAAATCTAACGCACAGATCCTTAGCATTTGATGTTCGTATCAGATTCTGGTCATTCATTTTGTAACGAAAAAATAGAGTTTTTTGGGTCCTAATGAAAGACGTGACCGAACACTTGGAAACATTAAACCTAAGTTTGTTACGCCTTAATTTCAGAACATATATTATTTAATACCTTTGTGAAATTATTGATCAAATTTACTCTCTGCATCGCGTTCCAATTCCGAAGCCTTTATTATGTACCTTAACACAAATTTATATATTTGAGAACATTAAACAAAAAAAGACAAAGTGTAATTTGACTTTAAAAAAAATATTTTGTTGAAATGTTAAAAAATAATATGTTTTGTGTTTAGCATAATCCTTTTTGCGACTTTTTATTATGTCATAACTCGCAAAAATAACTGTAAAACAGTATCTTTTTCGTTTTCAGAATCACAAAATTGATTAATTTTTCACTTACAACAAAAAAATCTGTCCACAATTCAAACAATAGTATTATGAACTCTTAGACAAAAATATCAGTTACCTTTATAAAAGTATGTTTCTTAATTACGAATAGTACCGGCCATGTTTATTGTGAACAATAGGCTTTTCGCGATAATTAAAGACAAACGGAGCGCAGACATCTGAAGAGATGCTTCAGAATAAAGGTGAAATTTTACTACAGCTTTATATTCTTATCACTATAAATATTCCCGTTTAACGACAGACTTTTTGTCAACGTAAATATAATAGTGCTAGAGAAAATTACTAACACATTCCTTGTTTTGCTTATTCCTTCGCTTTCCGACTCGAGTCCTCTTCAGAACTAAATGCAACTACATTCCTTAACAATCCTTCAAATACTCGGTGTGGAAATAGCGCAACGTTTTGATAGTATAATTCTAAACCGTGTTGCTTTAAAAGCTGCTTTTTTATGTATTTGCTTTTTCTAGATTTTAACATTGTGCGAATAGGGAAACATCACGTTTTTTTACAAATCTAAAGTAATAAAGGTCTACGAAATACAGTCCAGTAAAAAAGTATTCTTTTCTTAGATATTAGTAGTGTATGGATGGGTGCGCGTGAATAGATTTGAGGTTTAATGAGAAAGATGGATAACAATTGAAGTTATTTATTGAGAATATACACACGAGTCACATCCCTACACTTTGGTACAGAAGGAATTTATAATAGCGGACACTGGACGGAGAGCTGTGGTGAGCGGTAAATGTGAAATATTGTTCCGATGCACGACGTTCAATATCTTGTCCGAGCTTACGTTGCAGCGGTTTACGCGTTGCGGATCAAGGCAGGGTTCGGCTCTGCCAACCACACGGTTTTTGGTGTTGCTCTCCACAGAAGCATAAAAATATTTAAAAAAATTAATGTTGCATTCCCGCAAAAACAATCATTCCATTGGCTACGCCCCTAATACGTCACGATTTATGTTTATTTATTCCTGACCATTCAAATTTGTTCAGAACATTATCACAAATCTTGATTTTACAACTATCAGGGCTAAACATGTCGCGTTTTTTTATTGACGTATTTTAAAAAAAAATTCCTTTCCAAATTTATATTTGAAAACATTGATTTTGAAAATGCAATATTTTTTTCTCAACCTATCTCATATATTTTTATCGGTATTCGTTGAATATAATATTTCACTATTTTCTCTTGTTGTAATTATGATTCTAGGCACAGGTTTTTGTGCCGCATTGTGCATTTTGCTATTTTTAGTGACAATTTCTAATTTCGCTGAAGTCCAAGCTGGATTAAGAAAAATATACTACATCAGTGTGAAAATAAAAGTTATCAGTTAGAAACTGTTAATAACATAATTTTTACCTCCCCAAATGACCGTCATTATTTTCAATTACATGGAATATTTTTTTAAATCATGAATAAATTTTTGTTTCTATCATTGATGAGATCTGCGCTTTGAATTGTTTTGCTGCAGATAAAAAAAATATTAACATAACTTTTTTATCGATATTTTTTTTACATTTTACACCTTATTCTTTTAAAAGTAATTCATCTTTTGGGAATTTGTGTTTAAATTTATTTACTTATTTTTTATCTTTAAATTGCGTTATCGTTTACTTATTTCTTTGCTTTTTTTTACATCTTCTAAATATTTTTTTGAAAGCATAATTTACATGTACTTTTTTCGCTCCCTATATTTAAGTTAGTAGTAATTATTATTATACAACCATCTAGGACTATCATATGATTAATTGTAAAGGATCTTTACCGACAAGCCATATTCATTGGCTTGGTGAGTCCTATAAAAAAAAAAAAAAAATTTTAAAAATGTTTTAAAATAACTAAAATGTAATATTGTAGGTAAATAATAAATAAAAAAATAAAAAAAATAAGCACGTACGTTTACACGTTTTATTAAATCGATATGTGACTTGAACCTTTTTTTATTGGTCCTATAAAAGTTTTATTTCAAATATAGCACTATGTGCACAGGATAAATTGTTATATATGCGTTCGGTACTTAACAATACGAAAGTTAGCTAATTGAATTAGAAATAATTTAAACGCCAGTGACAAAGTACATTTTAAATAATGTTTCTTGTTATTTCGAAATGATTTATAATGTTTAATTAATGAAACTTTTGTTCGTTTTTAATCAAACGTAATGTTATTTCTTTGTTTATATTTAAACAAAAACTTTTGAAAATATTTTTTTATCGTTCTACACTTCGGTGTGGGAGTATTTAAAAATAAGCACTTTACTATTTGTTTAACAGTTTATAAATACTTTTAAGTAATCAAATGTATTTTTAGACAGTGCCGTCTTATATAAACTCTCATAAAGCATTTTGCAACGGTATTTAGCATATTTATAGACTCCGATACGTCAATGTACAATATTTTATTTGGACCTCTGTTAAACAAAAAATATTTATAATAATCATTCCTTCAATTCATCCATCTGTTAATGTTTATGCAGTTAAAGAACTGATATTTATTGATGCGGGTGAAATTCATCTGATTTTTTTTTCTCTAAGATACATACTACGCAATGCCTGAAAAAAAATCATTTAGATGCTTAGACTTCTATATTTTTTTCTCAAAGGTGTTCTTCGTCTCTGTTGTAATATTTTGACATTAACAACTCCCTAGGGGGTTTAATGCAGTTTATGTAAAAAAAAAAATACAAAATCAAAACATTATCCATACCCATTCTTAAAACAGTTAATTTTTAACAACATTCTTAACGGCGGCCTCCGTAGTGTAGTGATCAAGACGCTTGCTTGACTCACATACGGAAGGTTTGATTCCCGGTGAGAACACCAAAATTCAAATGTAATTTTTCTCAAACCTGGGTGTACCGTGATGTAATTCACCACTGTAATTAGGCCTCCTGGCCTGTTGTGGTGCAAAAAAAAAACGTAGGATTATTAAATAAGTAAAACTTTAACGACTCGAAGAAATTAACGATACACTTAAAAGATTTTGACACTTAAAAGCAAAACTCCATACATTTGTTAAAACAATTATTAAAAAAAAATATACTATGCTGATGCATTTAAAACGATTTTTTAATACATTAACATATTTTAGCAAATCAAATTTCTTACCAAGCTCTCTCGTTTACCCTTTTGTTTGTAAAAACGTACCCTCATCTTTAAACGCACATACACACATGAGCACAAACTGCGCATATACACAATTATTTCAACTCTCTCCATCTGAACATTGGGGCATAAAAACAAAAGTTGCTTTTAGAATATTCGATAAATAGCAGTTTTTTTACGTAAAAAAATTATACATCACTTATAACACATTTTTTTTGAGAATGCATATTTATTTATTTACTATCCGTTATTATTAGTGTTTATTTCAAACGCAAGGTGAATTATATTTCCACGGATTCACCATAATATGATCCGGCTTGAAGGACCATATAATGAAAGAGAACGCGGGCCAAATAGTGTAGCCGAACCAACAAATGTCCCATCCGGCGTAGTAACCTCACAAAAGCAAAATTAGCAAGTATCGACTTACATATGATTCTTCTGGTTAAAATACATCAAAACAAATTATCGGCTCAACTAACCTATTTGCAATCTAAAAAACCATGCCATTTTTCCTAGAAAAATAAAATAGACTGACTCAATATGGTGAATATGAGTCCTGCAGAATGAAGACAAAATTGGAGAAGCATATTTATGAAAGGGTCAAACAAGTGATCAGTCAAGAATTTTGAACGTATTAATATTTTATTATATAAATAAATAAACTACGGCTTATGTGGTCGCAAATTGTATACTGAAAGTAAAAATGGAGTTTAATTCAGTGTCTGCGCTAAAGGACCCGTTTTCACAACACGAACATCACACTTAACTAAAAGTCACATAAAGATGAACATTTAGCAGTAAACAGACTCCAAACTACGCACTCATAATGTGTAAGCGGAACAAATAATAATACTATTTATATAAGAGATTGTCTTAGCAATTTAGTAAAGTACACATTAAGAGATAGAACCTACTACCGCGCTATGGCCTTTTCTCAAGGGCTGGCGCTTAAAAACGCAAGTCTAGCACGAGTGAACGCGAATGGTACGCGAAAAAAACGGGCTCATCAACAAATAATCAATTTTACAGGAGAGCATAAAGCAGATTTAAAACATTATTTTAAAAATATTTGCCAACTACGTATAATTAAGAGGATATATTCTCATAAAAATCAACGTTTACATACTCGCACAATCATTAAATGATTATCAAAAACTTTTTTCAACCTAGCGTCAATGAACCTATTTTACAGTACGTGGTGACGAACCGGGTTTGAGACATCCTTAATTAAAAAAATATTATTTTGTGTTTATATTTCGGTATTTTTTATTTCACGCATGGACAGACTGAAATGTACCTTTTCGTTAATAAGTTGTGAAGCTTTATGAAAAACAAACAATAAATTTTATCTTAGAAAAACCATTTTAAAGAAATCTAAATAAACATAGTTTCAAATGAAAACATAATATTTTAGAAAGAATATACGTAGTCAAAATTGGAAAACAAACAATATTTTAGATATAATATAGTAAAAACATGTATACGGATATTTTTCGGTATTGTCTGTGCCTGAAAATGTTACACAAACTAGATCCTGCGTGTTAGGCACCCAAACGCACTTTGAACTCGCCTATCTCAACTCATGCGCAAAGCACTACTAAAACAAAGCAAGTTATCGATACATCATCATCATCAATCCTTTTCCGCACCTAATGGTGCATAGGGCACTGCATTGGTACACCAATCACAGCGTATCTTGATCGTTTTTGTCCCATGAAAGTAAGATGATCAGTCTTACGCTTCAGGTACCAGTCCAGGGACTATGAAATATTCTGGTGTGAAAACACCTAAAAAAATGAATAATTCGTCAACCATGTCAGGAATCGGACCCGAGTCCTTTCGCATGGTAGGCAAACGCACTGACCATTACGCCACGAGGCCTAGTTATCGATACATCATTTTTTTTGCTCTAACTACCGAATGAGAGAGGATGCGATATTGTCGCTTCTATATTAAAATAGTAAAAATTAATGTACTGCAAAGCTCGCGTAAAAGTAAATTGTAATAGAAAAAAAAACATTTTTTATTATGTATTTATTTTTTTAATTACGCACACAAAACACCATTTTATGATAGAATAATTATATTTTTTTATGTAACTATCTTACGTTACAAAAATGATCAAAATACGCTGCGATTGATGTTTTGTGATGATGATGATGTTAGTTAAAGTTCACATTTTATAAGTTTGGAATATTTTATTATATTGAACTGATTTGGGGTAAGTAAAATGCCATTAACATCGTGAAACTTTTGAAAATGCAATCAGCCTGTTTTTGCCGTTTACCCTTCTAGAGTTTTCAGGATTTAAGATAGTATCTCCACATTAAAAAATGGGCAGATGATTACTGCCCGTGCGATAGACGGACTTTTTAGAACGTTCTCTAAATATTTCATGACCGTCTTATGTTCGACGCTGAAAGTAATATGCGCACCCTATGGTTTACCCTAGACAAGGAATGAATTAAAATCTCTTATAACAGAGAAAATTATTTTTTTTGAGAAGCGAATATGGAAGTCTAGGCATACAGAGCTTACGCCATGTCATACACACATACTTACTTCGTGAAATTCACAATTTCGCCTATATTTAAACTTAAACTCTTCCATCTGTTGACTTCCAGATGAATCTCACTTACATAAATAAATAGTTTAAGCTGTTTTACTTGACAAAAGTCTGTGTTGCAATTTATTTTCATATTGAAATCTCCCTACGGAGTGACATTCAGCCTTGGCTACAAATATTTCGACATTCTCAAAATATAAGGAAATGAATTGATTTATTTAACACTTTGTACAAAAATACAATTTTTATACATATATGGGAGAGTATATTGCTTTAAGGTCATTTCCTCTTATATACTCTAACCATTTGATTTAAGAAAATAAATACGCAAAGTATTCTTTGTATTAGAATCATTAAAATTATTAATTTAAATTTCAAATGTTATGAGAGAAAACGTTTGTGCTGGTAGTCAATACTCGTTATAAAAAATAAAAAATCTGTAAACGATACTAAAACAATTAGAATGAAAATCAAATAAGAAACTGAACAAAGCTTGTATATAAGATAAGTGAACACAGCACACAATCAAGGACCAGCCAACATGGGGCGCTGTTAAATAATTTAAAACAAAGAACAACAGACATTATAAGAATGATTATGAAATGCACTAATATTTTTATGTAATGTGACATTTCAAAATAACAGAATATGCATTCAATTAAATATATAAGGGAATATGAACATTGCCTTGAAAATTGCAATTGTAATCATTCTTGCTCTTAGCCTCTGTATTCGTTTTGATGTTCTTTTACGATAATAAGATAGCTTACCTAAACAACACAGAACGATCTCCCCTTTCTACTAACTCAATTATAATTTTACGATGTTTGTCTTTATAGTCACTCTGCAGTACGAGTACCTTTATATTGTTCGTACCTTTTTTTAAACAAGCGTTTTTTAGTATCTTACGAAGCACCTATCTAGATAGTAAAATTTAAACATCACTTATCCTCTGACGAACAAAATTTACCCATAAATCTTGTCAGTAATACAAACCCAGACAAATAAATGGCCTCCCCAAACAGACGACAGATTTTTTAAGTTAAGTATGCACTGCTTACAATCAGCGGAGTTATTTCTGATAATATTTTTAATGCACAAACAGTTCGTTCCATTAATTAGACACTTGAAAATTTAATGTCATAATAGATAGACATCTTAAATCAGTGACAAAATTGTAATTTAGAAAAGGATATGGAAATTTGGGTATTAACGGAACTAACATTTTTTAAAGAGAATAGACGTGGTCAAGAAATTTTGATGAATAGGTATTGGAACAATGTTTTTCTGTCACTTTCTCCCAAATGCCTCCCCAACACTTTGCAAAAAAGAGAACTGCACAGAAAGAGAGCTGAAAATTGACGAAGTTTTGCTTTATTTGATTTCAAATCAATTTTATCTTTCAAAACATTGTATGTATCACTTGTCAGGAGCATACTTGAATACAATTCAAGTATCTGGAGCCCATTTTACGGAGTTTATTCGTTAAAACTTGAAAGAGTGCGGAGAAAAATTTTACGTTTTATCAACTACAAGCTATCTATTCCTATTGAATCTTTAAACTATGACTTTTTAATAAACACATTTGATTTGGAAAGTTTATCCAGAAGACGGAAACTGAGTGATTTAATGTTTCTCTTTAAGATAATAAATGGCATGTTGGACTCTCCTGACTTGCTAAACATGATTCAATTCCGAATACCTGTTAGGACTACTAAACATAATGTCCCATTTCATATAGATATTGCTGCCACCAATTATGCTATGAATTCACCTATTTCAAGGTTGCACAGTCAAAGGAACCTGATCAGTTGTATTGACATTTTTCACATTAGCCAAATGAAGTTTAAACTTGCTATTAAATAAATAGTTTAAAATTTTGACTGATGTTTAAGTATTTATGTTCATTTATAAAAAAAATAAAAATAAATACATAAATAAAAAATGACAAATTTATTTATAAATGTACGACTAGTTATTTGTTTTTTAGTTTTTAAAATTAAAATTTTTAATTAAAAAAAAAAAAATTATTTAATTTTGTCATTTTGTTTCTTTTTGAATTTTATTTTTGAAAACGGTTGAGAACCCCTAAACTCTTATAAAGAGACAGTTAGTATTATTCCTAGGGCATTCAATATACATTGCAACAATACCAACAAATCTATGATTTATGATTTTTGCTATTTCGAATATACATATACAGGCATCTCTGTCGGCTGCAAGCACCTGTGTAACCTCCCAAGTCAAGTTCGCGTCCCGTAGTTGTGACATGAACTGCCGACGAAAAGTCAGCAGCGGACGTCCAGGACGTTGACAACCTGATGAAGAGGCGAACGCGGTTAAGGCTCTCAGTAGGCATACGCAGTACATGACCTAGCCAACTGTATCGCCTCCGCTTGATGACAGTTGTCACTGAAGTTTGCTGCGTCCGTTGTCTTATAAATTCATTCCGCACAAAGTCAAACCTAGTTTCTTCTGAGACACCAATTCTCAAAACTTAGTATTTTGCTGTTTTGGGCCCAAGTGAGGTGCCACAATTCGCATCCATAGAGGAGAATAGGTGTTATGCAGGCTTTATATAGGTGGCATTTGGTTTTCACTGAGTATCATCCGATATCCAGACGGTCTTCATACTATTGAATGAGGAGCCTGCTATTCCTAGCCGCACTCTTAAGTTATTTTTGAAAGTTGCCATTTTCTGTAACATATACTCCCAGGTATTTGAAACTCTCGACCCTCCTAATGACTTGGTTTGAGCTAGTCAGGTGATTTTAGGCATCAAAAAATGAAGTGTTACATTTTACAAGGGTTTTCGCAACGTTGATTTTTAAACCCATGCATGCGAAGTACCTATTTGGGCTATCTTCAGTGGCCTGAAGACACAAATTAAATGTTTTTACTTTTTTTAGCGCTTTAACTTCATAAAAGTCAACATTAAAAGCATCCACAACATACCCAAATCCATTTGAAAGTATAAATGTCTTTCTTTGGATTCACTCATACAAACGAGCATTTTTTTTTTCATTACGAATTTATTATATTTCTTCCTCGACTAACTAAATTCAGTAAGGAAAAGCGCAAAAAAATATTTACATTTACAATGTTCAATGTTTTTTTTACTGTCGCTCTAAAAGACAACGGATTGAAGAGTAGAGACAATATGTATGTTGAAAAATAAGCAAAATAGTGTGTGTTTCACAGTCTGTAAAGTGGTCACTTGAACCAACCAATGACTAGTTATAAGTTCTGTTAATGCCTAGACTTCCATATTCCCATCTCAAAAATATTTTTTATCTCTGTTGTAATAAGTTAGATCTAAATAATTCCCTAGGGTGAAAATCCAGCCAGTTTGCAAACATTTGGATATACTCAAAACATTTTTGAATGGGTGATTAATATTAAAAAACTGAATGCTACTTCAGTAATTAATACGTTTAGAAAATTTTATATGATTTCATACATTGCTCGTACGAGGTTTTCCTGTATAATTATTTCATTTCAAAAACACGTACGATGTTTGCTCAGAGGAATTTCTCTTTTGTGGCCCAAAGAGTGTTTTATGTCCTAGATGAACATATTAAGTTCTTCAAAACGAAAGCCATTTTCAGAAGTGAACAAGTCTGGATTGTGTCTTAGGAAAAAAACCATTGCAATAGACTGCTGCGAGATATTGAATACATTCATATACTAATCAGCGTGTTGTCCAGATGCCTTTTGAAATATATGTATGTTTATGTAATAATATTTAATTTTTAGTTTTGCTGTTATTTAATTATGTACGTGCATCCATTTTCCATTATGTTGTATCCCAACTCAACACAGGGCCCTTGGCCTCATAGAGTTTGGGAAACGTTTTTTTTTTTTTTTGTAATATGTGTGTATTTTTATGAATGAATAAAAAATCAATCAATAATAAAATAAAATGTGAATACAAAATCCACTTTGATATAAAGTTTATATTCTGAAAACCGTAACATCAATATTTCAGTAAAGATAAACAGAAAGGTTGTCTCTAAGGATTCAGGATACCATTCAATAATACGAGTACACAAGGAAATTACAGGATACTTTTCTAGTTAGGTGAGGTGGCAAGTCCGTTAGGAACAACAATAGGTGATTTTAATTGCCACAGCATAATTAAATTATGATAGACTCTTTTTCCAAACCTGTAATGTTAAAATCTTAAATATTGTATTGTGATTTTCCTTGAAAAACAAACTAATCGTATTCAACCAACTAATTTAAAAATTACTAATGTAATTAATTTTTGTTTTTAAACTGACTCATTTCCCAAAAACGGAGAGCAACAATTCAATTCAATTTTATACTGTAACATTCATTTGTATGAACATAAAAAACTCGTATAATTAAACCTTATTTGTGCAGGGGTCTTGTCAATAACATTCTAGAAATTAAGACGAATTTTTTTTTATTAAATATTGTAGAACTTTAAAGCCCGGTTGTTTGATCGATAGTAAGAGTAAAAAATCCGTAGTAATAGTAAAAAATTGACAAAATGGGTTGTTTCATCCATAGTAACTAACGGTGGATAATAAAAATCTTTAACCATTAGTTAAAAAATTTACCCGCGAATGTTGGCGAGTAAAACGTTTTACTATAGTAGAATAATCAAGATGGTGTCATTTTTTGACGTTTACCGGTTGTCGTTATTTGCTCACGTCTCTCAGTATTGCTTTTATTTACAAATACGGAATGGATTACGCTTATACTGATCAGTGTGATAAAATTTTGTACTTATTGTCAAGAAAACGAAAACATTTTGAAAACAATTTGGCAGTATTATTCCACCAAACCTCGGACGGACAATCTTGTGTCAGTCAAATCTTGTCTTCCTTTTAAAAATAATTCGGTTAAAGTTTTGAAAAATGTTTTGAATATTTTTATAAATTATAAATAATGGCATGAACAAAGAACATATAAATATTATATTATATTCCTACATTATAATATTCCAGAGCTAAAATTTGCTATCTTGTTGGATTGACAGTATTTTAGTTGTCACTTATTTTTTCGTATCATTTTTGCTTTCAAATAAGATATTATAATATTTTTAATTAATTGTATTTTAAAAAAAACATTATACTATTCTGTTTACCGATGTTATTTTGTTGCGTTTACTCAATACTCATGCCATTTTGTCACGTGGTTTAATTTGTTCGGTGTTTTGACGTTTTCAAAGTTACATTCCACAGTGTAACCATTTGTAAACAATTAATAAAGTACAATATTCAATTTTTGAGCTTTGGAATCGAAAAACCAGTGGTTACATTTAGCTATAGTCAAAATGCGGGTAAAACAACGCACTGATAGTAGAACGATAGTAAAACCAAAATCGTTGGTAAATTAAACCATGGTAAAACTCTACTTTTACTTACGATCAAACAACCGGGCCTAACTGTCCGAATCAATCAAATCACCGGACCCCATTCGGATAATAAAAAAATTCGTTTAAATATTTATTTTCGAAAAAGGGTATATTTTAATTAATTACTGTATATTTGTTGAAAACGAAAATGAGCTTTTAACTAATTAAATTAAAAGGTACTACTTTTATATGTTAAGCGTAGTAACAAGTGCTGTACATTTATATCTACAGTATGTACGTACCGAACTGTAAATAAAAGTCATTGCTTGCTAAACATCTCGGTCAAAGTAAGTTGTTTGACTGTCATCATCCGTTTTCGAGCAGCCAAGTCGTTATTTCGCGAATCACAGTACGTTTCCGTCGTATTTTTTTTCCTGGAATTATTTTATTGTACATACATACAATATTACATTTTTATGATTTTTTAAAACATTTTTTTAATTTTTTCAATTTTTTTTTTTTTAAAAGGACTCACCAAGCCAATTAATATGGCTTGTCGGTAAAAATCCTTTACATTAAATCATATGATAGCACTACATAGGTGTTGAACTTAGGACCTCAAGCATGGTAAGCTAACACCCAAACTACACTACACTATCACGTGGATTTATCACCTCACGATTAAGATTTTAACCTTAATATATCTGTTTAGTCCAAAATGTCGTCCAGGGTTCGGACTCTATTTCCGACGCACAACTCTATTTTTAATCCACCCGGACACGAAAATCTTTTATAAGTCAGCAAAAGGGTTGTATTTTGCCTGTCTGTAATGAGTCTTTTCCTCAGTCTAATAAAGTACATATTATGTGCTTCTGGATTACCTTCTTTCAGCACAATAATGCCAAGGCTTTCAGATAACAGAGACTTTCATTCGGGTAATTTTTTTCGTTCGACAACGATACATCTTTCTTTGTATGAGGGCACCGCCAAGGACGCTTACTTATACGTCTTCAAATACGGTGTGCGGTTTGTAGTGGTCAATCTGTCTCTTAGTGAGTTGTTTTTAAAAAAAATTCTTGAGTTAATTAATTCATTATTAATATTATATGTTTTTTCAACATGCCCTAAAAGTACCATCGTTACTGAAACTAGTGACATTCAATGTTTCTCTTTAAAAACAAATTCAAACTCTTTAAAAAACTTAAATGATTCATTTTTCATTTTCATAAAATGTACAAATGCCATTCTGCTGTAGTCATCCACGAACAAAATAAAATATCTAGATCCTCCTATGGAAAGATTTTCCATAGGACCGCACACATCTGCATGAATCACCTCGAGGATATCCTGAGTTTTCGACGAACTCTCCTGAAAAGGTAATCTGACTTGTTTCCCTTCGGAGCAAATAGTGCATTTTGATTTATCTATGTTTGCCACTTCTGGGTATGAAATTCCTTCTACAGCTCCATTTTTCATTTTATTTAAACTAGTACTGTTAATATATCCCAAGCGTCGACGCCAAGTCTCACTCGATGCTATTGCGGTTGCTGCAATTAACCGTTAAGTTTTCAAAGTGTATAATCTGTACAAACCCCCTACTAATTTTGCCTGACCAACTTGTATCTTCTGTTGATTATAAATATAGCAACCATTTTTATTAAAAATTACACTTTTTCCATTCATAATTAACTGACTCACTAAGAGTAAATTGGTCGTTAAATTCGGTATGCACAATACATTTAAAACTTTAACGTCATATTTCACACCATTATCAACTGTTATAATGTTGACGTTACCAGAATACATCACTGATACACTTGTTCGGTTTGCAATTATTATTTTCTCGGTTTTAAATTGATACGACGGATTCTCAATGAAATATTGTCTAGCTGTCATGTGATTACTTGCACCACTATCAATGTACCAGTCATTGTGATTAAATTTTCTACTCAAAAAGATAGCACTAAATGCATTTAATTAATTTTTATTGCTTATTCCCGAGTTAATACATTGATTCTTGTAGTGTCCAATCCGTTTACATTTGAAACATCTGATTGTTTTGACAGTTTCTAACGTTTCCTTGGATTGTCTATGATAACTCCGTACGCAGTTTTCATCTTTCAAACGATTCGTTCTTTTTGCCACAAATGCGTTTTCTGTACCGGAAACGGTACCACCAGGAAAACACATGTCCATCAATTTTGTTTTAATGACGTCAGAACCGATTTCGATTTCCGAGTGTTCTATGGCCAAAATCATCGGCAAATATTTTTCAGGTAGTCCCGCTATCATTAATGCGCCGATCCACTCGTCAGTAATCTAAAATCCTGTTCCCTGCAGTCTCTCTCCCGTCTCTATAATGTTAGTTACATACTGAGTCATTAAGTCACTGCTGTCAAGACGTATGTTTATTTAATTTCACAACAAACTTGTTTTTCTTGCATACCCCGAATCATCGAACATGTTTTTAAGTTTTATCCATAATTCGTACGCGGTTTCCGCGTGCTTTATGTGTACGTACAGTGATGCGTCTATTGTTAAAATTATTTTCGCCTTCACTTTAGAATCTTGCACGTTTTTTTCTGGAGAAGACGAAACATGTAACTTTTTCTCAATGACGAAAGCCAAATCTTCGAGCACTAGAACATTTTTCAACGCGAAACACCAATCATTATAATTTTCCCGACCTTTTAACTTTGGAACGTTAACGAAATAATTAGTCGTCATTTTTTAATACTGAATACTGCACTAACTACTTTTTACTATTTAAAAAAGGAATAAATATGTCTGGGCACATAACTTAATGAAACGCTCGTTTGAGTTTTGTAACAGTACTACTTTATTCATTATAAACAAGTACAAATATGTATAATATATGGCGCTGGCGCTGCTTGCCGCCATGTTGTGATTTTGTTATACCTATAATATTAATTTGTTTTACTAGAACTAAGCAGTCACTTAAATAAAACTAGATCTTGCTGTGATATAGTTGTTTTTTCTTTTTCCCCAGTTTTATTTTTTTTATTGTATTTTATTTTAATCGTACCTGTAAATATATATAAATGTGATTTATTACAAATTAATGAACTGAACAAGTTGATGAATAAAGTAAATAAATAGTCTGTTTTTTGTTGTTGTGAAAAACGATAATTTGCATTTTCAAGAACATAATAATAGTTGTGTATAGGGTGGGTACCCCCCTCTAAACCCTCCTATCTCTTGCCCCTCTTTCACCCACTGTGCCCGCGTATCACTTGTTAAACAAATCCCTTAACCGATAAATTACGCAGCACAAACGACCCTTTTACTAAGGCAGCAATCACTTAATTCCTCGTCTTAAGCGTCAAAGCTTGTTCGCATACACTACACAGTGTATACAGAATACAACCTGATATTAAATGAACAAAAAACTCTTTTCAAAAATAAAAATTTTAAATCCTGAAATATAAGTTTCAGACATATTAAAGACATCGACCAAAAAAAACATTAATTTTGGTAATATTGATGTTTTTTCATGATTTTTCTTGATAAAACTCCATAATCAATGATTTCGATAAAATTAAAATTAAATTTACCAACAAAACTAAACTAATAAGTTAAATGGATAACTTTATTTATAATTTTATCAAAATCATGAATTATTTTGAGGTTAAAATGTTGCAATTTTTAATGAACATAAAGTCATGGACAAATAAAGCGCACTGCATGGCTCATTACGTTCTTATTTATTAAATGAATTTGGATTACTTATAAAGCGCCATTTTCGCAGTATATTACCTCAGGGGCGCTTTAAATAGTGATTCTAAAGATAAATAAATTTAATTGAAGCTTTTGAATTTAGAATTTAATTTAAACAATTTACTTTGTTGTCACATGCTATGGATTTATTAAAATGATTTAGAGAACAAGTGGAGAAGTTTTTTTCAAAACATCACATCACTCTCACAGCCTCGCACCTCTGCTGGAAGAGCATTACATGCCATAGGGCCTGCGACCGCGAATGCAGTGTATATATTTAAATATATACATTTTAAATGTATTATGTTATTTTTTCATAAAAAAATTAAATGAAAACCTTAAGATTTATTTATTTTTGTAAATTTCTTAAAAAAATAGTTTTTGCAAATATTTAACTTTCGGGACCGTTTTCTTTTAGTCGGTGCTTAAATATATTATTTTTTTAAACTCATTTCTATCTGACCCCTGCAACTGAACTGTACAAAAAACGCACCAGTTTGACATAAAAAAAACTTGACGAAAATTGAGATGGTAAAAATTGTGCATCAAATAGCACTGGAAAACATACAAGACGATGACCTTGAGGTGATTTTCACAAAAGGCGCTCTATAAATCAATATCTGCTTCCATGAGCATTTATATTTTTTAGTAAAAATTCCCAACCAACAATAATCAATTAAATACAAGTAGTAGATGTACATATGAATAAGTAAAAATTAACAGTTGAAATTAAAAGTTTAAACTTAAATTAAAGGTAAAATTAAAAATGACTAAATTTAAATAATAAGGAAATCATAGTTTTTATATAAGAACAAGGTACAAAAGAACAATTTTAAAAAGTAAGACCAATTACAGATTTCACACTAATTTATCATGAATGCAGGAGGAGAGGGAAAAAAATAATTAAATTCTAAAAAAGTTAAAATATGAATATTAAATAAAAAGTACATTAAAGGGAGAAGACATTGTATAGCCACTTTACAAGTCTACTTTTCTCCCTCTCTCTCTGATTCCATGAACATTTATATTTTTTTGTAAAAATTTACAACCAACAATAATTAATTAGATGCAAGTTGTAGATATAGTACATATAAATAATTATAAATTAAGAGTTGATATTAAAAGATAAAATTAAAATCAAAAGTAAAAGTTGAAATTAAAATTAAGATTCTAAATTAAAATTAAAATTAAAAGTTTAAATTATTAGTCAAAAAAAAAGTTTAAATCAAATATTAAAATTAAGAATGGGAATAAAAAGGTTAAAATTGAAATAAAATTAATAATACTACCACAATAATAAAACAAAGACAAGCGTAGGATAGAAAAAAATGCTCTACAATGGACTTAAACATCGCAATGACTTACTTTACCACTTAAAAAATTACATTAAAGAAATTTAAAATCAGCATAAAAAACGCATAATGTTTACACTAGCATGATGGGACGCAACATGACTAGATTTAGATATATTTCTTTTAAAACTCCAATAGGTTTTTAAAATAATAAATTTAAAAAAAAAAAAGTATTGGTTGGATTTTTAATTAAGAATATTGTTAAAAACAGTCACAAATAGAAGCGCAAAACGTTTAGTAACTCTTTCTTTACGAATTCTCATATCAATCTGAGGTTTCTTGATTTTAAAAATACGCTTTGGTAAAGTTGTTTACCTGTTATTAATAAAATAATTCATGAAAACGTCGAAAAGTTACAAATCCTAAATGAAACTTCAATAGTTCGAAACAGAAGACGTTTTTATTATAGCAAAATTCACACGTATGTTCTAATAATTTTATTCAAATTCCAAGGACGTTTTATAGTGTATCACCCTGTGTAAGAATATTTATGTATATCTAAATAGGAATAAGTTGGTACACTCACCGTCTAATTCTAAACTTAGCAACTCTGAGGGGAAATCCTGGGTAAGTAGTACATTTTCCTTAACAACAGCCTAAAACATACGTTATTAGATGTAGCGAGGCTGTATTTACACACTCCGTGTGTACACGATTTGCATATTATGATGAGGGCCTTAGAGGTATAAAGATATGAATAAACGCCACTCTAAATTGTTAAGTAAAAAATATTCATTTTGAAGAATATAAATTTTCATTTTAAAGTGAAATTTGCCGAGCTCAAAATGCCATAAATTCCATTACTTTATTTCATCATTCTGTATTTTTAATGTATGCAAAATTTATCTGACGCTTTTACGCATCGTTAATCTTAAATTAGGCTCAAAAGTTAAATTTTCTTCTCTGCGTTTTGCAATCCTAACAAAATACTTAAAACGCTGTGTCGAAAGTTATAACTTGCCTGACACATAACTTTTAAACTCAAAGTATTTTTTTATGGGCAATGCTCCTAAAATTAATATTCTATAAATTTGTATCAATTATGTAATTTTAATGTCACAAACAAAGTTGTTTTTTGTTTATTTTATTGTATTGATTTTGTCTCAAAGTCAGAAATATTATATAGGCCCTAGGATGTATACGCTTATCCCAGATTTATAGAAATGTGGTGAGATTGACAAGCTGAGGAAGGTGTTGACCATATTTTTTATCGGTATTGGCCGGGGGGATTCAGAGAATTGTTTGTAGTTGAAGGACGTTAGTATATTTCTAGTTATATTGGTAATGATTAACGCTTTATTTTATTTTTTAAGATATTCAACAAAAATACGTACTAGAAAATAAACTATTTGTTTGTATTTTTCTTGCGGTATCTTATCAGGTCCCCTGACGTTGACGATCACTACAGCGAAAGCATCTTGGTCCTGCGCTACTCCGAGACCAGGACAACTGTTTTCTGGGTTTACTTGATATAGTGATTTCTGGGAAAAGATGACCAGAGTGGTTTCCCGTTGCCTTTTATAGTGGATTTTTCTATCTGGGTTACCTTCCCTTAGCGGTTGGTTCTGGTTTGAAGGCACCAGAAACTCGCCTTTCATCTCCTCGTTATCTGTTGTGATCAGACCGTTATGCGTGTGATCCCATTGTCTAGGGTTCACGACGTAGACGGTAACAAGTTGGACTAGTCAGTAGTGTTGCCGATGGAATGAAACTGAGCGTTCGCTGCATTATATAGAATCACACCCTCCAGCAAGATGTGACTCACTGCGTCCCTACTGACGGTTTGAACTGTATTAGACCATTTAATTTCACAAACACATATTTATCTAAAATAATAGAATTACACAAAATATATAGAAATGCATTTCCCTTTTTTTTTAATATGTGGTATATTTATTTTTTCATCTGTGAGAAAGGCACATATAAGCACGTTTTTATGTGCGCTATAATAATAATAATAATATTATATAAACATGGATCCCATTTGTAAATAGTTTAACATACGGGCCCTTAACTTTAAGTCTTAATTTTGATATGATATTTTATTTTTATGATTAAACGAATGAATTAATGAAATGATGGCCTCATTGTACCCAAATTTAAAAATAAATATGGACGACGTTTGTTGGATTATATTGTTCCAGAAATATTAAATATATTGCCACTTGACTTAAAAACATGTCATAACAAAAATAAAATTATGTTTTTATTACGAAAGTTGTTAGTAAACAGAACGTCCCGTTATTGATTTAGTTTTTTTATAAAACAATATTTAACTAAGTATTTTTATCTCTCATTGAATACATTTTTTTATTTTCTTTGGTTTACCTTTTTTTATTTCTTTCTTATTTTATTTACATTTTTTTTTTTTACTATTCTTTTTTTTCAGTATATTTGAATAGAATTTTTCGATTTACTTGGTTTTAATTACATTTATGATCACACACTACATTTATATATATATATTTTTTTCCATGTTTAAAATATGTTCAAGTCAATAGCTATTCTTTAATTTTAATTGTTTTGTTTTTATCTATTTTTCTACTTTAAATTTTTTTTAAAATCAAACCGTTTTATCAGGTTTTGTTGAATTTTTTCCTTTTCTATCTTCTTAAAAATATTTTTTATTTTTCAATGCATCAAAAACAAAATAATATTTGTTCATTATTTTGTATGCATACAGAATTATGTCTGTACTCTTTATTTGCTTATTAATTAAAACCAATATCTGAGCACCCGATGACCAACTATTAATTAATATATAAATTTATTTCATCAGAGAGGGAAAACATTTCTGAGAAGGGAATATGGAATGCTAGTAACAAGTCATAAGCCCTGTAAATTCCTGGACTTCCATAATCCCTTCTCAGAAATGTTTTCCCTCTCTGTTAAAATAAATTTATATATGAATAACTCCCTACGGAGAAAATCCAGCCAGTCTGCAAGCATTTGGACATACTCAAATATTGTTGTATTATTTAATAGTTTATCGGGACAAAATATGTTTTGATACTCTGTTTTCTTTTTATAATGTATTAATATTGTAATAATGTGTGTATTTTATTGAATGAAGACTGTACAAACCAAAAAAAAAACTTTTGCCTGGTTAGTTACGGTACAATTTAATTCAAATTTAAAACGATTTATTATGCATAACATTTGCAAAATAAGGTCTGTGATTAATTTATACAAATTTTATGATTATCAGTAAGTAAGTGGCATAAACAGTTTCACATCTTGGTCTGCTGTGTTGCGCTTTTGTGTACATATGGATTATATGCGCATATGCAGACATGCAGTGTACACAATTCTACATCTAGTTAAGTTAGTGCCGAAACCATGAAACTTTCATTGTTATTACAACTTGTACGGGGAGCTTCGTAATTCACCTAAAACGTTGTGTTTTAATTTGTTTAGTCCAGCAGGGGTAAAAATTAGGCTGACCGGTCATTTTTACATAGAAATATATAAAAATCAAATAAGTAAGCTTAAATTTTTCAGCGTTTGCCATAATTTGATCTCAAGATGGATCTTTTCAGTTTCCGTACTGCAAAGCATCGTTTATTTGATGTTTTTAGAACCATATTTTAAATAGTTACCCACTAAGTCTAAACACTTTATGGTAGGACTGGGAATTTTGAAATATAGGTTTATTTTACCCACTTTTAAATTATGTATATATACATTCATTACATTTTCAGTCACTTTAAAGTATTAGGCATATATAATTTTTTGATTGTCAATCAATTTCTTTGAAAAATATGTTTCAATCTCAATTTTCGTTTTTTTATATATTAAATTGTTTGTACTTTCAAAAAAGATTTTTTTATTGTAACGCTATTTTTTATGTAATGTCATGTAATGTGTTTATTTAGATCCTAAACAACCAGTTATAACACACATTATTCTTGATATAAACGAAAATAATTTTAGTTTATTTAGTACAAGTTAATAAATTCAGACGCATTGAATTTCCTATTTTTTTTTCGTATTTTATATCCTTCGTTTAATTGAATCCTTTGAACAACTTTGTATGCGTCATTTCTTTGTTTTTGAAGTTTGCGCAAGAGTTTATGTATACCGTTATTGGCTAGTTCTCTATAATATTATTTTTTTAGTAAGCATTATATTATCAATTACTTTCAGCACAAAACGATATTTTGTATCATCAACTTCGCATATATATGTTACATTATTTTAATTGTCTTTTTGATGGTCCATACTTATTTTATATTTGATAAAATAATTAATAATTTGACAATGTTTGATTATGTCCAAATGCTTGCAGACTGGCTGGATTTTCTCCCTAGAGAGTTGTACATATTTAAATTTACAGTGTGTAAAGTGGCCACTTAAACCAGCCAATGACAAGTCATAAGCCCTGTAAATGCCTAGACTTCCATACTCCCTTTTCAAAAATATTTTCCCTCTCTGTTGAAATAAATTTAAATTAATAATTTGTTTTGCCTCTTTCATTACATATTTTTTGACACCAATCTTGGAACGTTTTTGGCCATGGAAAGTAGGATAATCAGTCTAACGTTTCAGGTGACAGTCTAAGACCAATGCAATATTGCAGGATAGAATCAGGTTAGAACCGATATTTATCCATTTATTTGACATTTGTAATCTGCATTACTTTACGATTGTTAAACTCATTTTATGTTCACCTTTACAAAAATCGACCTCAAACATGGGAGGCGAATGCGGCAACTACTAACTGTGAACTTTTTTCCACACTCGATTTTTACCTGAGAGTAGCCATAGAGTCAAAAACACTCGTTTAAAGTTCTTGTTCTTTTGTATATACTTAAGTTGCGGATAACAAAAACGCATTGAAAAAGGTTTAGCTCTTTAACTTTACAAACATCAACAGTTGGGAGAATTAAAGGAATATAAAATTTCGAAGATAGGCAGAATGTTGAATATAACAAAGTCTATAATGTGGCCACTTAAACCAGCAGGTATAAGCCCTGTAAATGCCTTCTTAATTCACTTCTGTAAAATTTTCTGCATCTCTGTTGTAATGTAATTAATTATGCATTGTTTTTTTATTATAATGAACAGAAGTAAAAAAATCCGCTTTAAATTATTTCAGAATATTTGAAAACTGATAAACACATTTTTTTATAATCAAACATAAAATTTCTTGTACATAAAAAAAACAACTCTCTCGCTTTTCAACGAGTTACAAACCTTTTTAATTCCAAGATGTTCATATCGCTTTTTTAATAGCTAATTTATAAGAAATACTTGAGTTATTATCATTAAATTTATTTATACAACTATTGAAATTTTTTAAACCATTCCTTAAAAGTCGGAAATAAATTGTGATTAGAAAATGAAAATTGAGTTGTGGTAAAATGAAACTTGAACCTTGGCCCGTGAGTCCACAATATTACAATGAGACCACAACCTAATTCATTTGTCAAACCAATTGCTCGATTTTGATTTGAAGATAATGCCACAATACACTTTTCATAGTTTTATTTTATTTGAAAAGAAAACAAATATTTAATAAAGAGTAATCTAGTTTAACGTTGAAGGTGTCCAAATGAATTTCGCATTGCGAAGGTAATACAGCTCACTTCACCTTCAGAAATGGAAGCATGAATGCAGCACTGCTCTAGCTGTAGCGTAATTTGGTCGTGTGATCCGCTAACAATATTTAGAAAACACTTCACAACTGGTACCCTGCGCTGTGGCACTTAGGCTCCCAAAGAGCGAAGCACGTGAGCTCTACTTGGTATCAAAGTAAAGTTGGTTTTAAACTCATTTTGAAGTCAATTTCATTATATTGTCACTTCGTTACGCGAATATTTACCAAACTGAGTTCTTGTTTAACACCTTTTAATTATTTTATTTAAATTATTTATAGACAATTTTTCATGAAATTCCATTTTAATGATGTAATTACTTATATTTGAACACTTTATAATATTTACCAGTCTGAAGATGCCCATTAGAGGGTGAAAGCGCTAATTGGTCAAAATAAATAAGTGGAAGTGTACCAAGTATTTTTAAAATCATTACCTTTAAATTAAATATTTGCAATCATGTAACACATTGTAAGGAGTACGATTTATTCATTATTGTAGTCATAACAATTGACTCGATTCGATGGTGGTAATATTATTGTGATTGTAGTTTTGGTTGGTAAATTATTCGTATAAGTTTAATTGATTACCGTTGGGCCACAATTTTTCGTTCTTTTTCTTCTATGTCTCAGTTTGGACATTGTGGCGTGTTTTCCAAAAAGGATTGACCTCCAGCGAGGTCGATTTCCCACTGTCAATTCATATCTTTGGTGGTCTGCCCGAGATTCGTCTACTTTAAGGTTTTCAGTGCAATGCAACGTGAGGCAATCTGGATGGTTCCATTTTACCTTACATGTGTACAACAATGTCTTCTCCGTTGCCTAACCAGCCAATTCTTTGATTTTGCATATTTCCCTTCCATCTTGGAACTTCTTCATTCTGTCTCGGAGACTCTTGCCAGATATGCTCCTGAAAGTCTCCATTAATGACATTCTTAGCACATCTTTGTAATTGTGGTATCTATTCCGTAATCGATTCTATATTTCATGACATGCGCTTAGCAACAATTTGAATGAATATATTACTAGCTGTAACCCGCGGCTTCACTTTTATTGTATTAGGAAGAAATTAGTAAATGAATTAGTTTTGTCATTTAATGATGAGAGTTTTCCCAGTAGAACGATTTTTTTTTCAGAATTAAAAGTAGCCTGTATTGATTGCCAGTTTTCTAACATTGGAATGGTAAAAAACCATGATTTGTTAATCTATGGCGACGTAGCATTGTTATTTTGTTTCAATAAAGATTCATTTTTTACTAAGAGTTTTTCCAAGGTAGTGAAATTATTTTTAGGAGGACAATTTTAACGCTTATTAGTTTACGGTTGACTTCTTTGTTCTTATTCTCAAAGCACTCTTAATACCCATCCACAATTTCTCTTTCTTCTCTAACTTTAAGGCAGCCTCCGTGGTGTAGTGGTCAAGACGCTTGACTCGCGCACGGAAGGTTCCGGGTTCGATTCCCGGTGAGAACACAAAAATTAAAAATTTGATCTTTCTCAAGCCTAGGTACTCTGTGATGTAATTCACCTCTGTAATCAGGCCTTCTGGCATGTTGTGGTGCACAAAAAACAAAAAAATGAATTGAAACTCATATTGTGTCTATGCCGCTCGACTGTGGAATCATCTCCCATCCACCATCAAAGATGTTACTACAGTATCTCTGTTTAAATCAAATCTGAAGAGACATCTCTTTTCTCTTCTTTAATCTCTCATTTTTACCTCATTCCTCTTTTATCATTTTTCTTGTATATATATCGTTATAGTATTGATTTAAGGTCATTTATAAACAAAAACGTATATTTTTATTTTATTTTATTTATTTATTTATGCTTTTAAAATGCTTGTATTTTTTTTTACAGAATAATGTTCCCTCACTGGGGTGTCCCGTGCTGAGGGAAACATTTTCCAATAAGTAAAACATGTCTTCAATTAGTTATTTAACGTAGTTAACATAATAATAAAATAAAAACGTAATTAATCTAATTAACTTAGTTATCATTAACAAAATAAGCAATATAAACTTAAATAATCTTAAAAAAATATAACCAATTTATATAGACCGGTAGACCAAATTTCATAAACAGTGGACAAATTTTTACCTATTTGGCTTGATCCAATCATCGATCAGCTTTTTAATCTTCATTTTCTATATGCTTTGTAACTTGAATTGTAAAAACTATTCTTTTGTTGGTTGGTTGGAAGAAATTGTCATCTTATAATCAGCCCGCCAATGTACAAATAACATTATGTACAAAAAGTTGAATAAATAAACAAAAGTATCTTGCGACACTTTTCAATTCTCCGACTATTTCGATTCAAAAACTTACATTGATTAGTTGCTCCGTTGTGACTTGAAGGAAACATGAACGAATCGACAAACACACTGTCGCATTTATAATAAAAGTATGGATATAAGTCCAGTTGCACAAAAAATATGTAAGTTAGTGAAAGGCTAAAGATAATTCATTGTTGCGTTTCGTTAAGACGTATTCAATTTATTGCTCAAAAACGTAAGATAAAGCAATCTGTTTTGTCCGTCTGTAATAGTTTGAAATTAAGTAATATTTTTGCGTTTTTATAAAAATGGGAAAACATTTTTTTTTCCTTTATTTTTTCCACGTAAACCATGGCAAACCAGACTGGAACCTGAAGCATAAAAATATTTTATATTTTTATTTTTTGTGTTTATTTTTCCATACATATATATTTACATATAATTTTAATTACAAAACTACACTTTAGAAAAATACATCTTAAAATCAAGCTATAACATAAATTAGAAAATGCCAATAAAAGCTTCTTCGTCTGAGCGTGGGTCATTCTTTTTTTAATTATTAAAAAGTTAATGGCATATTAATGTGGTATGACATGACCATAAAAAGAAAAGAAACAGAAAATTTATATTTGCTGATATTATGAAAACAGGATTTATTTGCCGTGTGAATTTTGTTTTTTATTTTAATTAAAAAATTTTAAAAAGGTGTCTATCTATTCCTTCCATGCTCATCCAAGACCTCAAGCCTACTTTAAGCTGTACCAGTGATTTAATGTTTTGTAATTCCTTAGTTAGGAGATTAAAGGATCTTGGACCAACATGTAAGGAGTGCCTCTGTGCGAACTTAGTTCTGCATTCTAGAACTGACAGTACACTATCAAATCTATTGCTAAAACGATTTAAGTTATAACTTAACAATTCCCTATTTAAGTGAAAATATTTCAGTCATTGGAATTTATATAATTTTCAAAAACTAAGGAGTCCACTCTCTACGTATAATTCATTACTAGGAAATAGTCTATGTTTTTTGTACATTATCTATATTATATTTTTCTGTGCAATTTCTGTTGAGGGACTATGCACGTTTAAGACTCCTCTCCACCCAATAACTCCATATAATTTTAAGGATTGAATTAAAGCGGAATATACAATTTTTAATTTTTCTATAGTTAAATTTTTTTCAGTCTTTGGAAAACATGTAACAGATTGTCGAGATATGGTACATTTGGTTTGAAAATGCAGTGCCCTATGCACTCGTGGGTGCTAATGGAAAAATGATAATGATGATGAATATGATCATTATTAAATGAGTAAACGTATCTTTTCTTCTTTATCCTTTCGGAAAGTTTGTGTCAAATGAATAAGTGTATCTAAAGATAATCTCAGTCCAAACGTAGTAAATATCTATATTCAGTTCAAGAATTTCTCTACACCTGAACTCCCTTCTTGAATAGTCCCAATAATTGAGCAAACGAAACAGACTTGTCGGAGCTTGGGGCAAATGCTTTACGAATATTGATGTGTTATATCAGTAGCGGCCAACCATTTGAAACCTGTAATTGATTTTTATTTTTTGGTTTGGAAATTCAACAAAAATCATCATCGTCTTTTGGCAGCTTATGGTGCATAGGGCACTGCATTGGCACACTAAGTGCAGTGAATCTTGATCATTTTTGTCACATGAAAGTTATATTATTGAACGTAGTTATGCAGCAAGCCATAGAAAAGTGAAAGCTAGATAATAGTATTTTTATAAAAAAAGTGATTAATCAAACCTTAACAACCATTGTAATGGTTTGGGCTGTGACAAATGATAAATAATGAACGTAAATGTTTTTTTTGTTTATATTAAAAGCAAGAATCTAACTTTGTATTTTACCAATTTGAATGATTTTTAATCTACCGGAAGATTTTTCTCGTCTTGTGTTTTTTGCAAATTAAGAAATGCCGTTTTGGTGATCGTCACTATTTTCGAAAGTTGATTTTTACCATTTTTTGTATGAAAGCAGTCTGGTTGGTTTTAAAAAAAAACATAGAATTGACCTTACTGCACCCAATAACACCCAATATCCCATTTTTTCAAATCTGTAGACTGGTGGCTTTCTACATAACTACGTTTAATTAGTCTTATGCTTCCGGTGCCAGTCATACATTTCAACCATGTCGGGAATCGAACTCAAAGCCACTCTCTAAGATACAAACAAAAGACATGCAATTTGTATTCAGGGCTCATAAATATTATTTTAATTATATAAATATTTTAAGAGGAATATTGACTGTAAAAATTCACTTTATTACATTTTATTTTCTTCAACAAAACACGCCAGAAGGTCCAAATACAGTGGTAAATTACAGCACAAAATACCCAGGCTTGAGATTAAACACATTCAACTTTTGTGTTCTCACCGGGAATTGAACCTAGAATCTTTCGTGGGTGAGTCAAAAATCTTAGTCATAACAACAAGGAGGCTGTAAGTTAATATATCATCATCATTATAATCCTCTTTCCCAGTAGTGCATAGAGAACTAATTTGAAAATATTTTTCTTGTAGGTAAAAAATCTCAACTACATATTCCTAATGCAATATAAATTATTTGTTTATTTTACTTAAATAAACGGCAATCTGCTTTCTACAAAAAAATATAATACTAACATATTTGGGCTCACTATAAAATAAAAAAAAACAAATTGATTTCCTTTTCCCCGAACTTTCCAATCACTCCACCATGCCAGTAATCGAACTCATTAAATATAAGTATATCTAGTATTTTTAAACTCTCGTGTGGCTTTGATGTAACACGAGTTTTTTTTAAAATACATGACTTGATATATCTCTCTTATTTACTATTTGGAAAACAAAATAGCTTAAATAAATTATTGTTAAGCATTAATTTTTATACTAACCATGAAGTAATATTTTTCACTTCCCTTTTTTTTTCTTCTCTTCTTCTTTTTTAAAACTGCTGTTTTTTATTTACCTTTCATTTAAATAGGTAAATATTTTTATTTGTTAAAGATGTAATATTTATTTTTTTATGTTTTAATAATCTTTACCATTTGATACTTTTCTCGATGTTTTTGTTATTTTTTTAAGATTGTGCTATTTTTTGTTGCATTTTTTTTCTGTTTTATTGTAATTATGTAAAAATCTCATGGGACCGTAAGTAAATAAATAATTCTGCTGTATTTTAATGCACTTCCGAACCCAATTTAAATCAGTCTGAATGGCTTTAGGGTATTGGTTGAAATATTTAATTAGAAAGAGGAATAGGACAAGTTTTACGGCCTTTTTACTACCCACCTTTAATCTAAGTATGAACCAATATCCTTAAAAATAATAATTTTGATGGATACACATTTTGCCATTATACTTTAAATAAAATAACCTCTTGTTATTTTTTTTTACAAAATTGAAAAAAAAAACCATGTAAGGTGAAGATTCATAAATTTTCATTTCTTACGTTAGACACTCCTTTATTTTTTTCATTAAAAATTTAACTCTTTTGGAGTATTTTTTGTAAACCACTGGTTGAGAATGCGCGTTTTATTCAAATTGTGAAGTGTGTTCCTAATATTTGTTATTTGCTCTGTAAATATGTACGCCAAGCTTATTAATGCTTTTGCCTATTGGCTCTCGTTTTAAATGTAAATATGTGAGGAAATGGTATATTTTTAATAGAATAACGCTAGAAATTACAACTTCATAAAGCGGGCGAATTGTCAAAATAAGCGATTATGCACAGCTTACCATTATATTTGACTTTCGATAAAAGTGGTTTAAAATAAATATGTTCATACGGAAATAAATGGACTAATAATTGTTATTTATATTAAATCACCACCACCGTTTATATCTTCCTACAAAAAAACCGAATCCGTTCTCAGTGAACGATGGAACTAGCTGATTAACTTAGCTCATTCTCCATACAAAAAAATATACTTTATTTTACATATTTTACCCAAGTCAGCTTTTTCAGTACTAAAACAAGCTTGCAGATTACAAGTATTATTTGAAGATTCTCTATTTTATAACTAGTATTGTAAACATTATTTCCGAAGAACTATTTTTATATCATAAGATACCGTTTACATGATATTATATATCACATAGAACATGTGGTATTTGCAGTGTCCAATTATGGCATACTTAATTTGAAAAGAAATCGGACAGTTTTCTGTATTGACAGTTACTGTAAAATGACATTTTGGTATTTGTTAGTAAATTTTTGTCCAAGCATTGTATTTATATAGTGTAAAATACAGGTGCGTATATCGAGGGGTTATTGATTCCCACAGAACCACAAAAAAAAACTTTTTAATTATGTTACTTACGACATTGTTTATTAATTATTGCACCATTACTTATGTCCAATATATGAATTTGAATTATGGCGATAATGGTTCATTCGTTTTGTAATAATAAATTGACGGATCGCTTCTTAATTATTCTCAGAATGCATCGTCTCAGTAAATGTCCGTAAATATCAGCTAGTTTATTACACAATCATTCCACTGAATAATATATTGGAACCTGTCTACTCCAGCTCACTCTTAGCGTTCAATGTATGTATAAGCATTCATCATTTCTTCTTAGCTAATAAATTATCGGAACTCCCTTCAGTCTCATTGAGGGAAAAATATTATCAGGCTGGTGTGATATTATTCTACGGGTAAAATAGGACACTTGATCATATTTCCGAGTTTGGCACTTTGACCTGCTGTTACTGAAAATCAATATTGTCTCACTACAGTGCTATACATTATACAAAGATGTTTGGTTATCTTCCAGAATCTAACTCCCCCTTTCCTATGTACATATTTTCTGCATTAGGTAGACTAATGAAACGAAAAGGGCGTTAATAATCATCATCAACATCCCCCTTTCCGTACCCGTGGTGCATAGGGCACTGCATTGTTAACCAGTCCGTTCCTGCGTTGTGCCTGGTCTTGCAAATTGCACTTAATCAAAAATTAACATAATTTTTTTTCGTAATCTTTTAGGAAACTTCAACACGTAAAAAAGATATCACGCATTCAAATAAAGTAAATTATTTTAAATTAAATGTTTTGTCATTCGGGATCTCCAAAAATGACAAAATATCCAGTACCCTGAGGAAAATATAAAAAAATTCCGGAAAAGAGGTGTAATCTAATAAGATCAGTAAACACAACACACGTATAATTTTAATAAGATTAAAAGAGACCTCAGGTTAACCTAAGGTAACCTTAGGTTAAGAACACACAATGACTCAAGGGAGTTTTTTCAAACAGTACGTTAAAAGTTCAACCAAATCTAGCGTGGTTCAATCATCCGTTACATAAAGGTAAGTAATCAATATTGCGCTTCAGGTACCAGATCAGAGTCGATGAAATTTAGCAGTTAAAAAAACCTTATTTAATTCATATTTCACGTCCATCCTGTCAGGAATCGAACCCAAGACCTGAATACGCCAACCACTACACAACCGCACTGAATTTGGAAATTTATCATATGGTACATGATGATCAGTCTTTCGTTTCAGGTGTCAGCCCTGCCCAGGAACAATGACATATCGCGGTGAAAGCACTCCTTCCACATACTCAAAAATATTTTTTAAGGCTGAGGGACTTCCTATTGGTTTTGCTGGTATTGAAAAAAAAAAAAGACAAAAATCTGATAATTTGTTTGCAGTACACTTGAATTAATTTCAAATCGAAATTAAAACATTACTGTGTAAAACAGTTTTAAATCAAAATCTCTATTTGATCTCATCAATAATCGAACCCAGGACTTCAAGTATGGTAGGCGAACACGCCAACCACTAGGCTTTGAAGCGCATTTGTCTCCGCTCGATTTCCTTTTTAAGAATTCATCGAGTCAACAACGCTCATCCAGGATGTCCGTTCAATATTGCAGGCTTAACTGTATTCTCTATACTCCCGGACTCGGGTATCAAATAAGCTTTAATTTTATTCAAATTAAACAACTAAATGGCACTAAGCCGATTTCACCATATTTACTGGTACACTTTTTTCATCAACAATAGGAAGTAACTGATATTTAATTAATAAATATTAACATCAGATTGAATAAATATCAAAGCTTTAATTAATTTATTAAATAAATAAAAAAATAATAGGAACTAAACAAATACATAATGATAAATAAGAATCTGATTTACTCGCCATTCAATCAAATGCTCTTATTTTTTTACAGTATTTTGAGTTTGTCCAAATGTTTGCAAACAAAAGACTGAATTTCACCCCTAAGGGAGTCATTACGATCAAAAAATTACAACAGAGATCGACAACATTTTAAAAAAAGGTATTGCAAGTCATGGTATTTACAGAGCCTATGAAATGTCATTGTCTGGTTTAAGTAAATTGGCCACTTTACACACTGTGTATCATGTACCATTTTGCCTATGTTTGAACATTCATACAAATCAACAGATGGCAGCATTGAAAAAATATGCATGTTGAAACAGATAAAATGAATGCAACGGCCACTTAAACCGGCCAATGATAGTTTAGAAGCCCTGTAAATGCCTTGACACCCATATTCTCTTCTCTGAAATGTTCTCGATTTCTTTTGTAAGTTGTTCTTATTTTTAACGCGTTAAGGACATTATTTTTCACCTACATTTTCCCGTAGCACTTTTCTTCCTCATTTAAAGTAAATAAGCAGAACCATTACATTGTATCTAAAAAACAAACTTCTATTTATAAAAATAATATCTGGTGAAAATCGGATGCGAATTTCTTCCTTTACATTTAAAATTTTAATTTTGCGTAACTGTGCCAATATTCACTTCTCTGAACTATACCTAGTTAATTGCGTGTTTATTTACAATGCGTGTGGTTCTAGATTAGATTATCGGCAAGGTTGACACGAAATATTACTAAAAATACGGTTTTTTTACTAATCAATCATGAGACTAATTATCTTCCATCTGGAATCAATAACATTGAATTTCAAGAGTTGGTATAGGCACCATGTTTATATGCACAAATAAGGTAGAAAATAGCTTGCGAATAGGCTGAGATGCAGGTTTTAAAAATATCGTTATATTTATCAAACACGGGTTGAACAGAATATTTTTTTTTTTTTAATTATATTTTTTTGTATTTTGTCAAGTTATCTATTGAAATATGTAGAAAAAATATTTTTTAGAAAAATTGAGTAATGAATGCTTACCTTATCTTATTACGCGTCCGTGTTTCTAAATATTTTTTTTTTTTAATATTAGTTATTAAATAGTATTTTTAGCAATTTTTAATGCAAATATCCACATTCTGATTTTACTTATTTAACGTTCAAAACAAAAAAAATGTGTCTTGTAAAATTTGGTAAGTGATCTATCAAACATCAAGAACTAAGGCAGCGATCTGTAACCGATGTGTCTCAAATCGAGTTTAAATCAGTATATATGGCTTCAGGTGTTAGTTGAAATACTTAAAGAGGAATGAGAAGTGTGCCAATCTCCACATTCTGATTTTACGTACTTAACTTTCAAAACAAAAAAATGTGTCTTGTAAAATTTGGTAAGTGATCTATTGAACATCAAGAACTAAGGCAGCCATCTGTAACCGATGTGTCTCAAATCGAGTTTAAATCAGTATATATGGCTTCAGGTGTTAGTTAAAATACTCAAAGAGGAATGAGAAGTGTGCCAATCTCCACATTCTGATTTTACGTACTTAACTTTCAAAACAAAAAAATGTGTCTTGTAAAATTTGGTAAATGATCTATTGAACATACAAGAACTATGTCAGTGATCTGTGATCGATGCGTCCCAAATCGAGTTTAAATCAGTAGATCTGGCTTCAGGTGTTAGTTAAAATATTTAAAGAGGAATAAGAAGAGTGCCAATCTCCACATTCTGATTATACTTACTTAACTTTAAAAAAAAAAAAATGTGTCTTGTAAAATTTGGTAAATGGTCTATTGAACATACAAGATCTAGGGAAGCGATTTGTTACCGATGCGTCTCAAATCTGATTTAAATCAGTTTGAGATTTTTTCATGAAGTTTTAGTTCTGGGTGTTATTTTTTACTGAAAAAAACCCAAGTTTGAATTTACGTACCTCAAAGTTTTTTTTAGCAAAATTGATAACTGTATGGTGATCAAGTTAGTCTATGAACATCTGCTACAAGATTTATTAACAAAATCAAAACACTTCCATACTAACTTAATACAAAACTTATCCTTTGTATTTTTAAATCAAAAGAGACTTACAATCAAAAATGTACTCAACAGCCAAACTAATTTAGGGCTTTGTAAAAACTCCAATCTTGATTTGCCAACAAACAAGAATTATGACTTGGCCAGTTTTCCTTGTAAACTCACGACATCAGCAATAAATATCATGATGTTTATCGTGATATAATACACTATATCAGTAATATATACCCATCAAACCTTGAAAAACTTGAATTTACTTTCTTGAGAAAAAAATCATTTATCAATACAACAGTGCGTGTCACTGCTCTACATACAGACTGAAAAAAAATATCTAATTTGGTATGAACTTCAATTCCTTATTTTACAAGTAACAATTTCGCTACAAAAGAGTGTGCATTGTAGCGTAAAAAGGTTTTTTACAAACGGGTAACGATTTATTTGTAGTTTTCTGAAAATAAATACATTTCTCGTTTACCCTTCGCCCCGATTACAACATTACCCGCTTACAATAAACTCCCTTTTTGTCCCTTCCTCTACAAATTTTCCTCTATTACTATCAAACCTTTTCACTACCACCTCGTTTGTAGCACTGCTTGTAATTTAACAAGAACTGAACATAGTTATGAAGAAACAGCCTCAATTCAAAAAAAAATATATATATATATATTGGTGTCATCGGGTGCAGTAAGGTCAATTCTATGTTCTACCTAAAACAGCCAGGCCGCTTTCATACAAGAAACAATTATAATCACCTTCTGAAAAAAGAGTTGATCACCAAAATGGCATTTCTCAATTTGCAGAGAACACCCATAGCACTTTTAAAAAATTACGGTATGAATGCTGATGAGACGATTAATACATCCAGAAATTTAGATCTCTTTAGAAAAATACCTAGAATTAAAAATACATATTTCAAAACTGAGTGTCACCTCATACATTCAAACTTTAATTAAGATATCTTTCAATACAGGATCGGGCCATTTTCTGCAAAATGCATATTTTAAGTTGTGTGGTAAGCCAGACTTTAAAAAGTCCTTAAAAACTTAATTGAATTATTAGTGAAGTTATTATAACAAATAAATAAAATGTTTTTTATGCAATTAAGTACCCTGGTATAAATATAAAATAATATATTATTGTTATCAAAAACATTTTTCACTTTGTGGTATGACATTTTACACTTATTTGTTTATAAATTTGTATAAACCACTTAATTTTTTTAATTACACTTTGACCGGTTTCGAGGTTACTACCTAATCGTCAGGAATTTAACTAACTTATAATTACACGCGTTGCTATTTATATAATAAAATATTGTATGAAAGAGACAGAAAATTGAAAGAAAGAGAGAGAAAGAAGATAAAATAAATCATAACGGGAATAGTTTTAAAAGAGGACTCGAAGATAAATTTAATTGATTATTTATTATTTGAAGTTTTTGATTAATGGCTTTACTAATTTCTTATCGTTCTAAATTATCTAAACGAAAACCATTTTTATTGACACGCAAAATTTCTACACACGTTTTTTGATTACATTCATGGTTTTCGGAAATAAGATGATTTGCGAATTCCAAAAAATTATTATTACTCAGACATCTTATATGTTCTTTGATTCTTACTTTAAATTTACGTGAAGTTTTTCCAATATTTAAATTTGGGCCATTTAAACAATTTAAATTATAAATTCCCGAATGATTTAATTTATCATCCTTATCTTTACGATTTGTTAATATTTTACCTATGTTATTATTAGTATAAAAAGCTGGCCTAATATTGTTAGGTTAAATTTGTGCTATATTATTAGAAAATGAATTAATGTACAAAATTCTACGCCAGTTCTCATTTTTATTGAATATTTTGGGAACTGTATAATTTTTTTTTTCCTAAAGTTTAATTTAAGTTTTTTATTTAAAATATTATCAATTAAATTTAGTTCATAGACATTATTGAAAGCAACACTCTTTATAGTATTTAATTCTAAGTCAAAATTATTTTTATTTAGTAGTATTGAAGTAAGCCGAATGGAAAGCAGTGTTTATGTGATAAAGGATGATTATAAGATTTATGGATAACCGCATCTGTATATGTCGGTTTTCTAAATATTTTAAATTCAATTTTATTTTTTGTATTAATTAAAGTTAAATCTAAAAATTAAGTTGTAAATTTGATTCAATTTCTAAAGTAAATTGTATTTTCTGATGAAAGGAATTTAATAAATTAAAAAATGAATCTAATTGACGATCTGATCCAATTCATATACAGATGACGTCATCAACATATCTTCTCCACAATAAAACATTATTTAATAAAGAAGATTTAAAATCAAAAATTAAATTTTCTAAATAATTGACGAAAATATCAGCAATTAATGGACTTGTTGGGGCACTCATAGGTAAACCTTCAGATAGGGTATATACTACATTATTAAATTAAAAATAATTTTGATTAATACATATATTAAACAAACGTGAAACAAATCTGAATTATTTAAAATATTTGAAATTACGTATTTTGTTTCAACAGTTGGTATATTTGTAAATAAATTAACAAAATCAAAATACACTAATGTGGCATTTCTAGGTAAATTAAAATCTTTAAGAATATTGACCAACTCTAATGAGTTTTTAATAGTATAATTATGTTTAAAAATCTCCAATGATTTTACTGTATTTATTAGAAAAGGCCCAAGTTTAAATGTTGGGGAATTACAACAGCTTACAACTGGCCTAGTGGGATTATTTAATTTATGTATTTTTAAAAGGGAATACAATAGAGGTGGTTTTGGATTTTTTAAAACTAATTGTTCTTTTGTTTTTTCATCGGAAAAAATCACACTTTTACACGATTTAAGAACACTTTTTAATGATTCTTGAAATTTGTTTGTTGGGTCCGTTTTTAAAATATTAATGTTATCATTGTTGAAGAAGTCCAGTGTTTTAGAATCATAATCACTTCTATTCAAAATGATAATGGTATTTCCTTTATCTGCTTTTGAATAAAACGATTAGAAATTAGCAAAGCCATTAATCAAAAACTTCAAATAATAAAAAATTAATTAAATTTAACTTCGAGTCCTCTTTTAAAACTATTCCCGTTATGATTTTTTTTTTCTTTTTTTTTTTTTTTTAAAAAGAAATATTTGCGTTCTTATGATTTACCCAAATATTTAATTTTGAGGGCCATTTTCAACGAGTTGTAAATAACTCACTATTAGAAAATGGAATCGAGTTGGGGTAGAGTGGAATTCGAACCACGGACCTTCGGTCCGTGAGTCCGAGACACTAGCCACAGAACCACAACCCGATTTATTTTATCTTCTTTCTCTCTCTTTCTTTCAATTTTCTGTCTCTTCCATACAATATTTTATTATATAAATAGCAACGCGTGTTATCGGTTAGTTAAATTCCTGACGATGAGGTAGTAACCTTGAAACCGGTCGAAGTGTTATTAAAAAAATTGAGTGGTTTATACAAATTTATAAACAAATAAGTATAAAATAATGTGTTCACTACATAATTGCACAGCATGAATCAGAGCTTTACTAGGGCTGGCTGTTTTATGCAAAATGCACATCTTAGATTGTGTGGTCAGTCAGACTTTGAAAATCATCAAAACTTGTCAAATACATAATTGAATGCTTTTAAATGTAAGCATTATTTTTCATTCGTCAAAGTAAAAAACAATCCAACTTTTATGTTTATTTGATTAATCACTCTTTTTAAATAAGCGCTAATATATCAGTTTCATTTTTCTATGGCTGGCTGTTTTCTGCATAACTACGTTCAACTGTTCTGCAGTCACCAAAAAATATTAAATTAGAACAATGTGGAAGTGAAAAATATTTTGCAGTCCTTGTGACGTAGTGGTCAAGACGCTTCTTCGCAGTTGGGGGTTCTATATTTAAACTTTTTTCGAATCACAATGATTAAATATGTTTTTTTATCGGCGTATTATGAATATAATTTGTTGCTGAATACAACACAAGTAAACACAGTGTTTGCTATAATTTGTGTTGGCTGCAATTCATGTTTGCAAATATGGTAATGAGACAAAATAACAGTTTACGACATAAACCTTTCATTTGATTTGCCAAACTCAGTAAACAGTAAAAAGGCAATGAACGCAGTAGTCAATGAAAATCACGGTTTATGAAAGTGAAATATTTAAAAAAAGTTACTAGTTTATTGTAAAAAAATCTTTTTTTTTAGTATGAGGAAAACCAACAGGAAGACTCACTGTCTTTGAGCTGGTTCTTGCATTCATTTTTAATGATTTCTTAAAAAATGTGTTGTTAGATTTTATTGAAGTTATTTATAGACAATTCTTAGTGAAATTCTATGACAATGATGTAATAACTTATATTTAAAAATAAGTTTTCCATTAAAAACCCTTCCACTTATTTATTTGATTAATTAGCATTTTCACCCTTTTATGGGCATCTTCAGAATGGATAATATTAAACAGTTCAAAGATAATTTCTGTACCACAAAATATTATCTAAAGTGCAGATACATTAAAAAATAAGTTGATAATAAGTTTTGTTTCTTTTTTTATTTATTTTTTAAATGCTTCTACACTTAATTCATTATTAAGTTTTATATAAATTATCCTTACACTGTAATAAGTTTCTTTTTATTTATGTAATCAATATACACTGCATTTGGTGTACCGATGTAGTGTTCTATGCACTATTTGGTGCGGATAATGATAATGATAATGATCAAAAATAAAAATATCCCGAATTTTACATCAATAGACGATTTAATAAATTGGCATTGTTGCGAGTTCTGCATAAAATAAATAGTAATTTCAAATCATATGCTAGTAAATATATTTAATAAAAATAATTATAATATTATTCCTTATTTGTCATTTAAAGAAAAAATCACATCAACATTGCACAAATAATATAATTTACAATGTGTAAATTAAAAAATATATTCTTTTTTTATCCTTTATAGTAGAGTACAATGTGCTATGTATATTTAAAAATGTTAGTTTTTTGTTACGTCTATTAATGTGGGTAAATCCTTACAAATGTAGATGCAATTTTTTTTTATGGTGGGGTATCGGTAGGGTATCTCACCCGCAGGCAGCCAGCACAGTTAGTAAGAAGCAATAGCAAGGCGATCCAAGAGCACTCGCTCAAACATTTTTATATTCAGCCAATTGACAGCGGACCACCCCGCTATCACCGCTCATCATATCTCCCATACGTACATTAACAAATATATATATATATCTGTGGTTAAAAATAATTACGGATAAATAACATGCTATGTTTCAAGGGTATTTAACCTTGTCCAAGACAACCACATCGCCACAGCTCTCAAAAACCTCATGTGATCTTTGCAAGAAATGCCTGAAGTAAAAATCTGATAGCCGTCATTTTTATTTTAATGATACGTATGATTGAAACTTGATTGGAAAGTCTCAAACATTAGCTTTAAACTAAAATTTAAATAAATAATTATTAAATATGGAAAAAATAATTTAAAAAATTCAAATACGTTTAAACATTGCCTTTCGACAATATTTTTACTAACAATACTTAGAATGAAACCTACCCTCTTGTAACCAAATACTTGAAATGTTGTTCAAAAGCCACATTTAACGAAACACGTGGAGTCGAAATATATGTAAACCCTACAAATTATAATATATCATGTTACGAATTCGTAACATAGGGTTATTGTAGTCATCTTAAGGTTTCTCAAACTCATGTTTATGCTGATCGAGGGATCAAAAGCTTTAACAACTTATTTTAGTATGTTAATTATCAAGCTTTTACATTTTTTAACAATTTCATACAAACAACGCTTTATTATATTTAAGGTATTTTTTTATGTCAGGCAAATTATCGAAAAAAGCAGAGAATTCAACGAACTTTTTTTTTCTGTTTCATTGATTAAAAATAGGTTTTCGACTGTGAATCGAAGCAAATTATGGGGTGTCCTTAATAAGGTGGAGGTACAAACAAACTCTTTGTACCTAATAAAATCATTTTACAGTCAAAAGTTCAGCAATTACGAATTTCAACAATGAACATCAGATAAGTTCCTAGTTTGAAAAGGCGTATGACAGGGTTGCATTTTGTCTTCAGTCTTGTTTGATACAAACGATAAATCAACCATTCAAAAGGCATTTAACGGTTGGAAAAGAGGGTTTGCAATAAGAAAAAGGAAGTTATCTAACATGCTGATAACACCACATTTATTGCATCGTCAGAAATTGAAATAAGGGAACTAATTGACTGAATAGATGTTACTAGTTCAGACCACGGGCTTGCAATAAATATGAGCAAAACTAGGCTTATGATCATTGTTCGAGCTAATATCATAGCTCCATTATATTTGTTGCGTACCTTAAAAAGAGTCAACAATTTCACTTATTGAGGTTCTCTCATAAGCGATGGTGGTGGGTGTGAAAGTGAAAAACAGTGACATGTTGGTATTGCCAAAAGTGCTATGTGTCGGCTGGTGAACATTTGGAAGACTAGCAGTATAACTATAGCACCAACAAGAGACTGGTGAAGGCTTTGATTTTTTCAGTGTTCATGTACAGTGTGGAGCGCTGGACACTGAGAAAATCTGAATATAAAATAAACGTAGCTTTTGAAATGTGGATGCTGCGGATTCCGTGAACAGCCAGACGGACACTTATATCTATTCTCCAGAAACTAGACATGACAGTAAGACTAACATCTTTTTGCGAAAAAATAATCCTGCAGTTTTTTGAAGATATTTCCAAGGGGACTCTAGAGTTTTGAAAAAAATATCCTCTTGGAAAGTGTCGAAGGGACAAGGCGGCGTAGATGTCAACCGACAAGATGAAGTAGCTTGGTAACGAAATCATCAGCATTATCACGGACGAATGCCTACAACAGAGCATAAGAAATAAGTTATTCATATTATTCCGCTTTATCTAATTATTTTGAATTTATTTTAAGTTTTATTTATTTTAACAAATAAATAATAAATAGACTTTTATTTTTGTTTGCGCAAAGCCGAGGCGTATCGCGGATTACATTTTTTTTTTTTGTATTAAGGTTTTTTCCTCACAATTTTTAACAGGTATTAAATTAAACCGTTTTGGTAATACACTCCTCATTGTTCTATCTACATAGTAGTTCTTCTGTCGTGGCACCGTCAGCTGCTGTGCCGATACTTGTCGGGTCACGATCTGGTGGGTTTTTTTATATTTAATGCTGCAATCGAAGAAATGATCTGTTACTATGGCCACTATCTCATATTGGCACTGTTTGTTGATCGGCAAAACGTCAACATAATCAAATAATATTTTATTATTGTTTTTTGCCTTAATCTAATTTTTTAAAGGTACGAAAGTTTTTTCAATGAAGTATTAGTATTAAGTAAGAACAAATAAAATTATTACAAATATGGGGAACATTTCAGAGAAGAAAATATGGAAATCTAGTCATTTACAAGTTTTATGACCTGGCTTTGGATGATTTAATTGCCCACTTTTCACACTGTGTACCATTTACTTTTTTGCCATTGTTTCACATATTAAAATATGTGTTCAATTCAATTCCATTCTTCCATCTGTAACGCCATTCAAATCAACCAATGACAGTTCATATGACCTGTAAGTATCTTGAAATCAATTACTCCCTTAGAGTGAAATCCATTTGGTTCTTTATCAAATAAAATCAATCAGTATACATAATATACAGCTTTTAGTTTATACCTAGATTGATATAAACACGTCGAATGTAAATAACCCTTGTACTGTAAATAGTGATTTCACGAATATAGGACCGAAGTACTTTGAACTCCATTGTACGCTTTGAGTTCAGTAATCAATTACATTATTCCAACGTGTTTAAGAAATGTGTTTCTTTCAAACTATAAAAAGTTATAAAATAAATGGTATCTAAACTTGAGTTGTAAAAAAAGGTTGATTTTTTTTTTACATGAAGGTTTCCACCGCACTTAGAGAAAATTCCACTGCGGAACGCCAGTACATTTTATAGCATTGATTTTTGTTATCGGGCACACTACACGGATGATCGGTTGTTCCGTCAGTGAACCTGGCGGACCTGGCGGAACGCTCGCCTTCGGTTTCTGTTCCGTTCTCCGCACGTGAATTATCCAGCAGCATTCTAGTCGACAACTCTGTATTACGTGTTTTCTAATACGCCCATAATTCACCTTCACTGCGAAATACGAGGAGCGGAACCACTGAATGAATTTCGCTGCGATCAAGTATAGTTTGAGTAGCTGAACTGGGCGTCGGAACGTCACGCGAGTCAGTTGAGTTGAGGCAATCGGAGCGAACTGTCGTTATTAGCAGAGACAGAGGAGGAAGCAATATTATATTATTGTGGACTTTAATTTTTAAAAGGTGTAAATTCGTAGAATTTGGATGTACACGAGATTAATGAAAGTAGGAAAAAATTAGGAGAAAACAGATTATGTAAAGAACTACAGTCACATTCAATGATTTTTGCCACCATTTTGACGCTAGTGTTATCTTAATTAAGTACAAATAAATGTTTAAACGTACATGTACTTCATACATAATGTTGTCTTATGAACAAATAAATACATATACAAATACATGTAATACTGTCTTATTACTATTATTAAAAGACTACATACAATCCTCATTTAATTCCCTCCGGATTTTTCTCTATGCCTGCAAATTTTTCATATTATTTTTATAGTCTGGATGATTTAATATGTTCTGACCTCTTGAATGAATTTTTCTGTAAAATCAACGTTTATTTTATGAAAAATGTTGTTCCGCTTTTTATTTTGGTCGATTCCCACAAACACGTGCGAAAACAACGCGGCACCGCAAGAAAGTGGCGGCCGGAGCGCGGAAGTGTGGCTGGCGTCGGAGAAAATCAACGAAACCGCGCGGGAAAAGAGATAGAATTATAGTCAATTCTATGCGTTAAAACAGGCAGTTTCGCTAGTGTTCCGATTATCCTACATACGGACAAGACATGGAGGAATTACTGCGGTTTCGCTGTTATGGTTTCGCAGCGGAGGTGTGCTACGGGCGATAGGATGCGCACATTACGCGGACAATCCTTGTCGATTATATATTGCGTATAAGACTCAGTAGCAGACGGATAATCCGTCACGGAACATGTAGTGTGGCTCTGTGTTTGGTTGAGAATTTACCACGACGAAATTTCCGCGAATTCGATGCAAGCCTTAGTCTACTGTTGTTCATGGGTTAGAATCGAAAAGAAGTAATACTTTTTTGGGAATTTAAACAAAATCTGTTTAGATTAAATCTATGAGACTTATGTAAACAAAATTAAAATATAAAAGTATTGACTAAACACATTTGCCTTTTGATTTTGGAAATCGACTGTTTCTTTGTCTTGACCTCATGAACCCTAAAATATGTATATTTTAAAATTCAATTACAGAGAGAGAAAACAAGTAAAAGCTTTTGCATAACTGTCATTGGTTGATTGAAGTGACCATTTTACAGACTCTGTAACATTCACCATTTTGTTTGCGTTTAATCATCCACATTTCCTCAACTCTTCCATCTGTTAACTTTTGAGAAGTAGAAGAGCTGAAATATTTTTATTGTGGGTGATACGCATTTGGCTTAATTATTATACATAGACCAAAACTTAAAAAAGAAAAACAATATTAGTGAACTAGTTAAACGTATTAGAAAATGTATATACATATTTATTAGATTAAGGAATATTTTAAATATTCATTTAAAAATGGCTTATTACTCAATTGTTCAATCTTTGTTAAAATATTGTATTGTAGGATGGGGTGGTACATATATCAATATATTAAACCCTCTTAAAATCGTACAATAAATAATTATTAAAGTAGTTTTAAAGAAACCCTCAACATTTAATACGGAAAGTCTATATAAAATATTTAAAGTTCATGCAGTAGACATTATTTATAAAATAAATTATATTATACAAATTAATAAAGAAGAAAAAATAAAAGAATTTGGGATTAATTAGTCACCAACATATTGCAACAACAACAAATACCAACATATTATTAAAATTCCTAAATTCCACACAAGTCATGGACAAAATCGCTTTGTCTTCAGAGGTGTAAAAAATCTCCCCAATGAATTAAAAACTACTTAAAATAATATATCAATAAATAAATTTAAAGTAAATCTAAAGAAGTTTTTTGAACACGTGTAAAAACTAAATTAAATTTCAATTAGTATGAATGTATTATTGTTTTGTGTTTTATATATCTTTATTTTTATTTTGTTTCTCATGCACTCGTATATTTAAATTTATGTAAACTCTTATAAATAAACAACTACAAAAGTGTAAGTCATTCTCCAAACACAAAAGTAGGTTTTTTTTGGAGTAATAACATTTACTAGATGTATAAAGTAGATCTGTATAGAATTTTTGAAAAACGTGTACCTTTTATAAAATTTATTAATAAAAAATTTAAAAAATTCACGTAAAAATTCTCTCTAATTTTTTTGTCATCTTTTTATATGTATTAATAAGTGAAATAAAGAATATTTCGAGGGTCTCCAAATATTTATAGACAAGGCTTAATTTTACTCCCTAAGGGGTTTTTTAAATTCAAATTCATTGTAACAGAGAGGGAACACATTTTTGAAAGGGGACCATGGATGTCATTAGGTTTTTTTTTAATAGTACCTCTTCATCTCTACCAATGCGTGCTCACTATAATTTTAAAAGGGGTAGCTAGTTATTTGTAGCAGTATTTCAAACTTGGTTTTCAATTATAACATCACAATTTTGAAATAAATATAATTTTAAAAGAAGAAATTTCTTTTTTTTAAATGTTAAATCAACTATTTTTCCCTACTCGAGTTTAGGTACCAACTGGTTTTGAATTTATGAGGGGTAAATTTTAAGTTGACATATAACTTGCAAAGGTAGGGGGTACCTTCGTTGGCCACTCGTGAACTAATTATTACGTTATCTGGTAACACCGTTGATACTTTATTGAATAAATGCCTCACTGTGTAATACCGTCATTGTAATTAAGTTATCGGATTAATTTGGGATATTAATTTCCAGGCAGGGTCGTCTATAGGTCACTTTTTGTTTGGTTAGAATAGGACCGTATTAAGACAGAATACATTATTTGGGTAATATAAGAATTACAACTTTTTATAAATAATTACACATTAAACAATATTTAAAACTTTTTGGTTTGATAAATCAACAATATCAAATATCAACAATATTTTGAGTTTGTCCAAATTTTTGTAGACAAGGACTGGTGTAGGCAGAATGGTGAATGTAACACAGTGTGTAAAGTGGCCACTTAAACCAGCCATTGATAGGTCATAAGACCGGTAGATGCCTAGACTACTATATTACCTTTTCTTTAATGTTCTTCATCTCTGTTGTAATATGTTAATATAAACAGCTCCCCAGGGAGTTGAATCCAGTCCTTGTCTACAAAAAATTTGGACAAACTCAAAATATTGTTGATAAATCGACCTGGTCCATGAAGAAGTATAGAAATTGAAAAAATTACATTTTCAGGCGTTGCCTAGTATGTCAGTGAAATAATTCAATTATATGAATCTCACCCACATAAATAAAGGTTTCAGCTCGTTAACTTCACAAAAATCAACAGATGCAAGAATTGAAGGGCAGGGATATGGGCAGAATAATGAATGTTACACAGTGTGTAAAGTGGTCACTTAAACCAGCCATTGACAGGTCATAAGCCCTGTAGATGCCTAGACTTCCATATTACCTTTTCTTAAATGTTCTTCATCTCTGTTGTAATAAGTTAATATCAAATATGTTTTTCATAGAAAAATATTTGAAATACTTCACTAATATTATATTTAAAATGCTTAAATTTCGCGTTTTTTCACTTTTTTTAAAACTGAAAATATATATTTTAAATGATAAAGCCGGCACCAAGACATCACCCTGGGTTTATTAAGAGTTTTTTTAGCTTATTTTTTACATTTTCCTAGCAAGCAATCACTTATTCCGTATAATACCTTATCAATAGACGGTTTGTTTTGTACAATTTATAAATTTGAAGTAGTTTTTTATAACTTCTTTTGTCAAAACCCGCAGGTTCAAATTCGATTTATTAACACACGTATAAGTTTGACATATTTCCAAGAACTTTTTTATGTTTTAATATTATTGCAAATATTTAAACGTACATTTTTTTGCCATATATTTATTTATTTATTATGAGAACTAACGGCCTTAGCTAATTTTGATAAAATTAAAGTTAAATACAAAGTTGTAAAATAGAAAGAAAACACTGTTAATTGCTATGGTTAAACTCAATAAAAGTCATGTTTTGTAAAAAAAGATGCATTTTAGGTTCGTGCATACATCAGCACACAAATTCAGCAAAAAATATAAATAAATACACCTTTATATGAGTATATTCTACAAACAGACTGAATCTTTGGTTCATCGGTTATTGTTGTTATTACTATTTTATTTTATTTTTACATCTGAGCATGTTTTTCATTCTTTATTTCCATTCTTAATTTTTAATTACTCTTACAAGTTTTCTTCATTTTTAATATTATTTCCATTTGTAAATACTCACTACAAACTACAAACCTTAAAATATTTTTTTTTCACTGAAATTTTAATTTTTAAACCACTTTCATTTATGTTTTCTTTTTCCTTCTCTTTTTTATACTTTCATAATTAACTTTACATATAGTTGCTTTTTAATATGGAAACTTCACTGGTCCATTAGAATTAAGTCTAATTGTGTAAAATATTTAACTTTGTAACTGTACTGTATGTTTCCTGAATAAAAGAAAATAAAAATAAAAAAATAAAAAAAATTGTTGCAAAGTCAGTAGTACCCACTTCCTATGTATAACGAAATGGGCATGAACCTATCTAGGTAGCAAGTATGACTGTTTGTATATATATTTTTTTAGGGGTCTCAAACTAATAATTTGATTTAGTATATCTTCAAATTGAAGAAAATACATATTTAAAATTAAATTAAAATATTGCATAATATTAATAACCTAACCACGCTAGCCAACTTTACAGGGGATCAGGTTTTTGCGGTTTCGTTCGGTGTTTCGGCTGACAGTTTGTCGGCGTGGCAGTTCACGTCTGAACTTCGGGACGCGGACCAGACATATATATTAATTTGGTATTTTATTTTGCTATATTATTATTTGATTTTGTAACATCATTATTCAAATTGAAATAATCTAATTATAACAATAAAAAGAAATGTGTTATGATCAAAAAATACACATAAAATATGTTACAAAAATATAATTTTTTTATTTTTATAATCGAATGGTTTGAGAACTTCTCAAACTCAAAAAATAGCTGTGTAGTAATGATGTAGTAGTGTAGTATACATTATCACAAGCAAATTGTTTTGTATTCCTATTTTCTATGTTTTCCACGAATCGAAATACCGTTTTGAAATCCGTTTGACGAAAAGTTTTGCCTTAAGAGGACCACGAGAGTTGACCACAAACTAAGCGGCCTAGAGAAATTTCGTCGACACCATATATGCTCAGCTTAAAGTGCAGTCATATATTAAATAAGTAATTTTAACCTTTTTTAGTTTCAATTCCATTTTTTTAGATCATCATAACAATATTTAATATCTGTAATTATTAAATTCCGTTATCGCTTTTTTTAAAGTTGTTTTAAAACAAATTCTGGTTTATACATTAATTTCTTTAAATAAAATTAACATTGTGAATTTTTTGTAATTAAATATGTACGTCTACATCATATCAAAATATTTTGACATTAAATATGTTCTTTTCATTTACTTAATAATAAAATAACCATTCTCTTCAGTACTATCGCAAAGTGGCCGCATTGTCGCAGTTAAGCACGGGCGGTTTCGGGCCCGATTTCGGCTGTGTTTACCCGGAACCTTATCGACAATCATATCGCAAACCTTAAACACTAATGAGCACGGCCTGTTATCGTCATATTAATGGGCAATTTTCCGCTCTGACTGCGAGCGTCGCCCGCGCCCCAACGCCTGAACTGAGCTCCCGCTAACTTCGCCCCAATAACGCCGGGAATAGGAAATTTCTAGCAACGATATAATGTTTGCATAATTGGTAACAGGGGAAAATATCTATAAACATAGTATTCAAATAGACACGATATTGATTTCTGCGCCACTACAAACCGAAAGATCAAAAAATTTACTTTATTTTATATGATAAACCAACAGTTCAACAAACATACGTGTATTTTAAAAGATAAACCACGGGAATCATATTTAACGATATGTTCAAGAAACAAGATTTTGTGACTGGGTGATTTCCAAAATATCATCGCTTTTGAACCAAATCAAATAATTTTTATCTTTAAAAAACTGTCAATTAAAAAAACATTTTTTTTGGTAACATTAGTACATATAAAAATAGAATATCTGGGGCGCTGGTGTTTTTTTTACTAAAAAAGTAGACTTCGGTGTTTTATTCACGTATGGAATAGCGTATTGCGATAATTTCTGCATTTTTAACTTCAAAACGGCAAAATGTGAACTCCTGTGTTTTAATTCTTAAAGTACAGAATTATTATAGTTAACACTCGAGCCCGTATAACAATAGGAAGTGAACATTTATCTACAAACAAAAATTAAGTTTTCTGTGTAAAAAATATAATGTTTAATTTTTTTTCAGAACAAGTTCAATTAGAGGTAACCGACGAAGATTATTTATTTTTTAACAAATGTACGCATTTTATGAACTTAAATATTGATTTTACTTTTCATCGTCTCGACATGTACCAATGAAAATAGCATTTGTTATCGCGGCTCAGATATATTGCTTGAACTCAAAACCAATAAAACATTTTTTTTACACACATTGAATTAATTTCAATTTGCAACGCCGCGCTAGTTACATCACGGGAACTGGCGGTATAAACGGCTATGTATGAACAGACATATTTCTTAAATTCTACCGTCTGTTGAGTTTGTGAAGATTAAAGGCTGAAACCATTTTGATGCGGTTGAGATTCATCTGACTGAATTTCACCAACTAAACAACGGCCGAAAATACTGCCCAATTTCTTTACTTCTTCTTGAACCAGTTCAATCTTAATGAATAATTGCCTAGGTTTCCATATTTCCTTCTCTTAAGTATTATAAATGTCCCCAAATATTCAAGACTTGGAAATCACCAATTTAACTGGCTGAAAGACGTCTTAATAAAATTAATATAATTGTTTGCAAGCAGCGAACTAAATTTTGCGGTCACAGACCCTTCGGCGTGGAATGTTCTCCCAGCAGAAGTCCGAAACTGTTTGAGTGAGGTGATGTTTCTCAACAAATTAAAAAAAAACCTGCTCCTTAAATTGTTTAAATAAATCCTAGCGTGTAGTGACCAAAAAAAATATTTTACTAAAAAGTTTTACATGAGTTTAAAATTTTTAGTCAAATTAAATTTTATAGACCGCATTTTAGTTATTTTATTACGAAAACGGCAGTATGATTTTTTTATACAATATTAATACTCTTATATGGCAAACTCGTGGTAAATCGAATTCTAAACTCTCTTGCATAAGGCAACCGTTTTAGTCATTTTTCTCACAGAACGGTGATGTTTATTTTCTCTGTTGTTATTTAGTACTTGGATCAATTTGAAATGTGTTTATGTATAACCTGGTCGAGATATTATTGCAATTGGTGCTGCAATTTATTGGTTTATGTAGTGTTTAATATGGGCAGTTATAATGAATGTTGTCACATAAACTGCGAGCAAAAAAAAACCCTAAAATAGTTGTTTTAATCGACTTCCCCAGAAATGGGACCCGGTATCTCAAGCATGGTAGGCAAATGCATTGACCACTACACTATGGGGCGGATTTTGCTCCACTCGATTTTCTTTTTTTAAGGTTTATACCTGAGAGTCTAAAACACATGTCCAGAATTCTGATTCTATTACACACGCAAAACTGTATTCTCAGTCCACTCGAAAAAAGACCAAATAATGTTAACAAAATATTATGCTAAAATCACGAAGTACAATCACGCAGAATTTTTCTTTTTTTCAAGATTTTTAATGAAAATCGCTACGAAAAAAGCTTTATGTAAATGAATAAACTTTTGATGGCAAATTCAGAGAAATACTGTTAAAAATAACCATGTGGGTTGTTACCTATTTAAAGAAATATTAAAAACATGAATTTTGTAAAGAAAGTCTTAAAATAACATATTTCAGATATTTTTTTTAGATAACGCGTTTTGAATAAACTGAAAATGTACACCTTTGGGATATCAGGACTATCGAAATCTTTTTATCGTTTCCATTTATCGAATGGGGGAATTCCACACAGAGCTTCCGCATGCATTAAGCATAACTTTCGATAAAACGTGCGCAACAAATAATCCGCCTTAACTAAACCATTATCGGCCATTTTACTAAACGACCCGAATGCCTTTCAATGAACAAACGATCGAACCCTTAATAAAACGATTCCTCGCCGGCTTAACACTTTTTCGACCGCCGCGATACCATCGCATTGCATAAACGGCGTAAGTAAAGTGTGAATGTCGGAATTATCGAACAAAGATATCCGATAAAGATAGGCCTCCGTTGGCTGACTTCCGAGTCGCCCTGCAATGCTGTACTAGATATTCCTAGTGCTTAGCCCAATTTACACGGGTCGAAAATTATAAAAAAAGTCAAAGAATATGCCTGAATTTCACTCTCAGAGTAATAATGCGTAACCTAGAGAGGAGCCCAAACGTATTAAAACCATTCTTGACTATTAAGTATCTAATACCTTAGTACCTAATCATTATTTTTGTGTATGTAAATTAATTTTAGTCTATTTTATTATATCTTATATGTTTTGAAATTTCTCTTTTATTTTCTTTTAAAAAAAAATTAAAAATCTTTCTTTATTTTTACCTTTCACTAAACTTAATCTGTATCATTACTTAAATCGATTTTACACTCTTATTTTACATAATTTATGAAAGATGTTGGAGTTCTATAATTGAGAATATATGTAAAGAACGTTAGTTATGCTCACTTAAAAAATGTATGTATTTTATGTATTCTTGTTGAACTTCCAAATAAATTTTTAAAAAATTTTTTAAAAAATTCAGCTACAGTTCGCAGCAAAACAATGAGCCGTTATCAGGTTAAGAGTTGCCAAATAGATACAAATTTGCAACGTTTTTACTTTTAAATTTGAACCTGTGTATTTTTTATTTCAGGGTTATTCCAATCTATTTTTCTATAATTCGCTTATATTTATTTTATAAAACTAAAAATACATGTTTGTGTTTATTTTTTAAATTTAATTATTAATTTTATTCACAATATATTTATGTTATATTCATTGAGACCTAAATCCTAACTCCATTGAACCAAAGTCCTGTGTTGAGTTTGTTTGTTTATCCGTCACATCTCCGAAATGGCGTCATAACGACATGAAATTTGGACACGTCATTTAAGATGCAATTTCAAAGTTAACGTTGCTTTTCGAGTAAAATTTTCATCGACCTCTACTCGATAAAAACTCAAACTTTAAATGAATGCCTTGTGCGACCTTGCCTTATTGTCCATAATCAACTGTCATTATCAACAAATAATATACTTTAATTCACAAATGTACAACAACAACAACAACAAACCATCACGCCGTTTCCCCGTAGAGGTAGGCAGAGAGGATAGAACGCCATAACACTCTATCTTGGCTCTATCTCTACATTCATACATCTTCTTATGCACGCACGCCGATTATTCCTACTTTTGACATGTCCATCTTCAAGTATTTGATGGACTTGATCGTGCCATATCTTTCTCGGTCTTCCTCGTTTTCTGCATCCATCAACATTTGCATCGTAGATCCTTTTAGTCGTTCTTTCGCTGTCCATTCGCTCTACATGTCCAAACCAACGCAGCACCCCTTTCTTAACTCTGTCAATAATGAATGTCTTAGCCTTACACACTTCACGGATCTCGACATTTGTGCACCTATCATACATCGTTTTACCACACATTCGCCTGAGGGATCGCATTTCGACAGCATTCAACCTACTTTCATCATTATTTTTCCAATTCCATACTTCGCTCCCATACAGTAGAGTTGGAACTAGAACTCCGTTGTGAACTGCTAGTTTAGCCTCCTGCGATAAACATTTGTTTGCCAAAGTAGATTTTAGTGCACCGTTCACCCTGTTCCCGGCACTCACCCTCCTTTCAATATCTTTATCGGCCTTTCCGTCCCTAGTAAACATACTTCCCAGGTACACAAATCCTTCTACCTGATTCAGAATATCTCCGTTCACGCTGATCTCACATTTAGTTATATTTTCATCCCTTTCAAAAACCATCACTTTTGATTTTTCAACATTCATAAGCAAATCGCTTTTCTTGCATACCTCGTAGACTTTTGTTACTAAGAATTGAAGGTCTTCTTTGCTGCTAGCAAGAAGCACGGCATCATCCGCATACAGAAGACAGTTAACAGTTATACCATTCATTTTTGCTCCCATTCTTAAATCTTTCAGTTCTTTCATACAGTTATCGATGTATATGTTGAACAACCATGGTGACATTACACATCCCTGTTTGACTCCTTTCGGAAAATTAAACCACGATGTGAATGACCCATTCACCTTCACACATGCTGTGCTGTCCTTATACAGTGACGCAATAGCCCTTGTCAGATTACCATTTACTCCATACTCCGATAAAACCTTCAACAATTTTTCTCTGTCAACTCTATCAAATGCCTTTTGCAGATCGACAAATGCGCAGAAAAGTTTCTGATGTTTAGCCAGGAACTTTTCATATTTCGCAGAGCAAATATTTGATTTATACATCCTCTTCCATTCATAAATCCACTTTGTATATCCCAAACTCTATCTTTAGTCACTTTTCTTACTCTCTCAATCAGTATTCTGCCATAAATCTTTCCAACAGCGCTCAAAAGGCTGATAGCTCTATAGTTTCCGCAGTCCACCCTAGAGCCTTTTCCCTTGTATAGAGGCATAACAACAGCTCTCCTCCAATCAGGGGGAGTGTATTTCTCCTCTAAACATAGGTGTAAGAGCTTATGTAGCCATACAAAAATTTTTTCTCCACCCGCCTTTATAAACTCTGTGGCAATGTTATCATACCCTTGCGCTTTCCCATTCTTCATATACTTAGCAGCATTTTTAATTTCTTCCATACTTATCTCTTTCGCATCGTCATCTGCATTTATGTTTACTTGAGAAGGTGGTGCGCTGGCTATATTTCCTGTGTGCGTTTCGTACACCTCCTCAAAATATTCCTTCCATCTCGTTTTAATTCCACTATCATTCATCACCATTTTTCCATCGTTTCCTATTACAGCTGTCATACATCCACTATCCTTACTTTTTTGGGAATTTTTAACTGCTTTCCAAAATATTTTTATATTTTCTTGGAAATTTTTTGTCATTTTTTCATAAATGCATCTCTTTAATTGAGAAAATATAGTATTTGAAGTAAATATATTGATTTAAGGAAAGTTTTTAAGCAACATAATACACGTGTCGGGACAAAAAATGCCAAAAATCAATATAATTCATGGAAAAATATTTGGAATCAGTTACCTGTGAAAACTGTCTCCTTTAACACTTTTGACGCTCCCACTGCTGCAACTTAACATACTGCAAATCACCATAGTCAATTTTTATTTATTATAACGTGTATATCCAAGTTATTTACAAACAAAGCCAAGCACAGCTACAAAAACATCCGATCGAACCGTTATGTTTATGTTGTCAAGTAAAACAAAATGGCCACCAATTGGTTGCTGGCCTCAACATCGTTTGCGTTCTATGAAATATAGTGATATAGCTTCTCTCTAGGTTACGCATTATAACTCTGAGATTTCACTTCTTAATTTTTTTCTGGCTCAAAAAAACACGTGCTTTGAATAAACAGTTCTAAATGTAGACTTTTTGGCATTTTTGTGGGTTATTTAATCAAATTTCCTCATCATAATACACTGTGAATCATAAAAAGGAGTTAAATTTAATTTCGCGTACAATTTTTCATGATTCAGTTGAGGAAATATGACGAATAAAAAATATTTCTTACATAATCCATAATTTACAACTCTTTTTTTCATTTATACAAATACATATATATTACAAAAAAATAATATTCCTTACTCTATGAGGCAATACTACTAGGTTTAATTGGACCCATCTCCGGTGAGTATAAGTTAATCACCCGGACATAATTAGTAACTTTCACTAACAGAGAAACATTATTTTTCTTATAATATATTCTCGAAGTAATGGAAGAAATATTCGCTGTACAAAACATAACAGAAAAATTTATTTCTTAAAACCAAAAGCTTTTCTGCGCATTCGTCGATTTGCAAAAAGCGTTTGATAGAATTGACAAAAAAATTATGGAAGGTGTTATCGGAGTATGGAGTGAGCGGAAACCTTACACGGGCTATTGCTTCTCTGTATAAAAACAGCTCAGCATGTGTTTGGGTAAATGGATCATACATTTCGTGGTTTGACACTTATAAAGGGGTCAAACAGAGATGTGTGATGTCACCATGGCTGTTCAACGTGTGTATCGATAACTTTAAAAATGAACTGAAAGGCTTCAGAGCCTATCCTCTCTGCCTACTTTTACGGGGAAATGGCGTGATAATCTGTTATTGATGTTGTGTATATTCTTTGCTTCACTGTTCACCGACGATTTATGTCAAACTTTTAACGACACAACTTAAAAATCACGCCAATGCATATTTATTTGCATATTATTTAAAGTGCTTATGTTTTAACCTAAATTCTTTCATAACTGTAGCGTGTACTATCGAAATAAAAAAAAAAATGTCATAAGGTATTTTCTTAACATATAACAACATAGATGAAGAACATTTAAGAAAGGGTAATTTAGAAGTCTAGGCATCTACTGGCCTTATGACCTGTCAATGGCTGGTTTAAGTGACCACTTTACACACTGTGTAACATTCATCATTCTGTCCATATTTGAACATCTATATTCCTTCAATTCTTGGATCTGTTGATTTTTGTGAAGTTAACGAGCTGAAACATTTATCTATGTGGGTGAGATTCAAATAATTGAATTATTTCACTGACATACTAGGCAACGCCTGAAAATGTATTTTTTTTTTTAAATTTCTATACTTCTTCATGGACCAGGTGGATTTATCAACAATATTTTGAGTTTGTCCAAATTTACCAATAATTAACCAGCCATTGACAGGTCATAAGCCCTGAATATGCCTAGACTTCTATATTACCTTCTCTTAAATGTTCTTCATCTCTGTTGTAATATATTAATATAAACAGCTCCCCAGGGAGTTGAATCCAATCCTTGTCTGCAAAAATTTGGACAAATTCAAAATATTGTTGAGGTACTTTCTTGTTTAGATTCCTGGCCGATTTCTCGCTTCGTTTCTATCCATATAAAACGGACATTCGTTTTGCCAGATCGGAGGTGATTGCCGAACTATGGAGAAAGGCATTCTGATTTGCAGATTATCCTCGTAAAACCACGCTCATTACATTATTCGGAAGGGATACGTTTACCTAAATTCAGATTTATTACGTTAAACCAATATCAAAATATCCCAATTCAAACACACTTCAATATAGGGCATGGCGCCCATGAACAAATGATTTATTAAAAAATCAAGGAAAAATACATTTATAATATAAAACATATTTGACAAAATAACATACTGTCTAAACGATAAAAAATTCCTACAACATTTTTTCAACTATTATATCTTAAAAACGTGGGTCGATTTTCAGTCACTGTCATCAATATATATATTTTCAAAGTGACCCCGTGTACGTTGATTAATTCCTGTATTCAAAAATAATTTAGCATCATATTTTTACAAAATATTGAAATAGGTTTCGATTTAAAATATTTAATAATATATTTTTATACCACATATCTTTGGATTTACAAATCAGAATTGTAAAGGTGGGTTGCCTATAAATTGTATTCTAACGTTGACGAGAATATTTATATTATGAGCAATTTATTTTCTTCAATAAGTCGTCATAAATACTAGAAAAAAACTACGTTTTTAATATAGAAATCGAAGATAAAAGGATTTTGTTATTTTTTGTCATTACAACTGGGTTATTTTTAATATTTTAAGTATTATTCACAAAAAAAAACATTCAGGTTCAATTTTAGTTTTTTTATTAAGAAAACATATTCGAGTGCCTACATATATAAACAATATTTTGAGTTTGTCCAAATTTTTGAAGGACTGGATTCAACTCCCTAGAGAGCTGTTAATATAAACATTTTACAACAGAGACAAAGAACATTTTAGATAAGCAATATAATAGTCTAGGCATCTACAGGGCTTATGACCTGTCATTGGCACTTTACACACTGTGTAACATTTACCATCCATTTCTTGTCTTCAAAAATCTATACAAACTCAAAATATTGTTAATTAATCCACCTGATCTATGAAGAAGTATAGAAATTGAAAAAATAACATTTTCCGGCGTTGCCTAGTATGTAAGTGAAATAATTCAATAACACGAATCTCACCCGCTTAAATAAAGATTTAATCTCTTTCACTTCACAAACATCAACAGATCAAAGAATCGAAGGAATATAGATGTTCAAATAAGGGCACAATGGTGAATGTTACACAGTGTGTAAAGTGGCCACTTAAACCATCCAATGACAGGTTATAAGCCCTGTAGATGTCTTGACTTCTATATCACCTTCTTTAAAATGTTCTTCATCTCTGTTGTAATATGCCTACATATATAATTTTACGAAATATTCCCAACTAGTTTTTGAAACTAATTTAGGCATAAGGCAAGCATGAAATAATATTTATTTATAAACGTATTTACACTTTAACGATTAAGTACAAAAACAGAAGAAACATAAAGATGTTATATAAATTAACAACTTGAAAAAAAACCATTTTTTTTCAATTTTTTCTAAGCTTTGTTGGCCCCTTTCTTGGCTTGGCTTTGGCTACAGATTGTGCAATGCCGGATTTTAAAGTATTTTTTCATTGGTAAGCATGCCAATACGCAAAATTTGATCCCTGTTTGAATTCGATAATTCGAAAATCGCGATTTTCGACCCGCCCTAATGTATGATTCATCTTTGTATATAGTGTTTGTGCGCTTTTATATCTTATTTGTATTCATATGCCTACATGTTTTTTTTTACATACTAACATTGAAAAGCTATCCCTATTATATATTTCCTAAACACGTCCTTTACACATCTTTTCGCACTCACGCACATCCTTTTACACTCATACATGCGCATCACAAGGTACACTTAATCACGCATCTTTTTCTTACATATTTTAACAGTTTATCTAATTGGATAAATTTGATTGGCTTCAGTTTTGGTACGAGTAGATAATATTTTACTTTTTTTATATTTAACTGAATAATTGTCTTGTATTCAAATATTTTACTTTTTTGATAATTAACTGAATAATTTTCTTATACTATAAATAAAAACATATTTTTTTAGTTTCGAAATGAAAAAAGTAATAAAATGTATGTACGTAATAAACTTTTCATCACCCATTTAGATGTTACTTTTAGCATTATTTATTCATAGAACTTCTCTAAAAAAATATGTTTTTGATTCACACCTCTAATTTTTATATTTTGAAATAATATCTACTCCAAATATTTCATATAATTAAAATGTTGCTGTCCAACCTGAAAAATTTGCAATCAGTTATAATTTTAATTAACTTATAATTATAATAACCTAATTGTTATTATAACCTAATTATTATAATAAGCTAATAATTATAACCTAGGTGAATAATCTTATGATATAGAATCAGCCTGTAACAGTAGTTTAAAATAAATAACAACGAAAGTTTCCGTTTTTCTGCTGACATTAACTATGGAATTGTATTTTAATTACGTTTAATTAAATACTTACGTTTTTCTGTATTGATTAATTTTAATATAATAGTTATAATCCTATCCTATGTAATAATGGCAAAGCTTAAAAACGTATTTTATTTCACATAACAAAAACTTTTGCGAAAAATCATATATGTAATTAGGTTATCTAGATTTCATCTAAACGCATAAAATATTCAGAATGCAGCTAGAATACGTTAAGATAATAAGGAATTCCCACCAGAATATTAGTTGCCTTATCATTTCTCGAGGATAAGAGTGGGCGGCTCCCGGTTGTAATAAGAGTTTTTCGCTAGCACCGACTGCTATCTGCAAAACATTTTCCACATTCGTATTATGCAAATGTGTCTTGGATTATTCTGATGATTCCGCGACCAAAGGAAAGCAGCCAAGGATGAAGCTATGGTATTATTCCACATTTAGAATGCGCATATCCTGAAGCGACTGCGCTCGCCCTGACAGACGTCTCGTAGCGGTAATACGAAAAATATTACAAAATCGCATAACTCGGGAACTCAGCTACTTATTATTATTTTTCATCCGTTCAAAGGTTTAATAGTTTTTCATAGCTTGTTGTTAACGTTTACAAATAAAACTTGTAAAGAAAATTAATGATGCGACTTAAAACTTAAATCACTCTATGTTGCATACTAAAATATCATTGGTAAAATAAATTCGCCGTATCACAATCATCTGTTACAGTAAGGTCAAGTGGTCAGTCTTTCGATTCGGGCGTCAGTCCAGAGAAAATGATATATTGCAGTATAAAACCACCTTCTCGTCCTTCTCAGGAATCCAACCCGTAATCTCAAGCAAGGTAAGCAAACGCGCTGACCGAGAGTACTTGTCGTGTTGAAAATACTCGTAATAATAAATAATACGTAAAATCATAAAATGTGTTTTTTAATGTTGATTAATCAATTTTTCTAAATTTATTTTTTAGGTATTTAAAAAGATTTTTTGTAATTTAACTGCCTTCTGATATATTGGTACCTCTTCGATGCACCGATTTCGTTGTCAATCATAAGTTTTTTGGAATAATCGGTATAGGATTTGGCATTTATTGAGAAAATTGTCATTTCTAAACAATTTTGTCAGGAATCGAATGAACTCTGTGAGCTTTACACTTTTAGTACTAAATTGTTAGACAGTCAAAGCTTACAATACTATAAAATAGGTGAGTAAATTTTCACTACCACTTTTAGAAGGTTCAATGGCGGAAGTTCACTTTCGGCAGTAGATTTTCATTTTTGCCTATATTGAGTGTAATTTAAACTCGTCGTCTTTATGTTATTTGGGTAACTGTTTATTTCAATACCGTATTTTATTATACATGCACTCTAGTTTCTAGTTTAATGCAGAAATGACCATGAATCCTACTGCTGACTGCAACACAGTACAAACTATTAGTAAATGAACACGTTTTTTTTCTAAACTACACATAGTGTACCTAAAAGATGGCTCCTGCAACATTAGTCAAAACAAATTCTACCTTTACGAGATCACCTAAAAAAGATATGAGTAAATAAAAAACTTTAAAAAAAAAAAACGATAGTTAGATTTTTTAACACCACAAAGAGCTAGGAGGCCCAATTACAGAGGTAAATTATAACGCAGAACACTTAAACAAAATATCATATTAATTTTTTATTTTCTCACCGGAACCTTCTTTGTGTAAGTCAAACGTCTAAACTGCTCCACCGTGGAGGCCAGTATTATTTATGCGCTAAACAATACAAGCTTACGTTATTAAAAATAAATCATGTTTCTATGCTTCTCATAATTTGATTTTTTTACTATCTTATTTGAATCAATACATTTTTTCTACGTTTTTATACGACAAAAAAATGTCTTGATAAATATTTTAGGGAACTAGATTCCATACATAACTTAATTTACTCGCTGCGTAAATGCACCTATCAAACTTGTAAGGGCGCTTCAAAATGATTTACCTGAGCTTTCTCTGAGCCTCTCATTCTATTCAAACGATCCTTCTTTAAGGAATAAAGGATCCTTGAGAGAACCTTTTGTCTCCCTTAACTAAAATAACAATTTACAAGCGAAACATAAGTGAGGGAGAGGTATTTTTTACTACACGCATAAAAATATTGCGCTAGGTACGCAATTGGATTATTTTATTTATAAATCTTTCGTTTGAAGCGGTTTTATTTATTTTATTTGAATATAAAAAAATAATAAAACTTTTCTTGGAAGCAAAAAGTATGGAAATAGTTTTATGTTTTTTCAGTTTATTAAAAAAATAACATAACGAATGTTTCCTCAATTTAATTCTTTGATAATTTAACGTTTCGTTTTTTTAAAATTGTTTTAATAGCAATCAGTTAGATCATAAGTTCGATGTTATTAATTTGAACTATCGAATAAAGTATGTTTTGGTTTGAGCTAATAAACGAATAAAACCGGGTTCGAATTCCGGTGAAAATATAAAAATACTTAGAAATGTCGGTAAGTGGTTATATACAAAAATATTTAAAAACATTTAGGAAAATGTTTGACCACAAAGTTAATGCTTTAAATATAAATAATAACCTTTATTTTTTGTTCAGTTTTTGTACAGAATTAAAAAAAAAAAATTACACTTCGTTAATAATTGAAATTATTCAAAAAAATACTTTTGTTCGAAAACGTTTTTAAAGGATTAGTTCTTTGTGAGACCTTAGTAGTTTTTACAATAAATATTCTCATCATTGAAAAGGGGATTATTTTTTTGGTCTAATCGAAAATGGTAGCATTTAATTTAATTTTTATCTCTGGATAAAGGTCAACCTAGCCCTGCCTTTTAATTAAGCGGGACATTTATTCAGCAGAAGATATCATACATATTTTCCTTTGTAATTAGGATTTATTACTCAAAAAAAAAAAACATTCACGAAATTTAAATACTGTTTCATACTGTTTCCAAAATGGATTACATTCATTTTAACTGAAAACGGGAAGAGCCCACGAATATGAATTAGCGAACCTAAAATAAATATTATATGTGAAATACAATAGTAACCTTTATTTCCCTTGACTAATAGCACCATAATGCCATAAATCATTGCATTAAGGGGGCAAAGAATGGAATAAAAAACGCATGACAGAGTTGCTCTTAAGGCGGAAAAATAAAACAATGGGACCCTGACAAAGCCATAAAAATAATAATATGCTTGAGGGATGATTATAGGTCCATTCTAAAGAGAAAAGATGGGATAAGGAAAGGGGGTAATCATTTTTACCACGAGACCGCAATATAATAAGAACACAATCGTGCGTTTGGCTCTTCATAAATAACTTTATTAGTAAGTTTATTCAAATATACTTTTAGCTGTAAAAAAAAACGGATGACCATATTTTACGGATTAAACCATATTGTGAATAAATTTTCTTTTGGGCACATGATTTACAATAAAAAATTCCAGTCCAACCCAGAATAAAATTTGAAAAATGTTTCCGTGTACACGTGAATATTCAAAATTTTTGGGGTAGTATGAAATATCTCAAAAACGCACGCAAAAATAAATAAAAAATGATAAAAATAGTTTCATTTTAAAACCGTAAATAATGACGTCACTCCTATTTATTACGTATTTCCGGTTTCCGCTTTAAAGCCCCCGCACCCTGTAAGGAACGTTTTGACTATAGAAAAAAAATAGTATACAGTACAGAAATATAGAGTGTATGGAGTATATAAATACTTTGTTGACATTTCAACCAGAGATTATGTCACCTTTCTAAGTTTTTCTAAAGCGAAACGTAAAAACATTCGTAAAAACAACTATAACATAGAAATGAACAAATTACTATCAACTAAATAAAGTAATCAAAGCAATATTTCATAGATTCTTGTCCGTTTTGTTATTGGCTGGAGAAACACAACTTACCGCGGTCAGTGAAAGTAAGAACGCCAACCGTTTCATAACGTCACAACTGAAAAGTGACACATTGATTACAGTCGTTTGGCGCGGTATTTGATAAATGTAACTTTAAAAAATCATATCTTTGTAAATAACGCAAAAAATATATATATAAAAATATATATTTGCTTAGTTAAATAGTACGCTAATAGAAAATAAATAAATTAGAAAACAGTGGAATTCCTCATTTTGACAAGTTTTAAAACCATTATGAGATAATAGAAACACTTTATTGTCAGACTCGTTTTATTTTGTGAGTATTTATTTGTTTAATTATTTATTTTACAGAAATAATAAAGTATGTATATATGTACGTTGTGAATATAGTTTAAGATTAAATGTTCTTATTAAGTACAAGAAATCGTTTTAAATCCATTTTTTTTATTTGATTTATAAATGTCTATCAGTATTATTCCACTATAGAGCAGGCGCCGGCAACCTATGACCCACGGGTCACTAAGTGACCCATTTGTTATTTTCAAGTGACCCATTTGAATTCCATAAATAAATTGAAACCATACTAATATCGTTAGAATAAAATTCTTTTTTTTTAAACTATATTAATACATACATACTAAATATTTTAACATTAGTTTGAAAAAATATATTTTCTGCTATTTTGTCCGCGTCTAGTTTAATTAAAAAATATATGGTCGAATTTGCGAAGGTTAAAGATAAAACGTATACAAACACTCTGCAATTGTTCCAACTTATCAAGCAGTTCAGAATAAGCATCTGGATAACATACAATCAAGGAGTGGAAGACGTAAGCTCAGGACTAATGTTTGCTTAACATTAATAGGCAAGAAATTCTGGTAATCGAAAATCTTTTAAGTGACTGTGGACTGCTTGTGTTTTTTTCTGCAATGCTGTATATTCGCAATATTTTTAGTCTATGTTTTGTTATTTTTTCTGTTTTTTGGTTTATATTATTTTTATTTTATTAACAAAAACGGCAAATCTGCTTTTAACAAAAAAATAATATTTAGTATTTGGCTAAATATTTAAAAAAAAAAAAAACATAAATTTCCGTTAACCCAAGATTTGTGAAAAAAATTAAACCAAAAATTATACAAGATTTATAAAAAAATTCAATAATCTAAAAACTATACAACATATTCAGTAAAAAGTTGAAATAATTTAAGAAGAAATGTCAAACACAAATTAAATAATAATATATTTTAAAGTAATATAACAAGAAAATCGTAAGTACTGTTTCATACAGCTGAGCAAAGTAAACAAAAAGTTGTATTTATTATGAAATGTATAAATAAATAAATATAATTACCATTCACCATTTAAATTTATTTCAACAGAGAGGGAAAACATTTTTGAGAAGGGGATATGGAAGTCTAGGCATTTACAGGGCTTATGACCTGTCATTGGCTGGTTTAAGTGGTCACTTTACACACTGTATAACATTCACGATTCTGCCTATGTTTGAAAATCCACATTTCCTCAACTCTTCCATCTTTTGACTTTTGTGAAGTAAAAGAGGTGAAACCTTTATCATGTGGGTGAAATATGAATACATCATCCCTAGGGAGGAAATCTAGCCAGTCTGCAAGCATTTGGACATACTCAAACATTGTTGGACCATTCACCATCTTTAAAAAAATTCAAAAGGTTTGTTCTCTAGGAACAAAACTCTATACTAAATATATCCGATACGTGGGAACAACTATTGCCGAGTTCATGAAGTCTGTTTAATACGACATTAAAAGTATACACTGTCCGTAAATTGTTGCTACAAAACGCTGGCACCTGTCTAGTTACTCTCCCAGGCACCCTAAAGTTGATGAGAGATAACAGTTCAGGGCAATCCCATATTGAATTTATAATTTTGAATAGGTTTAAAAGGTCTTTAATATTTCTTCTATCGTTAAATTTTAATAAATTTAATGTTTTATGCTTATTAAATGGAAAGAAAGTTAAAAACTTATGGTCTACGATTGCCGGCGCCATTTTAAAATAACAACTCGGTACATCGTGAAAATTAATATTTTAAAATGCGCTTTTTATTTTCTCCATTGTGGTGTTGGTGAATTTTCCGCAGTTAAAACTAAAATAAAAATCTAGGTTCCGCATTATCGCTTTATGTGCCATTCCGTGGCAGTTAAGTGGGAAAAGTTTCACCCATCCCAAGCAAAGCCTTCTCGGATGTGTAATTTGGATTTGTACAAAAAAGTATGGAACATAGACAGGAAGGGTACTTCAATCCTTCGCGAGGGGAAGTTTGATATTTATTGTTCCGTATTTATATTAATGCGAAAGAGTTTCGCTGTAGTTATCTTACGAGCGTATTCCGAATCTTCTTTCTTGAGCAAATGGGGCGTTTTTGTGTGTGAAATTATTACTATTCACGATGTTTTATTTTAAGCAAAATAATGTGTCTATATCAATGGGTTCTAAAACATGCAAAATATCAATATTTATTTTATCTATCTATTTATGCTTTGTTAAGTAAGTTCATTACATCTAAAGAACTAATGTAAAGTTCTAATAATATTATTTTTTTTTTATCAAAATTTCTCCATAACATATTTTTCAAATTAATTTTAAATATTTCGATTTTGTCTCATTGTTCAGCTTTAATCCCGTGTACAATGAATTTTGAGATTCTGTTTTTCTCCTCATTTGTAATCTTATCATTTTTTTGGTATGGTAATGGTAATCTTTTCTAATTCTAATTGGTAATCTAATTGGTAATATTATCTTGTTGCATATATGTACGACACTATTGGTTGAATTTTATTATTGTTTTAATTTTATTCATCCCCTTAATTATTTAATGAATAAAAATTGCCACATTGTAATTAATTGGTTGCTTTACTGTGAGCAAGCAAATTTATTTGTTCATGATTTCTATATAAGAATAGATATTTCTTTTGAGTGTAATTCTCATCGCCTTATTTTGAAGAATTTGTATATTTTTAATTTCTCCTTCATTACATAAAAAAATAATGGAAGAACAGCAATTTATGTGTGTTATTTATTTTCTCATGTCCTAGAAGATATTTTTTAAATTCAATGTTAATATGACTAAAGGTAAACATTTTCTTTGCAACTTTCAGTTAGTGTATTGTTTCCAAATAGTGTATGGCCGACTGTTAAACTGGCACCGTAGATTTATTTCGCGGCCTCCGTAGTGGTTAAGACACTCGACTCACCCACGGAAGGTTCAGGGTTCGATTCCCTGTGAGAACACAAAAATTAAATGTGATAACATTTTTTTTTTGCACCACAACAGGCCAGGTAGCCTAATTACAGTGGTGAATTACATCACAAAGCACCCAGGCTTGAGAAAAATCACATTTTAATTTTTGTGTTCTCACCGCGAATCGAACCCGGAACCTTCCGCGCGTGAATCAAATTGTTCTCAAGCCTGGGTATTCTACGTTGTGATTCACCACTGTTATTGGGCTTCAAGGCTTGTTGTGGTGAAAAAAAAATCTATATATATAAAATAAAAATGATAAAAATAAAGTAAGAATATTCAATAATGACACGAAAGTAAAAATAAAGATTTTTCTCAATTGTCCCGGATGTTGTGTTGATTTTTTTATTACAACTTTCCATGTCACCTGCTTCACACTTGCTAAGAAATAGATTGACACATCTTATATAAACCAACTCCATACTGCTTTGAAGATTAAGAATGAGTTTTTTTAAATTTGGTATTTTGTTTTAACTGCATACATATATACCCTGGCTCCAAACGGATGACGAATACAGTTATGTGTGTAAAATGGGGTTAAAATCTTGAATATGGAAATCAGACGTGTGCGGTGGTCCATTCTCTCTGCTAACCTTTACGGGGAAATGGCGTGATGGTAGAAGTAATAGTCGAAGTAGTTTAGAATCTATTATGACCTCAAAGTATTTTATTGAAATAAATTTTTCTAAATTTTCACAATTGCACAAAGTATTTGATATACACGGATGGATCTTGAGTGAGAAATTTTCAGGTTCTGTTTTTTTTATTGGTCGGCCCCGCGGTGCAATGGTCAGCACGGTTGCCTACTACGCAAGAGGTCTCAAGTTCGATTCCCAACATGGTTGATATAAAACATTTATTTTAAAGGGTGTTTTAAAATGAAATATTTCGTGGTCCCTAGACTGGTACCTAAAGCATAAGACTGATCATCTTACCTTTCTGTAACAAAAATGATCAAAATACGCTGTAATCGGTGTATCGATGCAGTGCTCTATGTACCATTAGGTGTGGACAGGGAATGATGATGATGATAAAGTTTATTATACTACGTATATTATTGTACAGTTAACACATTCTACTTTTAATTCAGTTAATAACTCTCAACATATAATTCAGCTTTATACCATGAATATTCCTTTATTAATTTACGGATTTCTTTTTTTCGGAAACAGGTTGTAACACTTGAAAAAACTTAGTTATTAACATAAAAGAAAAGAAACCGCCCTCGCGAGCCTTTTACAATTCTTTCTCTTAATGTGGCTGAAAGAATAGATACTCCCACTCGGAGCTCTGTAAGGGTTGGGTAAAGATGAAAGAAAAAACAGGGTGCGATAAAAATATCGACACTTGAGTGCCGGTTATTTAAAGGGGTTTGATTATAAATTTATTTTTGGCTTATTTTTTACGTCTCACCAAAATGAATCAATATAATTTAACGAGAAAATTATTTGTAAAAACGTTTCATTTTTCATACACAAATATCATCATCACCCCTTTTTCCATACCCAATGGTGCATAGGGCACTCCATTTTTAAACCAAATGCAGTGTAGTTCAATAATCTGGTACATGAAGGTAACGTGACAAGCCTTACGCTTCAGATGCCTGGCCAAAAAAAATGGATGAAAACAGTTTCAGCAACAATATTATGTATCTTTTTTGGGTGATACCGTGTATGTTGGATTTGATCCGACGTTTCGGCTACCATTGCAGGAGCCATCTTTAGGGAAAACTGTTTCAGTTCACCCAAAAAAGATACATAATATTGATAACAGTGACCGTGAAAACCTTCGCACCTTGTTTCAGCAACCTTTAAAATAAGTATTGTTTGTCCACTTAGAACCATAAAAATGGTAGGTGAACGCGTCAGCCACTGCACAAAGAAAAAAAATTAAATACCAACAATTTTAAACAGAAAAAAATAAATAAAAGATATTGTTTACTTCCACTTTAATCAATTCAAGTCAAAATAGGTTTATGAAAGTAATTCAATTTATATTATTTATAAAGATATTATAACGTAGATGAAGAACATGTTAGAGAGGGGAATATAGAAGTCTAAGTTTTAGTGGCCACTTTACAAACTGTGTAACATTCATCGTTCTGCCTATATTTGAACATCTTTATTCCATCAATTCTTCCATCTGTTGATGTTAGTGAAGTTAAAGTCTGATTGAAATATTCCATTTATACATTTCGCAATGCCGGAAAACATTTTCAATTTCTGTATTTCTTCTTGGAACAGAAATATCTGTACGAGAATATTTTGAATTTGTCCAGATTTTTGCAGACATTAGACTTAATTCAACTCCCTGGGGAGCTGTTTTTTTAATTCAATTAAAAGATGAAAATATTAGCGTTCTCATTATTAACCCAAATATTTTAATTCCAGTGGCCATTTTAAACGAGTTTTAAATAACTCACTATTATAAAATGGAAATCAAGTTGAGGGAGAGTGGGGTTAGATCCTCGGACCTCTGATCCGTGAGTCCGCAACACCAGCCTCGGGACCACAACCCGATGTTAATATTAAAATATTACAAAAGAGATGAAGAACATGTATTTTTTCCCTTCTCTAACATGTTCTTCGTCTCTGTTGTAATATGTTAGTATTAACAACTTCCTATGGGGTTGAATCCAGTTCTCGTGTACAAAAATGTAGGTAAACTAAAAATATTGTTTCAGTAATGAGTTATTTACAACCCGTTAAAAATGATAAATATATAATATTTGGGTAAATTATTAAAACGCAAATATTTCGTAAAAAAAATCATTAAAACGCAAAATATGTGATATTTTTTTGAATTTATTTTTCAAAAATATATATAAAATATTATTAAAAGAACTCGTCAGTAGGTTCTTATAAATTGCAAAGAATATTCACACTTATTCTACATAAACAATAATTTTACTTGAAAAACATTTCATATTACATTATCAAAAATTAAAAACTATCATTGATACAAAAAACTTTTTTCTATTAACCATAATTTGAGCAAACGTCTCACTCCTGTACTTAACTCAGTATTTTTAATATTGTTTGGTAACATGTTAAATATTTTAGGTATACTGTATTGCAGTGTCCTTTTGCCATATTTATTGCAATATCTAGGAACAGCTAGTTCTAGTACAGCCATACTAGTAAACCTGGTGTTGTAATCATGTACCAACTTGTGTTTATATTCGGAGTGCGACGCATGCTGATAAATTAATTTGTACCAAAGAAGGGCCCTAACAAATAATTTATTTACAGATTTATACATCAATGATATTGACATATTGTGTCTATATAAATCATTAACATCAACAGTCAGTCCAGGAACACTTTAAAATAATGGAGTTTTAAATCACCTTATATTTACGATATGCTGAACGTGTGTTTAATTGATTGAAAAGTTCTTTGAATCTTTATTTTGGTGATGTTGTTCTAAATAATGAAAAAGTTTTTGCGAATTTTTATACAAAAGAGATCATTATTTATCCACGATAACATACGATAAACAAGCAAAACGCATCGCTTGTTTACTTCGCTTGTTTGAAAACTCTTGTGAAATGTATTGAAAATGATGTATATTCATTTCATGATAATATGTGCAAAAACGGATTCATGCTTTTCCTAAAAAAATCTTATATTTTATATATAAAATAGGAAACATGATAAACTTCTGTTAAATGGTTAAGTTATACGTTATGCCTACGTATACAAATAAATATAGTCAATAGAAGAACATATCATACCTCAAATGTTCAGTATGATCGAATGATATAAAAATTTGACCAGAGTTAAAACAATGTCGTACATGCTACTAAGTTGGTACGGACAAAGAACTTTTCTAGGCTGAACTTGTCATTTGCTTTTTGCATCTAATGGTGCATAGGGCATTGAATTGGTACACCAATTATTCTTATGTAAGAACACTCTTTTGAAATAAATATTTTGTATATACCATGTCGGGAATCCAACCCGAGACCTCTTGCATGGTAGGCTAACGCGCTGACTATTACACCACAATTCCGACAAATATTCGTAACTCTATAGTAATCAGAAAATTCAGAGTTTTTTTTATTTGTTAAGAAAACTACCAAAATAAACCAATTAAAAAAAATATGTTTCATGATATATAGTATATTCATAGAATTAAGAATATTCTAGAAGGAGCGTAAATTCATAATTGAATACACGGGACTGTGTCTAAAACCCACTTTACTCCACTTTTGCCACGCGCATGCGTGCAGTCGATGCGTTATCCAAATCGCAAATAATCGCTTTAATATAATCATAATATAACAAGTAAGATTATTACATTTTAAAAATAGGCGATTTGTTCATTTCCCCAAAATTTTATTGTACACTCGGAAACATTGATTAACAACAAAGTATATAAGTAAAGGGTCATTTAATAAGCGTAATTTAATTAATGAACTTTGAACTTTGAAAAAAAAATGTTTTACATGAAACTGATATTTTTATGTAATGTTTAATAATATTTGAAGTTTTAAATGTCTACCACCAGAGTTTGGGTTTTAATTTCCTAATATTTATTTTTATTAACAAATCTTATACCAAAATAGTGTCATAATAACATCACTTGTAGATCAGTCTACCACTCAGCTTTTTCAAATGCAATAAGCTTATAATTTTTAAAATTACATATTTTATTCGTTTAGCAACAAGTAAATCAATACAAATTATGGGCCTTTTAAAAGGTTTTAAGCAATTCTTCGGGAATTACAAATATTTATTTCGCAATATTTAAGACCACGGTTTAGTTTTGAATAGCAATATTCAATCCATCAACAAGTATTGTTATAAACATTTCATTTAGGTGCAAAGTTAAATAAATTACACAAATATAGAACAATGTATTTTTTTACTTATTTTAATACCAGTCAAATTAATCATGAATTATTCTAGTATTTCAAAAAGTTTGTTACCTCCATGAAGATCAAAACTTTTTGAAACAGATCTGTGATACATTTTTGAGAAGGGAATATGCATTTACTGACATGACGCGTCTTTAACTGGTTAAATGGCCACTTTACACACATAAGTATATACCATTCCGCCTATTTTTGAACTTTCAGGTCAATTTCATCAACTCCTCCATGTGTTGAACTTTTAAAAGTAAAACATTATCGAAGTATGTTTGTAGTATTTAAGTTAGGTACCTGCATTTAAAATTGATTTTTTTATTTCGTTTTTAAATTTTTAAATATATTGTTTCAGGTAAGGATCCAAGCTACCCGTTGGGATAATTTTTATTAATCTGAAATCTCCCACACAAGGTAACAAATAATATTATACTTATAAATCAGATAATATTTTACTTTCTATTATTGTATACATGTTTAAGCAAAATTGAGAATTAGTTATTTATGTTAATGTTGTAATTCAGATCTTTCTCTTCATTCTCGGGTCAATAAAACAGTAAGTGCTGGTTTCTTCCATCTCCGACTAAGCTCTCGTAAATGCTTATGTCGTTTCGCGAGATTACTGTATTGAAATATACACAAATCTCCCAAAACATCAAACTTATAAACTTTAATTTGTTTTCAATGCAGCAACCAGGCTTATTACGGGAGTAAAAAAATATTCTCACATCTCACATCTTCGAAATTTGCACTGGTTAAGAAGCCCAGAGTGTATAAAATACAAATTTTGCTGGACAGTATTCAAATCCTTTCATTAAATGGCTCCAAGATACCTATCGGACCTTTATATTAGGAAAAATACATGTAAAATAAAATCTACATTTAGGTCAGCATTTGATTTAGAAAGTGGAAAACTTGTCAAAATCCGGCGCTCCCCAAACACTAGATTCAGAGATCGTGCTTTTGCCGCTGCCGGCCCCTCTGCCTGAAACCAATTGCTTTTAAACTAACAAATCATTGTCAGTCCTAGTCAGCTCAAATCCCAACTAAATCTCACTTCTTTAGATTATCATTCCCTCAATTTTAAACCAGAAAATATAATATGTCACTTTAGTTTAGTAAGAATGTAAGTTTAAGTTAACAATTGTAAAGCATCTTTGAGGTGATTAACAAAAATGGCGCTGTATAAATCAGCCAAATATTATTATTATTAACTTTTTGGAGGCGGTGCTGTAACATCGTATTACATGAAGCAAATCACAGAAAATTCTGAAGTTTAGACATTTGGAAAAAAAAACTGACTCACAGTTTTAAATTCCTTTTTCGTTATATAATTTAGGCCTGTTGACACAAAATAAAGAAAATAAATACACCTGTCATTTTACTAGCATTCACTCATGCTTACTGCCAATAACCGACTGATTAGACGAATGAGAAAAACACAGACGACTGATGTTTTCCTTGTCGTATCCATGGTACATGTATGTATCTATCGTGCTATCTGGGTACTGTTGTCTCTTACACACAAACATCGGCCATAAAAAAGCATCTCTGCATTCCTTTAACAGATTTATTGTTGTATTAGCATCACTTTTATGCATTTAATTACTGTATATTTAATTCCTTTTTTTATTGAAATACTGCTTGTTTATACAAATTTTCCTCTCAAATCCGGTGAAAAAATGTCAATTTTAAGATAACAAAAAATAAACCTTTGTTATTTGGAAAATAAACGTAATATATCAAGTCTTGTATCTTGTGTAGACTATTTTTACATCACAGCTACACAAGAGTTAAATAAAACCAAAATCCGATACCTGTGTTTTTGACTCGATGACTACTCACAGTTATTGATACGATTGACCATAGGTAAATAAGATAATTGAATGAATATTATCTCATCTCATGTTATAGAAGTTAGCATTTGTCTCCATGCTTGAGGTTTATCGTCAATTTAACGTTAGATTAACATATTCTAATAACTGGTTTGATGGTGATTTTACGATACAATATTCCGTAGTTTTTGGGATAGAACCTGAAGCATTAGACTGATCATGTACAAGTGCTGTACCATATGCATCTTCTGAAACGGACATGGACAATTAAGATGACTATCTTAATTACAGTGATTATTTGGTTAATTTTACCTTAAATTCGCCTTTGAAAAATCACTTATATTTTAAATCAAAAAATATTTGTTTTCTTCCCGAAAATTTCAGTTTTAAGGGAGTTTCTTTTAGATATAAATAACAATGTTAGGTAATAGGAAACAGTTTGTTAAATAACGGGGTTCAAATTTCGGACCTCTAAATCTTGAGTCATATTCTCACATTTCACAACAACTTCGAAATTTGCACTGGTGAAAAAACCCAGATAAAATTAAACATAAACTTTGCTGTGCAGTATTCGAATTCCGTCATGAAATGGCTCCAGGATACCTTTTAGAGTTCTGTATGAGGAAACATTTTAAAGAATATCTACTCCTTAGGTCATCATATGATTCAGTCAGAAGAAAACTTGTCAAAATTCGGCGCTGCCCAAACACTAGATTCGGAGATCTTACTTTTGCCGTTGCCGATGCCTCTGCCTGGAACCAATTATTGCCTTCACACTTACAAATCATCGACAATCCCAGTTAGTTCAAATCCCAACTAAAGTCTCACAATTTTTTTAATCATACCCTTAATTTAAAAATGAGAAAATATAATATGTAGTGTTAGCTTAGTAAAAGTGTACGTTTAAAATTGTAAAGCGCCCTTGAGATAATTTCTCACAAAAAAAACTATGTATAAATCAGCCAAGTATTATTATCATAACTAATTCTGGGACCATAACCCGTCTAAATAAATCAAATTCACATAACCCCGGGAATTAAATCCAAAACCCTCGTGAGTGAAAAAATATTCTAGACATTACACCACATAATACATTTTTTTATTAAAAAAAACTGTAATTAAAATATTTTCTTGTAGTATTATAATACAAGTACGGACATTAGCAGAACTGAAAGTAATATTACTAGGAAAATATCGTGAAATAGTTTTCTTCGTGACTGATTGTAAATACTAATGTTTCATATTTCCTAATATGAAATACTTAATATTTAATTTATTAGCAAATTGTAAGAAAACAAATCTTGTACTGAATTGGAACTCGCGCTGTTTAATTGAACATTGAGCTCGAATAATTTCCACGTGCCATACTTTACTACCACAATCGATGTGATTTATAAAAACTATATTGAATTTTACAGCGTTATTTGTGTAACATAAATATCACTCTAAATGTTTACCGTTATAAGAAATCTCGCATGTTTAGAATACTTAAATAACAAACAAATTTAGGTTTTAGTAATTAAGCCTTTAGGTATTATTCATCTTTAATTACTGATTACAAAATTGAACGAAATATGCTATTTTTACAGTCAAAAGTATTTTACTTATATTCACAAAAAAAAATCTCTGTGATTGCAGATCAATGCATTTTCACAAAATTTAGAAGCCAATATTTTTTTTTATTTTTTTATTTATTGAGGATATTAACAGTAATACATTTAAAAAAAATATAACAAATTAAATATACAGAGAATAAAACCAATGACAGATATCCACAGAAATACATTAAATACACGTACAATACATACTAGTGTGTTTGTGTGAGTGTAAGTTTGTCAGAGGGTGAGTGAGTTCTGTTATATTGGAATGAGAGTGAATATGTGTGTTAATATTATTGCACAAGTGTTGAAAATATAAATATAGACAAAATATTCAGAATTAGATATAAAACAAGACTAGAAACTAAATATAAGACAAAAAAAATTGTTTTAAGACGCGCATTTTAAATGCATTTTTTTACAATTAAATGGATCGATAAGAAGAAAGTTTCACTAGCAATGTTCACTAGCAAAACGTATAAGTAAAGAGTTCTGGGCATAGTTTGTACGAATTGCTGGTACATAAAATAGGGAGCTCGACGTGCGGCGAGTGCGGTAGCCAGGGATATTTAATAATAACTCCGAAATAAGAGCCGGACTATCACGGCGTCCACTGAGTATGTCATGTAGGACCCCCATGTCTAATAGTAGACGGCATGCAAAGCCCTTTAAATGTGCTTATCAAAACATTAGCACGTAACAATGACGACAAAGAATCCCTAATTAATAATTTAATACGTAAAAAATAAAAACAAAAAATACAATGTTTCAATCATGTGCAGGACTTACATCTATCGATAATAATAAGAATAAAAAGTGGGAAAATTAAATTATATTGGAAATACTTGCAATAAAATAAAACAATTGTTGCAAACAATAATCTTTTGGTTTCGTTTTATAATGAAAAATCATTGGGCTAAACATTTATTGATAGTTAAGATCAGGTCAACAAATTTGAAAAAGGAGGAATATATTAATTTATATTTACTTGTCCTGGTTCATATATAGGACAAAGTGGGAGAGCAATTAAATAAAGATTGTAATAACATTTAGCTTCACATAGATTAAATAACGATATATCAAACTACGCATCACATTCAAATAATTTAAAACGTAATTTTGATGAATCAAAAGACACAAACAATTTACATAAAGAACATAAAGGTCCAAAGTTTGATAGACTAGAAATTGAAGAAATAAATAGTAAAAAAAAATTAGCGATTTTAATAAATCAGTAAACAGAATTTCAAAAAATTCTCTTATTAGTCCCCTTAGTTGGACCCAGTACATTTTAATAAAACAAAAAAAGTTTTTCATAGAATAGAATCCTCTCTTATAGTACACTACCAATACATGTTTCAAAAATTTGTCCCACTCTGTTCCATTAAAATATTGCATATTGTATCTCTCTCACCTTCCTTTTAAATGTACCTACACTTAAGATGATATTTCGTTTTATTTCAATTATCCTTACACTTTTTAATATTCACCAGTCTAAAGATGCCCATTAGAAGGTAAAAACGTTGGTTGGTTAAACAAATAAGTGGAAGTGTACGAAGTATTTAAAATTAAAAACATATTTGAAAATATAAGTTATAACATCATTCTTTACAAAAGTTGAAAATAAAAGTTCATAAAAACCCAATCAAAAAGATACAATAGAAATAATTTAAATGTGCGCGATTTAGTTGTTACAAAGTGCTAATTAATATTTGAATGAAGTATAATTCATAATATCCAAAATAACCAAAACAATTATAATACACACACATATTCATACAAATGAACAAACACATAAAAGTACATTCATCAATATAATAATTAAGTAACACAGGAGTGACTTATTTTAAACAAACTTACGAATTGAATGTGTCCAAAAAGAGTAATAAATATTCACATGGTACATGATCAGTAGGATTGTCCTTTATTCAATAAACAAAAATGAGACCAGGAAAAATAAGATTTGTAAATCCAGGACTAAACTTTTAAACGCTTTATTTCAGGAAATAAAAAACAAGAAATGTTGTTTTTTACCCTCAAAGCAAAAAAGCACTTTTCAAGAAAAAAAACCAGTGAATGACGTTGGTACTAAATACATAATAATAATGAATGAATTGTTTTATGTTATAATATTTTCTCAAGATTTTACGTACAATTTTTTCATCGAGGATTTTTTTTTTATAAAAATGAATACAAATCACGAGTTCGTATTTTTGTAATGTCGAATATTTTAAAATACTTTACCCTGAAAAAGGATTTCAAAAAAATTCAAGCGTTGTTCGTCTGAACTTATCCTTTTTAATACAAAATGAAATCGCAATTTACTGCCAGAATTATTTAAGTCACTTAAAACTTGTTATTTCTTTTATGCAAAGTAATTCCGTTCGCTACATCTCCCAGTACTTCCGCCTTTCCAATACAATTCTCTTTCCCAAATATTTCGTTATAAATTCAGAAGGAGAACCTCTCGACTGGATTTCAATGTTTATGAAATCGTCTCACGATTTCCCCATGAATCATTAGGCAATACAAGTTTTCCAGTGTAATTATTCTCTTCGAGTCAATATAACACCGCTTTGGCCCTCAGCCAGACTGAGGATGCTGAAATTATTATTTTACGAAGCCCGATACGGAACGAAAATTCTTACGAAATGTAAATATATTAACATAATTTATGGAAATCCTTAAAAACGTGCATACATTGTTTTCCAAATACTCTCACGCGCTTCAATGAAGTTATCATTTAAATTATTTCATCTTCTGAACTGTTTTTTTTTTATAAAAATACGTAACCCAAAGCGGCTTTTTGCAAATTATATTTGCAAATAACCTGCAGGATCATCGGTTGCAAAATAACAGAAAAAATGACAATCTCCTTTTGCCTAGCACCTTTTTTGCTTGGGAAGTCCTAGTACAAAACTCAGAATTACTAAATCTGGCGGCTGACTACTTTTTACTTATAAGATTTCTTTCAGGAATTCGATATAAATATAATTATTTCGGTCATTTGAGAAACCTTATTAATCAGTTTTTGGCAGACGTGACCTTGACTCAAAACGCACTTTATTCCGTTAATAAACCAATGTTTTATAACAAAAATAAACTTTAACTATAGCTAAAATCAGGGACCTTTTTTATTCAAGTTATTAAACATTTATACATTACATTAAAAAAATATATTTTTAAATATTATTTCTGTTCAGTTCTGAAAAATTCACCTTGATTGACTAATGTGGTTTCTCTCATGACCAATTCAATTATGTAGCTTGAAAATATTCTTAAAGCTTAAAATGTCAATTTTTTGTAATTTTTTAGTACCCTAAGACTCTGGTCGTGAATCCTACTATAATGCCAACAAAGTCTTGTTGATCATAAACATAATCAAGCCTGTTCATAATTCATCATCATTCCCTTTTTGCACATAATGATGCATACGACCCTGCATTTATATACAATTGCAGCGTATCTTGATATTTTTTTATTCATGAAGGTAAGATAATAAGTCTTACGTTTCGGGTACCAGTCCAGGGACTATGAAATATATTTGTTTAAAAACACTCTATTAAATCAATATTTCATAGCAACCATGTCGGGAATCGAACCTGAGACGTCTTGCATGATAGGCAAATGCGCTGACCATTAAACCACGAGGTAGACATAATAAGAGTTAATGGGGGATTTACATCTTGGTTTGCGATCTCAAAAGGCGTGAAACAGGGACGTGTAATGTCACCATGGTTGTTTAATCTATACATGGACAACTGTATGAAAGAGACAGAATGTATGGGTATTGGAGCAAAAATGGATAATTTTTCAGTGAGCTGCTTGTTGTATGCTGATGATGCAGTTCTGTTAGCAAGCAGCAAGGTTGATTTGCAGCAAATAGTCTCTAGAATGTATGATGTGTGTCTGGAGAGCGAATTGGCTAAGAACGAAAGTAACTCAAAAGTGATGGTATTTGAAAGAGATAGTGAGGTTACTGACTGCACCATAAATGTAAACAATGAATGTCTCGAGCAAGTAGAAGAATTTTTGTATCTTGGAAGCATGTTTTTATGAGATAGAAGAGTAGAAAAAGATACGAGAACTAAATGAACGGAGCACTAAGCACAGTAATTTCTAATAAAAATATGTCAATCGAAGCTAAACTGGCAGTGCACAACGGAGTTTTAGTCCCAACACTTATGTATGTAAGTGAAACATGGAACTGGCAGAGGAAGGATGAAAGCCGAGCGAACGCGGTTGAAATGCGATCTCTTAGACGAATGTGTGGGAAATCAATGTAAGACAGGGTTACGAATGATGAAATCAGGCGAGAGTGTAAATCTGAGTCAAGTATAATTAATAAGATTTAGAAAGGGTCTCTGAGATGGTTTGGTCACGTAGAACAAATGGACGACGAAAGAATCTTAAAAAAAGTATATATGGCAAAAATGAACGGCAACGTGAGACGGAGACGACCGAGGAAGACGTGGCATGATTATATAAACCAAAATCTTAAGTCTGGTCATGTCAAAAGCAGACAGAACCGAAGGGCATGTATGACAAGATGTATGAATGTGGAAGAGGCTAGGATTGTATGCCAGGATAGACGTGGGTGGCGGTCCATTCTCTCTGCCTACCCCTACGGGTAAATGGCGTGATGGTAGTAGTAGACATAGTGAAAATACGATGAAAAAAGGATATAAACATACAGTAGGAAAAAACATTAACACGTACATTTTTAACCTTCGGGGTGCACACATTGGTGTCAGAGTAATATATTAATTGTGGCAGCATAACTTTCTGATTTAAATTGGGTACCAAGAAGCAAAAATAAATGAGTAGAAGATACAAGTAATTTTCTTTTAATGAACAGGTAAGGATTTGTTTTTTACTTTATGTTAAAAATGCATTGAACGAAGGAACAGTGCGCGTTCGCCGTAGAGACATACATTTTAAACGGACACTCAATCACGCCACGCAGCTAACATTCCGCGCTCACTTCACTTCATTATCACTTCAATATCACTTCATTAAAACAATAGAAAATCTTTTTTCATTTTTATTTGATTACTTTTAAAATTCAATTTGTTTCAAAAATGTATTCATTTAAAATTCCTTACATAAAGAAATATAATACAAAAGAAAGCTTTTTTTATGTTTGTGCACCCTGTATCTTTCGTTTTCAGTTGGTGCTTTTATCAAAAAGCTTATGTCGGTACTAGCCAATAAAAAGTTTAAATGGTATGAGAATCATTTGTTTTATTGACGTCAAACTGTGTATTGTACTTTACTTCAGCGAGATTTATTATACACAGCACAATTTCCCCGTCTGTATTTTCGACCCGACACCTCTTCTCTTGATTTACAACATACCAAAAGCTCGAAATACAAAGGCTTATTTATTTATTTGATTATTCGATTGTGAATCAGTTGGTGTGGTTGCTTATTTTAAAACTCATAGTCAAAATCAAATAACTTAATTATGAAATTCAATATTTTTTCCCATATTAAATGAATACTAAGAAATTCGAATCTACCTCATTTCGATCTTTTTTTATTATTTATTATTTACATCCAATATTACATTTTTATAATTTTTTAAAAAATTAATTTTATTTTTTTCAGGACGTGAGTTACCGACAAGCCAATAAATATGGCTTGTCGGTAAAGATTCTTTACATTAAAACATATGTTAACACTACATAGTTGCATAATAATAATTATTACTAACTAAGGAGCGAAAAAAATTTATGTTTTCAAATAATATTTAGAAAAATGTAAAAAAAAGCAAAAAATAACTAAATGATATCGCAATTATAAGATAAAAAATAAATACAAAACCGGAGTACCAAAATTTAAAACAGAAGTGTGTACATATTAAATAGGCACAAAGCATTTTATTAAAAACATTATTTCTGAACATATCTATATCTATTTCCATATCCATATATATCTATATCTATATCTATATCTATATCTATATCTATATCTATATCTATATCTATATCTATATCTATATCTATATCTATATCTATATCTATATCTATATCTATATCTATATCTATATCTATATCTATATCTATATCTATATCTATATCTATATCTATATCTATATCTATATCTATATCTATATCTATATCTATATCTATATCTATATCTATATCTATATCTATATCTATATCTATATCTATATCTATATCTATATCTATATCTATATCTATATCTATATCTATATCTATATCTATATCTATATCTATATCTATATCTATATCTATATCTATATCTATATCCATATCTATATAAATATATACCCGTACATGCACACAAACATACATATATACACATATATACACATACATACATATGAACATATATATACACACATATAAATATCCATGATAATATCACATATTTATGATTCTGTTTTATATATATCTATATTTACAAATATTCAATTTTATTAATATATAAACTCCTGATCGAATGGCATGTTGAAAGCATATTAATGTACAGGAAAATCATATTTGTTAAGCACATGTATCCCAGTTTTCAACTTTAAATGGCTTATTTTTTAAACAAATGCCAATTTTGATCACTAAAAGGCATTTTGTAGGCATTAACAAAGCTTAAAATCGGGAAAAGAGGACCTTAAATACTACTTATTTTAATATTTCTTATTTCAACATGCGATCTTGATGGCGAAGTTAAAAGTAAATTGATACATAAATAAGTTAAGCCTTTAAATCAGGCGGAATTTTGAAGTAAAATCTCAAGTATCATACTCAGGGCTACATTTATGCAATATTTTACACCCCGCTACAGTCACTTAATGCTTAATATTTCACAAACACTACAAAACTCCGCGCAGATTGCCACCCAGTAGTGAAATAACGATTATTAAAGTCTTTGAGCGAGTGGGGCATAAACTTTTTGATGTTCATCTAGGGAAGTAGTACAGGGTGGACATGAACACGTTAACACGTTTCATATTCATCAATTACAATGAAAGCTACCACATAGTACTCTAAAGAGACATTTTTATTATTTTTCATATGCAATCAAACGTGTTTTTATCCCAAAGTTTATTTTTCATTTATTACCGCACATTCTTACGATTTATGCGGTTATAATCATTGTTCAAATTAAGAAAGGTGGTATCTTGCTGCAGTTTCCTGGGTAGCTAAGAATTTATTAGAAAAAAAACGTATTTAGTTATAAAGACCCAACCGTAATTTGCTAAATTGTTTAATTTTTTTTATTAAGCCGTCGTCAACTACGGTTTTAACATCAAAATACGTTTTTTAAATATTTTTTAATCAACTCAATTAATTCTCTATGTGCATCCATTTCTGACCAGGGCAAAGCGTTTGCAGAATTGTTGTTTGACTTCTTAATTTAATGCAATAGAGAAAGAAAATATTTTTGAGAAGAAAATATGGAAGTTTAGACATTTTCTGGGGTTTTTTTTACCGGAATTAATTATGGTTTCTCGACTGAATCTCAAATGGTATACTAAAAAAGTTCACGTTCTTAAAAAAAATATTTAGACATACTATAGTAATTTTAGTATGTCCAAACATTTGGGCATAGTCAAAACATTGTTGATTAAACTTACTTTTTTGTAAGAAGAAGTAAAAAATAAAACAAAAAATATTTTTAGGCATTGCCGTGTAAGTGAAATGGTTCAGCTGGATAAATCTCACCCACATAAATAATGGTTTCAGCTCTTAAACGTCACAAACATCAACAGATCAAAGAATTTAAGGGATTTAGATGTTCGAATGCGAGCAGAATGGTAAATGTGTAACAGTGTGTAAAATGGCCACTTAAACCAGCCAATGACAAGTCAGAAGCCCTGTAGATGCCTAGACTTCCAAATTACCTTCTCTAAAATGTTCTTTATCTGTGTTGTAATATGTAATACTTAGCAATTCTCGTTACATCTTAAACAATTATGTACTTATATTTAGTTCGCAAACTTCCTATGCCCTCACGTCCGGTCCTGTTTCGGCCATACTCTGAAACAAAGTGTAACATCTGCTCAAGGAGCGAGATAGAATGGCACAATCGGTACAGAAATAAGACGAGACTTATTGAATTGTTCATATACTTCTCTCATATACTCCAGAGTAAATGGGAAATGGACACTTATACTCGTAAGCTTTGGAGAATCAATTTCTATGGAATCGCAAAATGATATAATATTGCCGCTTCGTTACATACGGGATGATTTAATTTTTAACTTAAGATAAACTTTTGCTACAGTTTCACAGGAAATCTTAAACCCAAAGGGATATTATTTGTATAATGTTACTATTACAGTCTCGTGATACGTCTTAAAATTATAAAATATAGCCTTTAAAAACTGGGTACATAAATAATAATATTGTTTGTTATCAAATATCAAATTACCTAGCGAGATAAGATATTTAATTAAATTCATTTAAAAAAATATATATCGCCTAATATAATTTTTATAGTCTCATATATGGTTTCATAATATAAATGGATAGTCTTATTTGGTCCTTAAAAATCATCAATTTTTATTTCCTAATCGATAATTTGTAAATTTACTTCGTATTTTACTGGGTTTTGGAATATATTTGCAATTTTTTTTGTTGCTGTGTTTATTTTTAATATTTTTTTAACAATGTTTTTCTTTTTGTCTTTTACTTTTATTATTTTTCTATGTATTGATTCATTATTTTAATATATTTTTTTGACTGGCTTAGAACGAGGTAAATAGCCCTAGTAAGATAGTCCAAAGCAACTTTGTATAAGTGTATATTTCTATGTTACTAATATAATAATAAATAAATTTAAAAAAATCTTAAGCTCAAAACGATAAAATCGGGCTATTTAAGAAAAATATTATGTTTTCACTGAGTAAAAACTCTAAAAAACATATATAACTCCGAAATAAACTATATCGGTTAACAACAAAAGGAATCTTCTTTTTCAAAAGAAACATTTTTTTAATAAAAACAAGACAAGCTTAAATGAGAAAAAAGTACTTTTTTTTTAGCAAAACGAATAATTACAAAACAAGGCACAAAAATAAATAATATGTTAGTAAGAAAATAGAAATGAGTATTTTTGTTTTTAAAAAAACATTGACAAGACAAGTAATTACCAGAATATTTAAATTGTTTAACTTGTTAGGAAATGCTCAAATTATGGCTATCCAATCAAGAGTTTATTTTGAACATTTATTTTATAAATCACATCAATTTTTATTTATTTTTGTAACCATTTGTTTTTAATTTAAGAGACACTGTTATCATGCAAACTTATAATCAACAAAAATCTTCACGAACAATCTACAAAAAACGTCTAGGTCGAATTTCAGTTGTTAAAAATTACGCACTGTAATAAAGTTACTGGGCCTTAAAAAAAATATTGTGTATATTTTTTAATTGTTTTGTATTTTTTGAGCACCAATATGATATTGTTATATTGTTTATGAAATAAAAACCCAAATTTATAAAAACTTTAAAACCCGACTGCTTTATTGGCGATCGCTTAGCTTTTAAAAACTAAAATTTACACCAAGTTTTTGTAAAAACAACCAGGGCCCTGATTACAATAGGAAGTTTATCTACGAAGTCAAATTAAGTTTTTTGTATGCAAAGCAAACTATGCATACAAATTTTCTTCCAAACATATTCAATTATAGATAATCGACAAAGATACTTTAAGTGTTAATGCAAATATACTAATTTTTGTACATAAATATCGGTTTTTATTTATAGACAGTCGAAGATAACTCTGTTAACTATCCATTATAATCGAGGCTCTGATCTTGAAAATTTTAATGCAGAAATATTATAAATTGTGAATTACGATTCAACGGAAAATTATTAAAAATAAATTAAAGAACAAATGCTTTTTTAAAATCTTTTCTATGGTAAATAATTCATGATTTCTTATTTCAATATTTGAATTGAAAGTGTATGTTGAGTAGTGGGAAGTAAGAATGGGGCGTAGAGCTATTATGGTTCTAGAAGTCGAACTAGAAATGATATTTGCCAAAGGAAATGAGATGCCAGAGAAAAAGCCTCGTTGATTGACGACACAGACCAAGCGCAGAAAATTGCTTCGGAAGGCGACGCCGACGTGAGGCGATCTCTTGACAAATGCTTCCAGCCACATCGAGATTTAATAGAATGCCTAGCTGTATTTGCGCGCGATAGGAAGAATATTTATACAAGGCTGTCGAGACAGGAGAATCTCACTAAAAAGACGTATGTTTTTCATCTCGTAAACAGATGTGTACGGCTTTGTATCTCACCGTCTGCGTCTTCTAGTCCTTTGATAAAATGGAAGCTCTTAGAATGGCGGTATATTACTCGCTCGCATGAATATTGAATTAAGTAGGAAATCTTTTCATTTCAACAGTTTTTACGTGTAACACCGTGGTGAGGTATTGAATGACGCATTTAAATGCCTTTTTATTTCGGGAAAAACGAGTTTCTATGAAAAAGTGCCTTTCAAATTACATTACGGAGTTCGGTTTCTTTTTACCCAGAATTGCTTAGAAATTCAATCGATTTATCTTTTATAAATATGTATTCAAAGCCTTACATCGTTTATTTCGTCGGTGTGTGTTTTTTTTACAACTAAACAAACATTTCCAAAGTTCATAATATTTTTTGATGAATTGAATGATTTATTTCATAATACGATCATAGTAATTTACATATACGTAGTAATAGACATATTTTTTTTCCTCTTAATAATTAGCCAGATTTTTTTTTCTTCTTTTATTAATTGAAACTGGTGGTTGTTTTTCAGAAAAAGTAAATCAATAATAATTTTAAGTGGTATGAAAAATGAGTAAAAGGGAAATTTTACTTCTTTTACACGTTTAAAGTAATAAGGGTCTATGAAATAATGTCGAGTAAAAAAAATAATTTTTTGCTACTTATAAATAGCTAAACAAATATTTTTAAAATTGTAATTTTGAATTCCCGAAAAAACTGTCATTGTATTGGCCACGCACCTAATACGTTACGATTCGTATTAATTTTAAACTATGATAGTAACGGTTAATTTTTCTATAGAACATCGTCATGAATATAGCACTGCGCTGGTACTCCAATTGCAAAGTATCCTGATCATCAATTCGACAAATAAGGACGAGGTGTTCAGGCGCATAGCTAAAAAAAATTAAACGTTTTTTTAATAAAGATTATTTAAATAATTTTAACCTTGTATGTTGTAATTATACAAATTTTGATTGTGAAATTGAACCAGAATCATGTAAACGAGTGTTTTCAAATAGATGGTTACTTTCAGGTAAAAATCTTGAACTCTACAGTGCCCAATGTAAACGATCTGCAGACCTATAGTAATCGGTGTACAAAAGTGATTTTAAACATGTTTATCATTCGGCGACTAATTTATTTTTGTTTATTTTTAGACTAGTCAAAAGATTAGTTAATTTTTCGATAAAATTTGAAACATCAAGTCAGTTGCACGTATTTTGTCAAAAGTGCACACCGATTAAACTTAAGTGTAATTAAACTTAAGTTTAATCGGTGTTTTTTTTTGTAATTGTTATTAATTAATTAATTATTGTTTCCGCAACTATTAAGAGATGTTCATTCAAATTGTTGTTTCTTGTTTTCCTTACATTTTTGTATTTTGTAACATTTTAATGGCAGATATAGTACTCGTATGTAGCCCACGTAAACTTAAATATAAAACTAAAACTGAATTGTTTTTTTGTTTCATTATTTGTCTCAGTATTTTCATAAAAAAACATTCATAAAATGATATTTTTTGCTAGAATTAGAAAAATTGGGCTTGAAGGGTTTAAGAGAAAATCTAAAAAAAATAAGTCCGTCTCGCAGTATAGCGGTTGGTTCTTTTGACTTCCACGCCTGAGGACCTAGATTCTAGTTCTTGGAGTGTGGACGAAAAATATTTATTTTTGAAGTGGTAAAAAGGAGAGGCAATTTATTGATTTTTTTATGTTTTAAACATCTGGTAGATTTAACGTGAATTTATTTTCAATTTCATATTAATTTGTATGAGACATGCCTTTTCAGTTTTTAATATTGATTTTAATACTCAAAATTGAAATACATTTATTTACAACATCAAATCTTGTATAGGAAAACAAAAGTAAATCCAATTTTTTAAATCTATAATAGAAAAAAAAATTTTTTTTATAATTAGTAAAAAATAATTATCAATTATTGATCATAATATTATTGAGTGCCTATACATCATCAATGGGTTTTGGCTTCATGATTTTAACATAATTATTCCATGTCGGCTCCATAGTTGGAGCATATAGTGTCCATAAAGAGCCTCCATGCATCTTTATCGGCTGCCAGATCCTGTACGTTTTTCCAAGTCAGGTTCTTGTTCCGAAATTCTGACATAAACTTCTGAAGAACAATCAGCAGTGGACGTCCGGGACGTCGAGAACCTGATGCCTTGTAAAGTAAACCAGCGTGGCTAAAGGCTCTCAGGAGGCATCCGCAGTACATGGCCAAGCCAACCGTTTCGCCTCCGCTTGATGATGGTTGTCACCGGATTTTGCTGCGGCCATTCCCTCATTACTTTATTCTTCACCAAGTCAAACCACCGCACACCCAAGATTTTTCTGAGACACTTATTCTTAAAACTCAGTATTTTGTTGTTTTGAACCCTAGTGGGGTGCCACGATTCGCATCCAATAGGTGCTATGTAGTTGTTTCATAGGCGGCTTTTTTTTTTCACTGAGTAAACTTCCGACCTCTAGACAGCCTTCATACTGTTAATGTAGTGACTGCTACTCCTAGCCGCACTCCCAATTACTTTTGAAAGCTGTCATTTTCTATAAAATATTCTCCCACATTTGAAACTTTCGACCCTTTTGATAATTATGTTTGACAGCGTCAGGGGAATTTGAGCATAAAGACACGAAATGTTACTCAGTTAATGGGTTTATTTTTAACATCAATTTTTAAACCCATGCATGCGTAGTTTATCGTCAATTTATTGTCGCACAAAATAAGTATAGATTTTTGTCAAACCTAGAGTAAACATGTAAAATAAAATAAATATCTTTGTTTTTAACCATTCATTTTTATTTTTCTACCTGTTTAATTTTTTCAATGTTAGCTAAATATTTCTCATATATAAAAGTCATAATTTCAATAAAGACATTGGATTAAAATTTCTTCATGTTGAAAATAAAATAATCAAATACGACAACTCGGTAATCTTAAAAATGAAAAATGCTTTTTGTAATAAGAAAAAAAAACAAATAACTGAACAAAGAATATTTCCTTAGGTCAACTCCTGTCTAGTTTTAAAGATTGTATACATCTCACATTGCGCTTCCCATCTTTACAAGATAAAAAGGCTTGATTGATTAGCTCCATTTGTTATATTAAGAAACCATTAATTAAATAAAAAAGGAAAGAATTCATTACTTAAGTAAACCTTGATCAAGGAGCTTGTTTAGCTTTGAAACCGGTCGGTAGATAAAATAAGTCATTTTAAACAAAGTTGTTTAATAATAATGAATAATCATAAGGTAAGTGCTTCAAATATAAATTTTACAAGAGTAAACAATTGTTATTCATGAAATAAAAAAATCTATTTCACATGTATTGTAAAGATAATTAAGTAGGCATTCATACGTTTAAATGTAATACTCGTATCTTTCTTTAAAACCAATTATTTAGAGTTTTTATTCCTTGGTGTAAACTTACAATAAAAAATTGAAAAATAAATACTAAAGTAAGTATGAGTACTTCATTGTTATTTATTTCGTAACAGAGGACGAAAAATTTCGTTCGGACATAGTGAAAATTCAATTTTACCACATTTGTAGTTATTTTGGTTAAACTTTCGCAAACATATTTATTTTACAAAAATCACGAGGTATGAATAATTTATATAATGAATCATGGAAATTGGAAAATATTCCTTTATTATTATCGAGATGAAATCGAAATGAAAATTATCATAAAAATAATGAGATTTAAACTTCCACACAGTAGCGGGCCATTAATCAATGAAAGCCGTCGATAAAGTTATAATTGAATTATAAACAACATTAACATTCCTATTACACAAGCCACGCGCCGCCCTTTTCCGTAAATTTCCCATTTCGTGGCTCAAAACTTGGGGGTGGCTACCCCATGGGAATACCCAGTACCTATATGTGAGAGTTACAGATATTAGCAGCTATACATCTATATTCCTGTCTCCATAGCCAGAGCATGTGGCCGTGGCTAGTGAGGAGTTGGGACTGTCCCAAAAAAATTATCCATAAATTACCTACCTGAGAAATTGTCTTTCATTGATACAACTTTTTATCAAATATTACGTCTTTATACTGACATTGGTTAAGAATTTCAGCCAAAGCTATTTTGTTGTCACACGAAAAGAAATTTATTTTATTTTATTCATCAAAATAAAAAGTGTTATTTTATTTAGTTTCAAATCATCAGACTATAGTTAAATGGAGAATAAGCTAAATTTAGGATATTTACTACTACTAATACTACCATCACGCCATTTCCCCGTAGAGGTAGGCAGAGATAATGGACCGCCACACACGTCTATTTTGGCATACATTCGTAGCTTCTTCCACATTTATACATCTTGTCATACATGCCCTTCGGTTCTGTCTGCTTTTGACATGACCAGACTTAAGATTTTGGTTTATCTAATCATGCCACGTCTTTCTTGGTCGTCCTTGTCTCACGTTACCGTTCATTTTCGCCATATATACTTGTTTTACCATTGTTTCTTCGTCCATTTGTTCTACGTGACCAAACCATCTCAGAGACCCTTTCTGAGTCTTATCAATTATACTTGACTCAGATTTACACTCTCGCCTGATTTCATCATTTGTAACCCTGTCATACATTGATTTCCCACAAATTCGTCTAAGAGATCGCATTTCAACCGCATTCACTCGGCTTTAATCCTTCCTCTGCCAGATCCATGTTTCACTTCCATACATAAGTGTTGGGACTAAAACTCCGTTGTGCACTGCCAGTTTAACTTCGATTGACATATTTTTATTGGCAATTACTTTACTTAGTGCTCCGTTCATTTGGTTGCCCGCATTCACTCTTCTTTCAACATCTTTTTCTACTCTTCCATCTCTCGAAAACATGCTTTCCAGTTACAAAAATTCTTCTTCAAAAAAATAATCGTGAAATAAACATTTCCACCAATTTCGCAGAGCAGCCAAGCATGGAAATTTCTCCAAAATGTTGACAATATTAATGTTATTTATTATAACTTATTATGTGATAAATCATTGAAAAAAAGATGATTCAATATTTAAATGAACTCGCAGCACCTTGATTTACTTTGCATCGCTGATTAAGAAATTAGAAACAGGTATTGAAAAATAACAAAAGCAGCAGTTCAAGATACAAGTTTATTTACAAACAATTCATATCTATGTTAACAGTTTCCGGGTAGCCATGATTTTCAATTTTGAAAGTGTTTTGACGGGTACTAGGTTTTTTTATTGAATGTCAGGAAAACTCGCCAACGTGAACTAGTAACGTTACGGTTGGTATAATTTCAAAATTACAAAACTTTAATAAACCGTAAAGATGAAAATACGATACATTAAATAAAAAAAAAGATTAAAACTTTTCCACTTAATTTAAAAGTTTATTAACAAATAAAAAAAACCTCCGGATTTTTTTATTATGCCGAAAGTAGTAAACGAATGTGGTGATTTGTGTATGAACGTAATATACAAGCCTATTGTTTTTTTAAGCTTTCTGATGAAAAAGTTTGCAGCAAGCTTCCTTCACATTCATCATTAATATTTATAGCAGTACATATTTATTTAAAGCTCAAAGGGTTTTTTTATCATCTGCAAATCCTTGTTAATTCTGTGCTTCATTAGTGGAGTTTTTTTAGTAACAAATCCTAATATTGATATAGCTACCGTGGGCGCGCTTTGATACGATAAATCATTTGAATATATTTAATACTAAGTACTCAGACATTATTTACAATCATATTTTAACATTTCATGTGTTCAGAAAAAAACTTTTTATATCAGCTTAATTGAAATTGTATTGTTTATTGTCACCATTATAATAAAATTACCATTAAACATTAGTTAAAGACGACTCATTATCAACATCATTCCCCTTTTTTGCACCTAGTGGTGCATAGAGCATTGCATTGGTAAATGAAATGCAGTATATTTTTATCATCTGTCACATAAAGATAAGATGATCAGTCTTACGCTCTAGGTACCAGTCCAGGAACAACGAAACATTGCACTTTGAACAACCTTTAAAATCGAAATTTCATATTCACCCTGCCAGGATTTGAAGCCAGAACTTCAAGAATGGTAAGTGAACACGCCAACTATTTCATAGCGAGGCGCATTTATCCACACTCAATTTTTTATTTAGGATTTACACCTGAAAGTAACCACCGTTTCGGTTCTATTTCATAGATTCTGTATTTTTTTTATCTTAAGAAGCCTAAAATCACTTTTATGTTCAAATCATACTATTTTCTATTTATTCGTACTTCCAACCTTTTTACTACTGTTAACAAATCGTTTTTTTCATATACCTTATTTATATCTACTGGACTGATAAAAAATAAGAAAATACTTTTCTCACAGATTTTGTCATTTGTTCCTTTTCGCTTTCTTAGAAAATAAGTCAAACTGAGAAGCTTTCAGAAGCAAAATCAAATTAATTCCTGAACTCTGCACATTTGTTATTTTTTTTAATTAATCGAATTAATGTTGATTGTATGATTAATGTATTTTTAAAAAGGTTCAAACAAAGCTTAAGAAACGGTTAATGGTATTTTAATAACTTAAGATTAAACAGTATCGACGAATGTGTGGAAAATCAATGTATGAAGCTTACGGATGATGAAATCAGGTTCACACAAATCTGAGGCAGATATATTATGTTATTGAAGAAAGTCTTTGCGACGGTTTTGTTATTTAGAACGAATGAATGACGAAATAATACTAATGTAGAATTTCATGGTAAATCACACATTTCTTTTGTGTAAACAATAAACTAACACATTACAACACACATGAAAAACATTTTAGAGAAGATAATATAGAAGTCTTGGCGTCTACAAGGCTTATGACCTGTCATTGGCTGGTATAAGTGGTCACTTTACACTCTGTGTATCAATCACCATTTTGCCTATATTTGAACATATATATATTCTTTAAATTCTTTCATTTGTCGATGTATGTGAAGTTAAAGACCTGAAACCGTTATTAATAGATACATCTTAAAGAATTATTTCACCTTTATACTAGGCGACGTCTGAATTTTTTTTATTTTTCAATGTCTATACTTCTTCGTTTGTCCAAATTTTTGTAGACACGGACTGGATTCAACTCCCGGGGGAGCTGTTAATTGTCATTGCTGGAAAAACACGTGCAAACTGACTAACGTATCGAAGTTGAAGATGAATTGTAAAGTTTGCTGTTTGCACAGGGGAAAATAAAATCAAATGCGAATTATTATTGAAAGAATAAAAAAATTAAAAATATATTAATTCATTTTTGAAATTATGAAGTAGGGTTTTAAAAATAAATTAGAATCAGTGCACTGATAAACGATGTAATAATCCGTAAGAGTTTATAAATATATTTTCAAGTAAAAAAAAATAAAATAAATATTGACAGATATTTGGGTTAAAAGTTTTTTGAACTGCAATATTTATTCGTTCCTGGATTGGCATGTGAAGTAAAAAACTGATCACCTCACTTTCATGTAACAGATGATTGCACTATGCTGCCTTTGGATTTTAAATGCAGTGGCCAATGCACCACTGGGTATGGAAAGGGAAATAATAATGATAAATCTTACATCACAACCTGAACTGTCCATGTTCTTTTGTATTTTTCCATTACTGTTGTTGTGTCTCCCAAACATATTAAAAATAACGATGTAACCCTGTTTCCATTGTTACCACATTGGTAAATAAATTCAACCCAGAGTCACGAAACAATATTTGATTTATCCACCCTGAGCAAGTTGGGAGCTAAGCATGCTGCTTCCTGAGGAACGATACAAAAACTATTCCGAAAAGTTCCAGCAACGAATGATAATCGATCAAACAGCTTTCTTTGAAAGTACTTCTCGTCGTGAGCTTGGAAACACTTGATGTAGTGTCCGGGGGGAAAAATATGCAGTAAACTGGGCAAGAGGGTTGACCATCTCATTGAATTTTCGATTATTATTAAAAACTAAAACGATTTATTTATTTATTGAACACTTTATATACCGGGCATATTGACTCGAATCAATTTTTTCCTATCTACCGAAATTGTTCAATTTGAGAATATAAATAGTAGGTACATGGACATATTGAAGGTATCTTAATATAGAATCTTATAATTTTGCACAAATATATACACTTTTTATCATCATTATCATCATCATCATCATTTCTTTCCAGCTCCTAATGGTGCATAGGGCATTGGTACACCAATCGCAGCGTATCATGATTATTTTTGTTACATGAAGGTAATATAATCAGTTTTATGTTTCAGGTACCAATCAAGGAACTATGAAATATTTTAGTGCAAAAACACCCTATTTAACAAATATTTCATATTAACCGTGTCGGGAATCGAAGCTGAGACCTCGTTAATGCGACCATTTATATAAATTTGTAGAGATTTTTTTTTTGTAGGGATTTATTATTTATCAACGCCCAATAGGCATTTTTAAGGACATGTGTAAACAAAGAAAATTATTTTAAAAGAAAGTTGAAAGACACAATGGTATAAAGTAGACTTGGTGGGAGAGGAAGCGGGAGAGAGATGTTCATTACTGACTTTAATTCAGTGATCTTATGAAAGAAGACCACTTGTTATCAAAGAAATCAAGACTGGCATGTTTGTTGGCTGACCTCTAAATTCTGGGCATAGGGGAATGAAAACGATAGTTAGTTCTATGGTTATCGGCATAAAAAGTAAGATTTATCTGAGGTTTCTAGTTGGTCTTAAAAGTCGATGATAAACTAATTCAATACATTTCATTTCATTTATTTATTCATATATTTAGAACATTACAGAAAAAGACCCAATTCATTCTTAATACAATAATAGATCACAAATTACAGTAGATAGTTATGTTATTAAAATAATATAACAAAATGTAAAAAGAAAAATTAAAAGTTAGAAAGTGCTTTCCTAAGGTAAGGCCCACTGTCGTGAAATATGTCGACATCCGAGGCGATGCGATTAAGTAGCAAGATTGTTCTACCAACCGGCATAACCATTGGCAGGTTGGTTCTGCATCGCGGTAGGTAAAACAATCGATGCTGTCTTTGTCGAAGATAGTTATCTGTTCATAACAATTTACCCTCTTTACGCCAGCAATGGTACATAACACACTTAAGTTTGTAATTCAAATGCAGCGTAGTTTAACAATCTGTTACGTTAATATAAGGGTATCAGCCTTACGCTTCAGATTCCAGTCCAGTAACAATGAAATATTGCGGCTAAAAAATATTTTAAATTGATATTTCACGTCCACCTTACCAGGAATTGAACCCAGGTCAACTGGATATGATCAATTTGAGTCCTATAGATATATATTATAAAACAACAACAACAAACCATCACGCCGTTTCCGTGTAGGGGCAGTCAGAGAGGACAGAACGCCAAATCACTCTGTTTTTACATACAGACCTCGCTCCCTCTACATTCATGCATCTTCTCATGCACACACGCCGATTATTTCTACTCTTGACATGTCCATCTTCAAGTATTTGATGGATTTGATCGTGCCATATCTTTCTCGGTCTTCCTCGTTTTCTGCATCCATCAACATTCGCATCGTAGATCCTTCTAGCTGTTCTTTCGCTGTCCGTTCGCTCTCTATGTCCAAACCAAGGTAGCACCCCTTTCTTGATTCTGTCAATAATGCAAGTCTCAGCCTCGCATAGTTCACGGATCTCGACATTTTTCACGAACAGCATTTAACCTACTTTCACAATTATTTTTCCAATTGCATACTTCGCTCGCATACATAAAAGTTGGCTCTCATCTCATCATCCTTTTAATATCTTTATCAGTATTTCCATCCCTAGTAAACACACTTACCAGATACACGAATTATTTTTCCTGATTCAGAACATCTCCGTTCACTCTAATCTCATATTTAGTTATATTTTTATCCCTTTTGAAAATCGTCACTTTCGATTTATCAACATTCATAAGCAAATCGTTTTTCTTGCATACATAGTAGACTTTTGTTACCAAGAATTGCAAGTCTTCATTCTGCTAACAAGAAGCACAGCATATTATAAAATGTGTATTTAATGAACTATGAGTGGGTCCAAATGTTTGCAGACAGGCTAGATTTGGCACAATGACAGATAATAAGCCTAGACTTCCATATTCCTTTCTCGAAAATATTTTCCTTCTCTGTTGCAACAAATTTTGATGTATTTTTTGAATTTATCTTTGTACGGTGTTTTATCTCTTTGTTATTTGAAATCCCATTGTCCTTTGAATCAAGAGTTTCGGTTTTCTTGATAAAGTACCTTAATTAAAACAGAAATCTGAAAATAAACACCCAATGAATCAATATAATTATTTATATTCCCGATGAAGGGTTTTGACATCCTCCATTCGTATTATTTCCGAAATGGTTTCGCAGTTTGCGTAATTAGTGAGGCAGTTTAATCTTTTGTTATGAAGTACTTAATACCCATTTCTACCTGAAAGGAATTAATTCAAATTGAACTCAATGAAGTAAAATTATTTGTATAATTATGTAAACGAGATCATTATTTACTTCAAGTAAAACTTTCAACAAACTTCCTGATTAGAAACTGTTATATGAAAGGTCGAGGTTATCGCGTTTGCTAAATTAGTATTGAGTTGTTGTTTTAGTTAAATAAAAAAAACTATCGCGTAAAAGTGATAAGCAAAATTATTTGGGTTGTAGTATTTATTTCTTGATAAAACTCCATGGTTATTTTGATAAAATGATTTAATTCGAGCGAACCAATGGCGTAGTTCAAATTAATCTAAAATAACTATATTACAAGTATTTCTTATTATGAGTACTCAATTCTCCCTTATATTCATTTCAATGTATAAGATTTAAAGATCTTAGTTTTCTTGTTAAAAACCATCCCTACATCAAGTAGATAAAGTAACTAAGAAGTGGTTTTTAAATATTTTTTATTTGTTAATAGACTATCAAACCAAACAATTTTTTTTTCAATTGCTCTGCTGATTGGTAAAGTAGCTTCCCGGAAATCTATTTTATTCTTAATCTTTATTCGAGTGAACCTGTGGCGTAGTTCAAATTAATCTAAAAAAACTATACTTTTTGAGAAACTTTGGCAAACAATTGAATGCTCTAATTTTTACCGCGAAAAAAAAACATTTTTTATATCCAATTTCCCGTAGCACTGAATTTCTTCATTTGTATGTAGGTATTGATAGTATTTTTCGAGAGCCTTAACTACGTTTGTCTATTTTGCAACAATATAGATATTAAGTTATTAACAGAACTTAAAACCGGGTGGTTTAAGAAATTACACATTATGTAATGCTGACTTATGGCAGTGTTTGAACATTCCATTTTTTTTTTAAATTCATTCATTCTTTACATGACATCACCTTTTCGATGTCTCATGTATTTAATAGATAAAAATAAAAATAAAAATTAGATAAAAATAATATTTGCGTGCTTATGATTGTCCCAAATATTTAATTTTGAGGGCCATTTTTAACGAGTTGTAAATAACTCACTATTAGAAAATAGAATCAAGTTGGGGTAGAGTGGGATTCGAATCCACAGACCTTTGGTCCGTGAGTCCGAGACACTAGCCACAGGACCACAACCCGATAGTCAATATTTTCAAGCCTGTAGGCTGTTTCCCGATGCCGTATGCTTTATTTGGGGAGCAGAGTTTTTTTGCTTGTTGATGAAAATAAAACATTCAAAGAGTGAAAACGCACGTTCTCTTAAATAGTGTGGTGAAATTACAAAGAGAGAATTATGAAAGAAATATAGAGACTAAAACAGCCATGATTGAGGATTAAGAAAGAATATCTAATAAGGTTTTTCTTAACAAAGTGAAAATATTAGAAAGAGGAAAAAAGAGGTCTACATAAACGTAACGGTAGGTATGCATTTTAGCCAGTAGGCGTAGAGAAATGTTCAAGAGAAAAATAAAAGGTAATTAAAAACCGTTACTCTCGACAACGGGGAAAGATCACGTTTTTTAAAAATATTTTTTAGTAATCTTTAAGGGTCTGTGAAATACTGTCGAGCAAAACAATTTTTTGCTCCCTGTTAGAAGCATAAATTACATAAAATAGAAACATAAAAATAATTTTTAAAATTGTAATTTTGAATTCCCGCAAAAACTATCATTGCGTTGGCCACGCCCCTAATACGTCACGATTCGTGTTAATTTTGAACTTTGTTCCTAAGGGGCTCAAGTTTTTATAGAACATCATCACTTGACGTCACAATTATCAATGCCAAACATGTCGCGTTTTTCTAGTGACATGTTTTAAAAATAAATATTATGTACAAAAAAATTTCTAAGAAAAATCCACGTTGATTTAGAAATTGATATTAATTATTCTAATTCCAATTCACATACATTCATTTCTATTCGTAGTATGTGATATTTCCCTATTGAACCTGATTTATTTTCATTATTATTTTTTGTAAATTGTCTTCTTTGGAATTTAATTATTTATTTTTTATATTGTGTTTCTCTGGATCGTTATTTTACTGTATCACATATCATTGTAATTAAGTTTTTTGTTTATTTTTCCATACTTACATTTACAAAGAACTTTTGTTAAAATAATACAATTTAAAATTGAGCTAATTAATATGACCATTATTTTTTAACTATGGCTTGACACGGGCACGGCCCAAAAAGCCTTAAAAAGTGCATTGGTATTTAAACGAGTGCAATTCTGGATGAATAAATAAATAAAATAAAATAAAAATAATTAATGTTCATTTTAAAATAATTTTTTATATCATGATTAATGTAAATATAACATTTTTTTCTATATCGTTTATAAGGACTTTGCAAGAGGGTTAAAATATATCATACTGTTTTTAAAAAAAATCGCACTTAATATACACAGGTCGAAAGGTATCTTAACAGTGACGTAGATTTCAATGGGGAGAGTGAAATTCAAGACGTTTGTTCTGTTTATGACCTGTTAAATTGATCACTGGGTCACAAGAACAATTCTCATCATCATAATACCTTTTCCACTCCCGCAATGCATAGTGCTTAGCAACGGTAGCCGTCGTTTAAAATAGGGTTAAATGTCTTGCGCTTCAGATGTGAGTGTAGCACCATTTAAATTTTGCAGTTTTGCCGCCTTTTAGAATCAACATTTTTAGTCGCTCCTACCAATAATCGAACCTGGAACCCTGAGAACGGTAAACGGGCGCGCTTACCACTACACTTAGTGGCAAAATTATTTATAAAAAAACGCTTATTTGGGATTCTAATTATTTTTCACGCACCATTTATTTGACCATTCTATCTATTACAATTTTTGAGTTTGTCCAAACGTTTGTAGACAAAATACTGGATTTCACCACCTTGGGAGTCATTAAGATTAAGAAATTACAACAGGGATGGAGAATACCTTAAATTAGGCAATATGGAAGTCTAGGCATTTACAGGGCTTATGACCTGTCATTGGCTGGTTAAAGTAGCCACTTTACACATTGTGTAACATTCACCATTTTGCCTATGTTTGAACATACATATTTCTTCAATTCTTCCATTTGTTGATTTTAGTGAAGTTAAAGAGCTGAAACCTTTATTGTTGTAAAGAGATTCATCTGACTGAATTATTGCACATACTAGGCAACGCCTTAAAGCAATTTTCCAATTTTTAAACTTCTTCTTGGACCAGTATGTCAAATAACTCAGTCAGATGAATCTCTTCACAACAATAAAGGTTTCAGCTCTTAAACTTCACTAAAATCAACAAATGGAAGAATTGAAGAAATTTGTATGTTTAAACATAGGCAAAATAGTGAATGTTACACAGTGTGTATAGTGGCCACTTAAACCAGCCAATGACAGGTCATAAGCCCTGTAAATGCCTAGACTTCCATATTTCCTTATTTGAGGTATTTTCCATCCCTGTTGTAATTTGTTAATCATTCTATCTATGTTTAAACTTTCCATATTAGAAGAAAAATTCAGTTAAAAACTCTGAAATCGAGTAGAGTTAAGTCCGTCTCGTTATGAAGTTGTTGACGGGTGTTCCTACCATGAGGACCTGAGTTTAATATCTGGCAAAGTGGACGTGAATAATTGATTATGTATTTGTTTAATCTGCATGTTTTATTGTTCCTGGACTGGCACCTAAAACGTAAGACTGATCACCTTACAATTATGTAACGTATGATCAAAATACTCAGGATTTGGTTTACTAATGCAAGCAATGGAACCAATTGCCTTCACACTTGCGAATCATCGACAGTCCCGTCCCTGTCAGTTCAGATCTCAACTAAAATCTCACTTCTTTCGTTTATCATACCATTTTTTTTATTTTTTATTTTTTGTTTTTTTTACAATATACGAGTATATAAGAGGTAAAACAGAGTATTCAAAAAAATAAAAGATAATTACAAAACAATGAAATACATAATATGAATAGTAAAAATAGTAAACAAAAAAATCCCACAAAGGCGTGGGCCTGTTCGTAGGTATACAAGAAAATGAAAATAAATTTTTGACAATAATAAATAGACAGTTATAATATTTTTGTGTAACATAATAAAGAGAAAATAAAATATTCTGTAAAAGATCACGTGGTATTTTTATTATAGTAATTAAAAAAGGAAATAAAAAATATTTGAAAAAACATTTAAATATTTCTTATTATTAAAGACAACAAAATATATCATAGAAAAAAAGAGTTCATATCTTTAGTGTGAATTCAGGTGAGTGCGTGTTTTTTAAAAGAAGGAAAATTTTGAAAGTTTGAAATCAATGAAATATTATCAGTTAAAAAACAATTAAACATTTTTGGGCCTATAAAATATGCATGTCTCTGTGCGAGCTTTGTTTTACAATGTGGTACTTCTAACACACGATTCCTCCCTTTGATTGCTTACACGTAGTATTGAGACAAATTATGTTTTAATTTTAGTGAATCAAATTTTTTAAGAAATGTGTGTAATGAAAGTGTTCGTATATGTAATTAAAATATCAAGATACGCTGCGATTGATGTACCAATGCAGTTCCCTATGCACCATTAGGTGCGAAAAGGGAATGACGATGATGATGAAATACAAAATAAACAAATACGTTTTTGTGCTCGCACTACTTACTTCATTAAATATTGTTTATTTTTACATGAAATTTAAAGAAAAAGCTCACAAAAGTTCTTTTTTATTAATAAATTATGAATTAGTAAAATTTTGATTGAAGAAACAGTCAAGTGTATCTTAGGCAAACAACGGCTTCCCAAGATAAATAGTAACGACAAACATCTTTGTATTATACTGGTTATCTTTCCCTCTAAACAAATAACTATTAGCTTAATAACTAGCTAGCTTATCTTTAGAAAGATGGACAGATAACCATGCTTTGTATTTATTTATTCTTAATCAAGAATACAAAAGAAAAAATCAAGATCAAATATATTTTATTTTTTTTATATTCAAAGAAATAACTTTGTGGTCAAACATTTGAATTAATGTTAGTAAATATTAGTTTTTAACATTTTCCTCACTAAGCATTAAAAAACTACACATGATCCGAACGGGGGGACCAAACGATTACAGCGCTTACCTGAATAAAGCGGGACGAGAATAAAAACTTGTATGTGATCGTGCAATAATTTATTCATGTTTTCACGAACACATATTTTACTCATTCGTGTATTTTATTATTTTTTGTTAATTTGCCGAATGCTAATGTACGTAAAGTGTAATGGACCTTTGTATTATTTACGTTCTTTTTTGTTTAAATATTAAACGATTTGAAAATTTAAAAACAAAAATAGGAAAATGCTTCTTTCTGTAATATTGACGATTGCACAAAATCTAGGGCAAATAGCTTTAATAACACTCAAGTTATCGAATAAAAATCAGTATATGGGGGATTCAAATCCCCCTCTTCAGTTCGGCTAGGTTAACCACCTACCGACTTTTCATATTTTTATCTTGTTGTTTTTTATTGTTTATGTTTTGTCTAAAAAAATTAAATGATTTTCTTTTATTATTTTTTATTTGTTTTATTTTTCCATACATTGAAATATAATTACAAAAATATACTTTAAAAAATACATCCTAAAATTAAGCTATGACATGAATTGGAAAAAATGCCCACAATGACTACAGCGTCTAAGCGTGGGCCATTCCTTTTTTAATTATTAAAAAGTTTATGGCACATATACATATATGGTATGACACGACCATGAAAAGAAAAGAAAAAGAAAAGAAAAGAAAAGAAAAGAAAAGAAAAGAAAAGAAAAAGAAAAGAAAAGAAAAGAAAAGAAAAGAAAAGAAAAGAAAAGAAAAGAAAAGAAAAGAAAAGAAAAGAAAAGAAAAGAAAAGAAAAGAAAAGAAAAGAAAAGAAAAGAAAAGAAAAGAAAAGAAAAGAAAAGAAAAGAAAAGAAAAGAAAAGAAAAGAAAAGAAAAGAAAAGAAAAGAAAAGAAAAGAAAAGAAAAGAAAAGAAAAGAAAAGAAAAGAAAAGAAAAGAAAAGAAAAGAAAAGAAAAGAAAAGAAAAGAAAAGAAAAGAAAAGAAAAGAAAAGAAAAGAAAAGAAAAGAAAAGAAAAGAAAAACCAAATATCAAATAGAACTTAACATACATCGGAAACCAGCGTACACAGATACTGTCATTGATAATTCATCCACCCATCCAATTTCTTCCAACATGCCGCCTTTCATTCGATGTTTCACCGATTGGTTAGTCTTCCTTGTCTAAACGTGATTTTATAATTGAACTAAACAGCACTAAACAAATCGCAATAAATAACGTTACACCACAAAATTGATTGATACGCTTTTAAACAGAAAATTTAAACGAAAATCGGTCAGTAAATTTTTATGTCCTCAAGGATACAGTAAATAATGTAAATACCTCAAATCGAATTTCAGTTGTACCAATAACAATGCAATGCGTACCGATCAAGGTAGCATGTGAAGCGCCTTTGAGGTATTATATTACAAAAATGGCGTTATGTAAGTTATCCATAATAATAATATATTGGAAAGACGTGACGTAGCTTTAATATTCACATTAAAGAACGCATGTGATGTTTGAATAATAATAATTTTTCAGAAATGGCCAATCATCTCATGAATTCAAATAACAATTTCGATAGGAATACAGGACTACAATTTTAATTTAAATAATAAAAAAGGACTTGGATTGAACAACATGGAAGTGTATCACATTAAAAACGCTCTAAAAAATAATATTCCCTTAAAAAATAATCAAATATCTTTTTAATTGACCACTTTTTTTATTTGAAAATTTACCAATCGTGTAACGTTTAACTACTAAACCACTCCCCTCCCTCACCCCCCCCCTAAATTTTGCGACGCATTGCTCAATGTTATTAACCTCATTTAAGTGCATGTTCGAACATGGTAGTGCTTGCATCCCCTTTGGCTCTGCATGTAATTAATGTATTTTTTTGAAAATAATACTCGTATGTTATTTGCACATTAGTGTAGTTAGTCTCCTGACAAAGAGATGGGTACATCTCAAAACTAATAGATATCAAAAGTCGGTAAAGTTAAATACTAATATTTACTCACATTGATTAAGATAAAATCAAATCGTGTTGCGTATCACAAGTGATAAAAAAAATAGATTTTGGTATAAAAGTGTAGAGGTTTTTTTTGTTAAGGTGCATTACAATGTGGAAAGGGCAGTTAAAGAGAACTTTGTCAATGAAAATATGTTGCACAATTTGTAAAACCATACATTATTTATTTAAATTTAAAAAAAAGGATGTTTATATTGATATTTTTACTAGAACGCCCGAACGATATTAATAACTTTTGTGTGACTGTAATGTCACACTAGTCGAAATACGATACTAGACTTGATATATCTCTCTTATTTTTTAAATAATAAAGTTTAATTTTTTGAAACCTTTAATGGACATTTTCACACTGGATTTGGAAAACATTTTTTTTTCTGGATTTAAATTCAGAAAATATTTATTCTTACTACGCGAAGAATGAACAAGACTCCAGTACAGCAATAAATCTGTGCAAGAGAGGGCACGAACATAGAACTCATAACAGGGACGACTGAGAGGCTGTTCTGTAGCCGATGGTGGAGTGAAACAGATTCAATCGGTTGATGACAGTGACAGGGGACGCACGCGCGTAATATAAGCGGAGTATTTATGATTTTGAATTTATTTTGCCATAACAGGGCAAAATTAAATATGTTTGTTTTTATTAATTATGAAAAAGGAATGATCAAACAGTATATTTCCATGTTGTTTTTTTCAAATATCTTTCAAATATTCCGTCTTTTGCTTGTGGTAACACGATGCAAAGAACGAATTTACCAGTTTTTAAAAATTAACATATCACAACAGAGATGAAGAACATTTTAAAGAAGGCAATATAGATGTCTAGGCATCTACAGGGCTTATGACCTGTCATTGGCTGGTTTAAGTGGCCACTTTACATATTGTGTAACATTCACCATTCTGCCCATATTTGAACATCTATATTCCTTCAATTTTTTCATTTGTTGATGTTTGTGAAGTTAAAGAGCTAAAACCTTTATTAAGAGATTCATCTTATCGAATTATATCATTATTTATTTTAGGAGTAAAAATTCATAAACATTTTCTTGTATACCCACGAACAGGCCATGCCTTTGTGGGATTTTTTTGTTTACCTTTTTTACTATTAATATGTTATTTATTGCTATGTTATTGTTCTTTATTTATTTTAATACTCTATTTTATCACTTTTGTTTATTGTAAAAAAACAAAAAAAACAATAATTCACCTACATACTAGGCAACGCCTGAATTTTTTTATTTTTTTTTCATTTTCTATACTTCTTCGTGGACCAGGTGGATTTATCAACAATATTTTGAGTTTGTCCAAATTTTCGTAGACAAGAATTGGATTCAACTCCTTGGGAGGCTGTTAACATTAACATATCACAACAGAGATGAAGAACATTTTAAAGAAGGGTATATAGAAAGTAATTAAGGCAATAAGACTTTAAGCAATAAGAGTTTTTTAAAAGATAATAGCCAAGGTAAAGTATGGCAACTTTTCCCAAACAAAATAAAGTAAATTGAAAAAAAAAAAGTCAATATAATGTTTTTCATTAAAAGGAGTATTCATCTCTTATAAAATGTCTGTCAAAATATATAAAACTTGGGATTATTTCGGGATTATTTGGGACGCGATATGAAGGGATGTATAATTTTCGTCTGTCAAAAGGTGGCGATGATGTCGATGTAAGTGATGATACAGTGTCAGCTACTCAGGATAGTAAACACGAATTGACGGCTAACGGAAAACTGTTTCCTGGGTTCCTGACACTCACAAATTTTACACGGTGTTCAAAAATAAGGAATATTATCAACATTATAATAAATACGGAAAAGTTAAGATAATTTTTATTGGTCACCCGATATATTGCATTTAAATTAAATACGAATTATTGTGAAAAAAAAAGTTGAGATAAGACAGCATTGAAATGCAGATAAGCACGTTCGCTTACCATGGTCGAGTCATTTTAGATACTGACAGGCAAAAGATGCTGAACGGCTTGACGGATGTGACGGGGCCGATATGTAATCCAAGCGTATTGGCTAATTCAAGTAATGTAAAATCGTTTTGTTATTTTGTGAGCGAATGGGTGTAAAAGTGGAAGAAACTGAATAAAGGCCTACCAAAAGTACTTAATCAGTTTAAGATAAATAAATAAAATAATATAAATAAGGTACTAGCGTCGGTTGTCTGAACTAAACCTCTGTCCGTCTGTGTTATTCTTGTCCCATAGAAGGAAAATGGCAAATTACAAATCTAAATTGTATACTAACTCAAGAGAACCGCCCGCCGACCATGCTCCAGGACCCGTTTCATCTACTCCAAGGTTTATGAGGTTGATAGGACGATTAGGATTTTCGCACATGATTGTTTTTACTGTAGGTATTAGGACTATTGGGGTTTTTGCAAGGGATCGGTGTTATGACGAGAGGTAGTTTGATAAGGATCATGTTAGCATCTGGGTTGGGAATTTGCTACTAGTATGTTGATAATTTAATGTACTTTTTTACTTTGATATACGTATTGTTTTTCTTCTGTTGCTTGAGTGCATGTTGTATAGGGCAAATTCTTCTTGTGTTTTCCATAAGTATTTGGGTTTTGCATTGTTGTTTGATTTGTTTGTATTACTGCGTTTTTCTTCCTTTCCGAAGCGGGATCTAGAGCATGCGGCTTTTGGTCTTAATTTGGAACTAACGCTTTTTTATTCCTTCATTGTCATACTGGGAAATAAGAAAAAGGTAATTGTTCTGACCATGTGTATTTAATTGATTCCAAATTGAAAAAGCTGCAGCAAAAGGTTCAATAAAAGTTTTCAGAGTTTCTTCGTTTTGTTAATTCCAGGGTTGGATTGTAAAGAAATATTAAATTTTCGTTTATTTTTTTTTATTGATAGTGAATATGTGAAACTGAAGAAAAAAAAAGAAAAAACTTTTTAACTTTTCGACTAGAACTTTTATATTTTTATCTTTTTTACCAGTTTTAGCTTAAGGGGCTCAAATCGTTGCAAAAACAAAAATGTCAAATGACTTAATAAAAGTTAGTACTGAAAAAAATACCATTTCCATTGCTTGTGCAAAACGGCAACACCAGATTAATCTTTGATTAAGAATAATAAAATTTTTAAAATAAATATACAAAAATTTGAAAAATCAAATATTTAAAAAATTAAAATACATTTAAAAAATTAAACAGTTTTGTATTTAAATAACAAAAAAATCGACTGATAATCTCAATTATAAAAACTTTAACTTCATTTAAATGAGAATTACAGATTCAAAAACAGAAAAAAAAATTAATGAAAAATAAAAATAGTTTTTTTAAGGCAGTATTAAATTTCAAACGTCTTCCAGCTGACTTCTTCTAATTTTTAAGGAGGATTTTTTAAAATTTATAAAAAAATAATTTTTTCAACAGTTAGTAGTCTTCTGAGGGAAGTTATTATAGCATCGTGGACCTATACACCTTGAGTGTATTAGGACAGAACGTCAACGTTTAAAGCAAAAGGGTTCTTTTGGAGCGTATTTTTATTAGAAAGGAGTTTATCTCGTTGATGCTTTTTAACATGGGCATTAAAAATAACTTCGAAAAAAAAAGCTTCGAGTACCCGTTTTGTTTATATTATAAAACGTTATCACTAAGATATACTGTCAGAAGCTAACCTCAATCTAATGTATAAATTATAAAATTAAGGTTTTGTGGTTCCCTGTAGATCGATAGGCAAACCTTAAGCCTTATAACCCAGCTGTATAATGTGTCTGGGATAATTCAAAATGTATCGATAATGTCGATATCGTTCATGATAGATTGCCGACATTCCTACCCCTACCGTGTTCCGTATAGGGGAAAATCACCCCCATCAACGGAATATTTATGTAGCCAAATACATCACGTCATATTGCGCTGGACTCTGTTTATTGTACCTTTGCTAATTTGAGGAATTAATTAATAAATTAATTTTTATTTTTTATTTTCTTTAACAAAATAAACTGATAAGAAAACTAACAAATATTTCAAATAATATTTTTATTTTCTCAAACTGAATGGTTTGAGAAGGTTGGAAGAAATTGCCTTAGTAAAATAATAATACGTTTATAAAATGTGTTTCTTTATATAGTATCAATTAAATGAACAAGTAATTATTAATTTCTAAAATAAAAAAAATAATCAATCACTATTTGACATTAAAATCTACTTATCCAGTCAAATAATTGGTTTCATCGCTCTCGCGACATCATCAGACTGGTATGACTTTTAAGAGATGTGGTCCCGTGGCTAGTGTCAATTAAGGTCGAAAGTTTAAAAAATGCCTAGATTAATTCGTTTCTGTGTACAAGTATTGTTCAAAATCGAAAATCTAATAAAGTTAGTTGACTTCATGACCAATCCAATGAATTTCATTATAATAAATAAACATATTTGGTAAATTATTCGCATGTTCAAATTTTACGCGTAATTGCAAACCATTTAATCATAACTCATTGTTATTAATTCAATACAACAATAATTATTATTATTCACCTCGCTTATACAGTAAATATGAAGTCCAAAGTTTTCAGAATTATTACGGAAATATTTGACGAATTCGTCATTATGTGCATGCGATGCTTCAATGTATATATTTATCATAAAACTGTCAAAATTAGACGCGAGTCTAAGGAATCACTAATATAAAACAATTATTTCACATTACCCAAAGTTGAATACATGACAGGCATGGCGGTTAAACAATACACCAGGAGACGAATGAATTTGAACTGGATTTGCCTTTTTAACGATGTTTACTTGAGAAACTGGATAACCATTTACAAAATAAACAAAAACGGACGCATTGATTCATGCGTAAGTAAGGTCCTTAAATTTAGTTCACCTATTTTAAGTCCTCAATACATTTTTTTTTCGTTCCGACTTGTTAGAAAATTCCGTGTTAAGTCGGGGCTTTTCTATACTTAACTCGATACGTTTTAAAATATTATGACACATCAATGTGCAAAATACATATGAAATATTTATACATGTCAAAATATACTATATAGATAAGTTATTTAATTGTTCTTGGTGTAGAAAAATTATGATAATGTAGGTGTCTAATTTTTTTATTCTTGATTTATTTCATAATTCAATTCGTTATTTAATTATAATTGTAAAAATGAAATCATCACCATCATTATGCCCTTTCCGCATCTAATGGTACATAGGGCACTGCATTGGTACACTAATCGCAGCGTATCTTGATAATTGTTTTTGTTACATGAATGTTAGATGATTAGTCTTACGCTTCAGGTATTAGTCCAGGGACCAATAAATATTCAAGTGTAAAAACACCCATTAAAGTCAATATTTCATATTAACTAAAAGAGTGGGAATTGGAAGTCTAGGCATTTAGCATGATTATTAATCGTTATTGGCTGGTTAAGTAGCCATTTTGTACACTTATAATTAAAATAAAATTTGATTGATTTATGTAGCGCCATTTTTTAAAAAAGGGCACATTACAATTACAATTGTACACTTAAACTTACATTCTAACGAAGCTTAAATGACATATTATATAATCAGATTTAAAATTTAGGATATGATAATCTCAGGAAGTGAGATTTTAGTTGAAATCTAAACTGACTGGACCTGTTGATGATTCGTAAGTTTGAAGGCAATCGGTTCCAGGCAGAGGGGCCGGCAACGGCAAAATCACGATCTCTGAATCTAGTGTATGAGGAGCGCCGGATTTCGACAAGTTTTCCTTCTGCCTGAATCGAAGGCTGACCTAAGAGTAGATTTTCTTTACATGTATTTTCTCTAAAAAAAGGTCCGATGGGTATCTTGGAGCCATTTCGTGAAGGTATTTAAATATTGTTCAGCAAAGTTTGTATTTTATTCACTCTGGGCTTATTTACCAGTGCGAATTTCGAAGATGTTGTGAGATGTGAGAATATTTTTTTACTCCCGTATTAAGCCTTGCTTCTGCATTGAAAACAGATTGCGACATTCACTATTTTGCCTATGATTAATCATCAATATTTTCTGAATAATTTTATTTGTTGACGTTTGTGAAGTTAAACAACCGAATTCTTCCATATTTCCTGAAAAATGTATTGCCTCACTGTTGCAATAGATTTCAATCTGGATAACTCCCAATGAAATCCATTTTTGTAAACAAACATTAGGACACTATGTTAGGAAATATGTTAATTTACCTAATTTATAAATACAGTTCCGAGTATATTGATATATTTAGTTAATTTATTTCATAAATAATACCAGAAAATCTATATAAAACTAGTGAATTAGACAATTAATACCGAGCGTCCTCTGGTTAGAATTGTCAACATATAACAACGCGCAGCCTGTTTTATGATAGATTTAAAAAATATTTTTACTAAAAGTAGTTCTATACTAATATAACAAGAACAAAAATAACACTTTAACTACTAAATGGTAAATTCGTTATATATTCTATAAAAGAGTTTAATAATAATTATTATATAAACAATTTCTTTGAGTTTGTCCAAATTTTTGTAGACAAGGACTGGATTCAACTCCCTGGGGAGCTGTTTATATTAACATTTTACAACAGAGATGAAGACGATTCAAGAGAAGGTAATATAGAAGTCCAGGCATCTACAGGGCTTATGACCTGTCAATGGCTAGTTTAAGTGGCCACTTCACACACTGTGCAGATGCCTGGACTACTGTATTACCTTCTCTTGAATGTTCTTCATCTCTGTTGTAAAATGTTAATTATTTTATAAATATAAAGTTAACATATTACAAGAGACATAAACAACATTTTACCGAAAGGAATATAGAAGTCTAGGCATCAACAAAGCTTATAACCTGTCATCGGCTGGTTTGAGTGGCCACTTTTATTTATATATTTTTTATATATATTTGGACCCCTGTATTTAGTAGCCTTACGTGTCATGTATAAGGCCCTAAGGTACTTGGAAAAAATTGTTTGTTTACGAGTCCAATCATCATTGTTGCAAAGTTCAAGAACAATGGCGCGTGATAACTAATTTTAACTACAGTATGGATATCTGTTAAGGATATTCCATCTTTCCTGCATTCTGCTTCAAGATTATGGCGTTGTAAACTGAAAAATTTACACTTAAATAACAGATGTTCAATATTCTGTGAAGAAATATCATCGCATGGACAATAGTCATAATTTCTTAATTTAAACCTATATAGATAATTTCTCATAGCTCCATGTCCGGTAAAAATTTGGGTCGTTTCGAAAGTACTTTGGTGATGGCGGAAGTTTGCTGCATCAGCCAGCGTTGAAAACAACTTTTTAGTGATTTTACCTGTAAAAGAAGCGCAGTAATGATCCTTCCAACGCTGATGCATATTTTGTTTTAAACAGCGTTTAGCAAAGCTAAGAGAAAATTCTGAGAATAAAGATGCCGTTTTTTTACAAGTTGCGGCTCTTGCTCGTTCATCCACTCTCTCATTGGCCACTTTACACCCTGTGTAACATTCACCATTCTGCTTATATTTGAACATTTAAATAGTCCTTCGACACATCCATATTTGGATGCTTGTGAAGTTAAAGAGCTAAAATTTTTTATTATTTTTTATTGTTGCGGGTGAAATTACGATATCATAATTATTATTTACGTTGGATTATAAATTTGTAATAAAATTTATTTAAAAAAAAGGGCTTTTTTGTCTAACTTTGTACTATTATGAACCAACTAAATAATAAGCAATTTATTGTTTTATTTATCCCAAATAAAAACATGATTGTTAACATGACATTATAAATCACGCTTTTTTTATATATGTAGAATAACAAAACACAGTATTTGTATAATTATAACTTATGTGACATGATTTCTTTGTACTTTATTGAAATTGTGTCTATTAATTTGCATAATTTATACACCCTTAACTCGGTTACAGATCCGCATTTCATACTTCACATTGTCCGCCGTCTGCTCGGCCAATATTGTTTTCTTCGTGTTGGAAAATTTCACCCCTCCAACCCCTGGGCTTTTCCGTGCTTAATCAAATTACAATTAAAACAAAGAACTCGGAATTCCCACCCCGACCCGAGGATTTCAGAATATAGAAAAGGCTCCGATGAAAATAGGGGTGTAATTATACCGTATAAGTCTGGGTGGTATGTACCCCTACCAAAGTGAATTACACCCTCCTTCAACAAGATATATTGGTCTATATACTTCAATTCCAAGCTCTTGTTTATCCAATAATGTCACTCGCATTTGAGTAATGCCTTCAACCTCTTAAAACTGTTTTTGAGATATGCCAATGAAACTGATTTATTGATAAAGTATTATGCAACAATTATCTCCTCGATATCTGGTTACTCTTTAAGATGCGGATCCTCTTATTAAATCAAATTCCTATCAATCCTTGAATTGTAAAGTTTTCAAATTACTAATTTATGGCACAACTTTTAAAGGTCTGTGGGAAGTTTTAAATTGATTAAGAGTTTTGAATTGTTTATTAACTTATCAATTCGCAGTCCGTTGATTAAACTCATAGATGAAAGATAAAGTTTAGACTCAATTTAAATTTTATTAAATTTTGAACGAAATAAACGTATAAATGTAACGTGAAAAACTATTGACACTTGATAGTCAATTAAGCTCCTTTAAGCTTTTCATTCCAATTCTGTGCCAATAAATTTCAATGCGATACATTTGTTGGTTTGACTGAAATGAGTACAATTATTTTAATTGACGAACTAATAAAATTAAATAAACACGTTACCACATCTATTTGTATTTAAAACATTATCCTTTATTTTATGTTTATTTTAATTGACATTGATCGTCTACAAAATGTAAGCAAGAAAAAAATGGAATCTGACTCTGGCCCTTTTAGACCACGTAAATTCGCGTATTTTCACCTGATATGTACAGAAAAATCATCGTTTTGTCATCGTAATAAAAAACAGAATTATCCATTGAAAGTTTTTACAACAAAAACACTTGTTATTTGAAATGATGTTTTTATTTTAATTTAATAATGGATAGATAATGATAGATTCGGGAATACATAATTAAAAACATGGAAGAAACAATATTTTTAATGATTACAAAGTTTGTTTTTTGTCTTCAAAGATATATAGAACGTTTATTACCTGAAATAAAACAGTGATTTGGCGTCGATAAAACAGCAAGTCAAGTATTAAGGTTTTTTGTTGATATTTCTTAATAAAACTCCATAGTTAATGATTATGATAAAATTATCAATAAACTTATCAATGAAACTTCTTGGTTAAGTTTTACTTTTTATTATTTTGACTAACGAGCGCTTTCGCCTAAGTAAGCATCTTCAAGACTGGTGAATTGTTTACAACATTTACAGTTTTTGTACTATTCTGAACATATTTTGGAAAATTATTAGTAATTTTCATTTCAAATTTATATTCAATTTCCCGTGGCACTGAACTTCCTTATAAGCGCATTTACCTACGCTACTTGAGATCCCAAACCCAACTTCTCTGAAAGTAGTAGTAAATCTGCCTTTTAAAATGTAGTTTTAAACTGCGTTATTCCAAAGTTATTCAATGATCTCTCACAAAAATAAAAACAATAATAAAATTTAACTAACAATGTCATACATATAAAACAAGGAATAAAAAAAAGATAAGATTACCAATGAGGAGAAAAACACAAAATCAAAACTCATTATATAAAGGATTGAAGCTGTACAATGAGTTACCTGAAGTAATCAAGAAGATAGAAAATATCGAAATATTTCAAATTAATTAAAAAAAATATGTTATTGAGAAATTTTGATAAAAAAATTGTAATGTTATTAAAAGTTTACACTCGTTCGTAAGGTGTTGTGAACTCACTTAATAAAGCATTAATAAATAACAAACTATCATTATTATGAAAGATCTTCAAATGAAAAAAAAGAACAGAAAAAAAATATTTTTACTGTGGAAATAAAAGAAGAGTGATAATTATCACTCATCCTTTATTTCTATAATAAATAACAACAAACTTCCATCAAGAGTTTTCACTTAAAAACTTAAATGTTAAAGAAATTTCTTATGAATACTTTGTAGTGCCTGTTAGTAAATAAATTTGTATAACAAAAATAAAATAATGTAAAATAAAAAAAATTGTGTCCCACTGAAAATTTTCTCGACTTAGTGGGTAAATATCAAAAAACCGCTGTTCTGCAGCACTGAAACTAAAAAAAAAAAAATGAAATATTTAATTGCCCCTGGACTGAAATTGGAGCAAAAGACTTTTCACCTCACCTTTCTGTCACTAATAATCGAGATATACTGCATTTCAACTTTTTTTTGTTCAAATCAAATCGGGTTGTGGTCCCGTGGCTAGTCTTGCGGACTCATGAATCAGAGGTCCGAGGTTCAAACCCCACTCTACCCCAACTTTATTTCCATTTTCTATTAGTGAATTATTTACAACTCGTTAAAAATTCCCACCAAAATTTAGTTATTTGGGTAAATTATAAAAAAACTTATTTAAAAAAAAAATTTTAACGAAAAAATTGTCAACAAAAAAGAGAAAGAGACTCATATTTCAAAAGACGTGCATCTCAAAAAAGGTGTTTATTCTTTTGAATATAGCATTAGTCAGTAGGTAGTCAGTAGTACTATAATTTACATTTAAAAATCATATAAACCTTCAAATTAAGTATAGATCACAACGCTACCGAATACAAAAAGAAACCGGAAATCACGACTCATTGACAATGGACTTCAAATCTACAATGACTAGCCTTACAATATTCAAACAGCAACTACATAGAAATTCAAAAATGAACAAAAAAAATATGATAAAATCTGACAAACTTAGCTCATGAAGTAAAATTATAAACCGTACGGTTTTCTAAACACTTTGAGTACCGGCCGAATACACATAGAATTTACCCTGTGCCCGGCCCATTACTGTGAAATTTCATGCTTTTTGAAGGGTTTCTTAAAAGTGGTAAAATTATAAAAATACTGGATCAATTGAAACTTCTTATATTTATTTCAAAAAGTTTATCAAGTCATTTTTATTTATTAGTTTTGCCAACATTGGCATTTGTGGAAAACCGTATTGCGATGTTCGCACATATACAGGTTCTCACTCCTTTTTTGTGCTTTGTAACCCGGAGCCGTGTAAACACGGAATTATAATAACTACGCGTGGTGTTCCGGTCCCGTGTTTTTACGAAGTTTACCAGCAGCAAAAAAAAATACTTATAAAAGTCATCAGATGTCAATAAAATGCACTGCTGGTAAACCACGTAAAAACACGGGACCGGGACACAACGCGTGATTCTATAATCACGTGTTTACACGGCTCCGGGACACAAAGTGTTAAGTAATAAATATAAAAAATATTTATGAAGGTTTTATCATCTCCTGTAGAGTAATCATTTAGTGACATTTTATCATTTGTATTCAAATTATAGCGACCAAATATATATGTCCAGGTTAATAAATAGGGGTCTGTGGTTGTATTTGAAAACAAAGAGGACACCAGCCTTATTAATATGTAATAATAGCTATGAATGTTGAATGAACTGGAATATTTGCGTTGAATTTTGCATAAAGGGTAAAATAATGTTAACGTTCTACATATTCATTAGGAGAAATGTTTCATAATTAATGATCACTGAAGAGTTTTATTGGTAAATATTAAGTGCTAGGGATGTGTGACGTATAAACTATGGAAATAGGGGAGAAATATTTCATCAAACTTACTGTTCATAATTTGTTAAAAAGGATTTATTTACTTGTGAATATACTACAATAAAAGACACATTGATTTGATGGCTACTTTCAGGTTGAATGCAAATGCAGAAAGAGGAAGACCTTAAAGTGCAGTGGTTGACGCATTTGCCTATCGTGCTTGAAATCTCAGATTCGATTCCTGGTAGATTGGACATGAAATATTGATCTTGAAGGTGGTTCAATAATATATTTTATTTCATTTTTCGTAGACTGTCATCTGAAACGTTATTTTGATCACCTTACTTTCCGTGTAACAAAGGTGATCCGGATACGCTGCAACTAAAGTACCTTATATTGTGGGTCTTTTTTTAATTTTTTTTTTAAAACATACATTTTTAGATATATGTGGCTTGGATCTAAAAGGGACAATGCCGTAAATCATTTTTAAATATGTAATTTTTCAGCCATTTAGAAACGTCTGTCGTCATAAACTGTTTTACTTGTTTCATAACGAATATTAAATAAACACGTTACCACGTCTATTTGTATTTAAAACATTATCCTTTATTTTATGTTTATTTTAATTGACATTGATCGTCTACAAAATGTAAGCAAGAAAAAAATGGAATCTGACTCTGGCCCTTTTAGACCACGTAAATTCGCGTATTTTCACCTGATATGTACAGAAAAATCATCGTTTTGTCATCGTAATAAAAAACAGAATTATCCATTGAAAGTTTTTACAACAAAAACACTTGTTATTTGAAATGATGTTTTTATTTTAATTTAATAATGGATAGATTATGATAGATTCGGGAATACATAATTAAAAACATGAAAGAAACAATATTTTTAATGATCACAAAAATCGCTTAAGATTACCTTTATCATTTATCCTTTACCTTGGCGTTATTTATTGTCTCGTATTCTTTACACGGCCACCGTATTTCTTCAACCCTTAAACCACTTACCCCTGTGATCTCTCGCATCAACGCGCCTTGAAAACCGTCGATACAAAACACCCTCTTAACGAAGATAAACAGCGAATGGCTCCTTCCTATACAACATACAGCCTGCTTGGAAAAATAAAACCTAAACCAATCTATCGACCCCTAACGGTCAGTCTTGTAATAATAATTTTACGAGACCCCATTAAATTTCACAGTGAGTGAGTTTCCTACCTCCTTCCTCTTCCTATCTCCCCTTTCCAACCCCTTTCGATAAAAGGCTTCGACGCTAAAATGCCTTAACAGTAGTTCGGTGATATGAAATATCTCCATCTGAATATGGGATGATTCAATCAACTGCTACAAATCAGACCAAATTTATAAAATAATTAATTATGAGTTACACAAATTTTATTAATTAAATCACCGGCTTGTTCTGGGCTTTTAAAAAATAATTTGCTCAAAGGGGAAGATAAAAATGGTTTTTTGGAGTTAGTTAAATTATTTTATTTAAGTGAAACAAGAAATATATATTTTTTATGTTTAACCCATAGTATTGTGCGAATTAATGGAATAAAATTTCTTGTAATCATGAAATACGTTTTTTTATTAATATTTTTAATTACAAGTGGGTGACGTCCAATCATAAACCATTTTATATTTAATATAACGTATGTCCTATTTTTGCTTTTATAACAGCCTAAACACGTTTTGGCATGGAATCAATTAATCTTTGGCAATTTTATTTTATTTTGTCATCTCGAAACCACAGCTGAAAAACAGCTTCTATTTTCTTTATCTTGGTGGTGCAGTCCAATTTTTGTATTTTTGATTTACAAATCACCAACAAATTTCGAATTGGGTTAAGGTCAGATGAATTTTCAGGCCAGTTGAAAAGAGTCTTCTTTTTTTCATTGAAATACTCGAGCATAAACTTCGATACGTGACAAGGAGCTGATCCCTGTTGAAATACAGCCCCACCATTAGGACAACATTTATTTAGTTCTATACTCAAGTGCCTCTCCAATATGGCTTTTTACTTTAGGTTATTAATCATTTCTTCTATTGGTATCAATAATCCGGTCCACATATACAAAAAGCAGTACCAAAACATCTTCTTCACGGGATATTTCACCGTTTGGTCAATATGAGCCAAAGTATGTTTATATCCCTGTTTTTTATTTTAAAAAATATGCAATATCCCTGCAAGAGAAAGTGGGTCTCATCTGAAAACAGCACTTTCCTCCAGTCAATCGTATGTGCCATCAGAAGTTGTTTCTTTTGTGGTCGCATTGCTTTTCTTCCTGATTCAATAAGTCTTTTTTGTACTGTTGAGCCATGTATTATCACTCCAGTGGCTACCAAATGTCGTTGAAGTTCATAACTTGTTTTTCGGGGTTAAATTTGCTATTTCTGATTTAAGATATTTCATCTCGGACATTAGTTTTGCGGTTCTTTTTACATTTCCCAATTTTCTTTGCTTCAACTGACCTTGTTTCTCTTTTCTGCTTAACAATCTTGCTGACTGCTCCCTGACTCTCAAAACATTTATTTGCAATCTCCTTCTGAGTTATTGATGTGTGTTCACTTAAGGTTATAATCTTTTCCCTTTTTCTCAGCGTGATATTCATGATTTAAACCGACTCAAAAACACTATTTAGTATGCAAACAATTTATAAAATTAGTATTTCATTAAAAACATGCAAAAAAACGCCAAATAGTACACCAACAAACACCAATAGCTCCCGAAGGATTAATGAACTGTTTGTCATATTTTTTGGCGCTTAACAATTTTCAAATGGACACATTAGTGTTGCTATATGTAAAAAATGACAGATATTACTTTTTTTTTATTAATTTGCAAAATATTGTATAATAAAAACAGTGATTAATTTTAAAATACGTTTGGACTATTATAAACACAAAATGTGTTTTTGCAACAACAATATTTTTTTCAGGCATATTTTATTTGGGTATTTATAGATTATTTTTTTTATAAAACAAGCATATTATGTTTCTGTTATTGATGGAAAAATGCAGACGTAATTTTGTCGAACTTTTATGGTTTACATAAATTATGGCAATGAAAACAAAATTCAGTGTTATAAATTTACAAAATATACGTATTGATCAACGCTCTGCCAGTAGAAGAGCAAAACTGTGAGAGCGTAGTAATGTTTCGAAAACAACTTTAAATTTTCTGTTCTCTAAACCATATAAATTAAGTGTCAACATTAAATCTGTTCGTTTTTTTCTAAATTTAAAAATAAGAATATTTTTTTTTTTAAAGTAAATGTTAAATTGGAAAGAAAATATTGTGTTTCACAATTTATTGTGTTTGCTTTTACATTACACATGTTATTATATTAGATTATATGCCTTTAAAAATTAATAAAATTGACACAGCTGCTCGCGATATTTGCACTGTACACGGTGAAGATGCTACAAATTATTAAATAATTTTGTCTAGATTTACCTGAAGCGCTTGCAAATCAATGCACCCGCTTTATTTTTAATCTCAAAAAATATAACCATGTATCGCCTTTTCGCTCCGAACTCAAGTGACTTTTTTTATCAGCGCATAAACTTTCAATCTCTATTACTTCAGTATACTCGTAATATTCGTCACAATCCTTGCGCTCAAAAATATTTTGCTGAGAGTTACGTTTACCTTTTTGATCGTGGTCTTTTGCTTCGCTCTTCTCAGGAGAGAACACTTTCCATTCCTTGACATAGCACATCATTTTTTAGCTATTTCTTTTCCGTCCAGCTGCTAGACTTTGGAATGAGCTACCTCTTCATACAAAAGATACACTTTCTCTAGAGAATGGTAAGAAGAGAACATTTCATAAAAGTGGCTAGCCACTTTTATGAAACGCCTGAAACATTATTATAATAAATCCCCAGAATCCTTACTATCCTGAATTTTACTGCTTTTTTTTTATTTTCCTTAAATATGTATTTTTATCTCTTTTTTTCTTTCCTTGGTGCCTCTTTTTCCTCTCACCTTTCAAACAGACTCTTATTCCTCATCAGATCTCACATTCCTTATCATTTAACATGTATAACATAATGTCCTTTTTTTATTTTTTTAAAGTTAAAATGTGCAAGCTTTATCTCCTTATTAAAAAAAACAGCTGTTATTAAATTTTTTTCATGTGTTTTAAATTTTTTATGTATGTACCTATCTTATGGTATATCTTGATGTTTTTTTTAGTACAAAATTTTGAACTATCTCTTTTTTTAGACCAATCTGTTTTTTGGTTGGCTGGAAGATATTGCTTTGTACTTGAAGTTTAAAATAAAAAATAATAATTTGTGTAAAAATGATATTTGAAGCACTAACTTTGTGGTTATTTATTATAATAAAACAACTTTGTTTTTAACCACAATTTTTTTTTATATTTTTTTTCCACCTACCGGTTTCAAAGCAAACAAGCTTTTTTATCAAGGTTTATGTAACTGATTATGTAAACCTTGTCAAAAAATCTTGTTTGCTTTGAAACCGGTCGGTGGAAAAAAAAAAAAAAAATAGCGGTTAAAAACAAAGTTGTTTTATTTATTTTATTAAAATAATTATTTGTTTTTAAATGATGAAGGTATTTTTCCTAGCATTATTCCCTCAATTAAACGCGAACAAAAAAGGTATCGAAAATATTTATTTTCTTCTGCATGACATTTCATTTTGAAGGCTAGTAATCAAATAAAATAATACATGTAACGTAAAAGCAAACGAAATATCTCGTATATCAAAAAAAAATAATTGAATGACGGTTTGACTATAACCATTTTATTTTACATTATGTGCTTATTTTTACATTTGAAAAATACGGACGCTACTTACGTAAGTACGTAAAAATAAGCATGTAAAAAAGAAATAAATTGTTTTCGTTCAAAGTTGAACTTAAAATTATTTTTAAGCAAATTAAATTAAAAACCGTATGGAATCACATCTGTAAAGTGTTTTTGATTAATATTACTCAAATGGCAATATGTAACGTATCTTGAATAGTTGAATAAAATGTATTCTGAGAACCCACCTGAAAAAACGACGATTTTTTTTTCTGTTTCGGTATGTGCTCGTATTTGTTTTTTTGACAAATATTTTATTTGAATTCAAGTTCGGATTAGAAATTTATTTCATATTTATGTCTGTTCCTATGAAATGGGTTTGAAATGTAAAAACGGACACAGCAACCTCATATAACAAGTGATTTGAGTGAGCGAGAATCAATTTTTAAGCAAAAAATAAAATTTTTGGTTAAAAAAAACAGTGGTATTAAATGTATACATATATATAATGTTACAGAAAATGGCAGCTTTCAAAAATAACTAGGAGTGAGGTAAGGAGTAGTAACGACTCCACCTCGAACAGTATGAAGGCTGTCTAGAGATTGGATATTTACTCAGTGAAAACCAAATACATAACACCTATTCTCCTCTACGGATGCGAATCGTGGCACCTCTCTATGACCTTAAACAGCAAAATACTGAGTTTCGAGAATATCTTAGGTGTGCGGTGGTTTGACTTTATGAGTAACGAAGTAATAAGAGAACGGACGTAGCAAACTCCGGTAACAACTGTCGTCAAGCGAAGGCGAAACGATTGGCTAGGTTATAATATACTGCTGATGCCTCCTGATAGCCTTAACTACGCTAGCTTACTTAACAAAACATCAGGTTCTCGACGTCTTGAACGTCCATTGTTTTTTGTCGGCAGTTTATGATAGAATTTCGGGACGAGAGCCTGACTTGGAAGGACGCAAAGAACTTGGCAGCCGATAGAGATGCTAAGGCTCTTTGTGGATACCATATGCTCCAAGTAGGAAGCGGACATGAAATGATGATGATGATGATAAAATATTTGGTTAAATTAATATATTTACATAATTTAAAGTCGACGTTGACTAAAAATGTTAAGAAACGTAATTCGTTATTGATAGGTAGGTATCGTCATAATAAGTCAAAAAAAAAACTAAAAACTTTAAGCATATATATTTTTTTTAAATTTCAAACTATTTTCATGAATGTTTTTTTGCCTTAATATATTATTGTACTTGAAAAATTATAATAATTAATTGGTAGCCTTAGCGTGTAATGTAATATGGAAAATTCACTGATCCATTCGCAAAAAGTATAATTTTGTAAACTAAGAAACTATGTAATTGTACTGTATGTTTTCTGAATAAAAGACAATTTAAAAAACATAATAATAAAAAAAAAGAGATCGCTAGTGATATAATAACCTTATCGCATAATATTAAATTTAGAGACTTTACTTTACATAAAATTACCCGTGGGAAAATAAATAATGATGTCATCGTGATGGTATAGTTATTCATAAATCGTTGTATAAAGAAATTAAACAAGGAAAATATTTAAAGCACATTTCGTCAATTTGTTCACGGCCCTTAGCATGAACAATTTTGCAAGAACACCACCATAATAAAATTCAATTTGTTCCTCCCAGACGTATAAGTATGTGTGTGTTTTGTAAGCACCAAAGTTTTCTTATTTTAAGTTTGTAATTACATTAATACGCTGTTCTGGAGTTTGGCTGGGAGCATTTTACGCTGAGAATTACATATTTAAGGAGTACTCTCACGACCCTCTACTCGCAATGGCCAGATCCTAGCTGGCTTCTTGTAATGCTTCGTTAATTTACTATTTCTGGAGTCCTCTTCTAAATGACTCCATTAATTTCCAGCCTTACTCCGAGTTATTTTAGAGGTCGATTCGGAAAGGTCACGAGGGGTGAGAAAATGACAGAAATATCCGAAAATAGAAACTTTCATTGAAACGGAAATACGTCCTTATTAAACAGGAAACGTGCAAACTCATTTATTTAAAATTTGTACGATATTTTTTACTTTTCTTCAGAACATCTTTAACTTTTATCTATAATATGTTTCATAACGGATATTAGGATAAAATTTATTCATATTAAGGATAGTCAAATAGAGTTGAAAAATTTCGCTTAAAAGTGTAATACTTTATATTTATATCTCAATAAATGTGACTAAGATTTCAAGGCTTTAATCACGCACGAAAGGTTTCTTGTTTGATTCCTGGTGAGAACACAACAATTAAAATGCGTTTTTTTTTAAGCCAGGGTGTTCTATGCCGTATTTCATTATTGCGCTTTCTGACCTATTGTGGTCCAAAAAAAATTATTAAAAGTACAAAAAATAACTAAAAAAATTGTTGTTAGTTTGTTTTTATTTATACTATCTTATTGGAGACGAAGAAATAAAACGCAAATAGCCTGTCTTAGACTTTATTTAGTTCTTTTCTACTATTATTTAAACACGCTTTTTATTAATGAGTTAGTAACGAATATTTTCGTGAGCTAATAGTTTAAAGACATATATGTTCTAATAATCTAACTCTTTTGAGTGAAAGCAAAAATTGATCGTATCAACAATTGGAAGTGTACCTCATTTATAATTTCAATAAAAATAATTCCATTTCCTAATTTAATCGGATTGTGGTCCTGCGCTTAGTGTCGCAGACACGCGGATCACAGGTCTGAGGTTCAAACCCCACTCTCCTACACCTTAATTCTCATTTATTAAGTTATTTACAACTCTTTGAAAATGGCCCCAAAAATTGTATTTTTTAAAAATATTCTCACGAACCCAAGATTTTTTAGTTTAAAAAAATAAAAACTAAAACAAGTCAATAAATACTAAAATTCGTATAAATATTTGTACTTTAAAGAATTAACCACGAGAATCACATTAAAAAATTATTTAAAAAACAAAATTTTGTGATTTAATATAACATAACCTTTAAACCAAAAGGAATAAGTTCAATCGATAACGAACTTTCAATGCTAAATAAATATTATTTTGATAAAAAAAAGTGCCCACTGTCATCTTTAAGATGAAACTGGCTATTTTTTATACTTTTTAATAATGATTATGTTTTAGTTTAAAAAATTAAAAACTATAAAACAAGTCAATACATACTATAATTCGTATAATTATTTGTACCTTAAAGAATAAACCACGGGATTCACATAAAAAAAAATATTTAAAAAACAAGTTTTGTAATTTAATGTGATAAAAATAACTTTTAAACCGAAAGGAATAAGTTCAATCGATAAGGAACTTTCAATGCAAAATAAATATTATTTTAATAGGAAAAGTGCCCATTCTCATCTTTTTTAAGTTAATACAAATACAAAATAAATGCCTTACTTCCTGAAATGACTGTATTTGGTTCATCTACTCGTAAGACTCAGGTATTTGTTACAGGTTGTGCGAATACGATTGTTTTTATCGAGTAATAAAGGGGTTGGCAGAATCCTGTTTCACATTTCCTTAATAGTATCTTATCTCTCCATTCACAATCTCAGCTGTCGTTTTCTCCGCAATAATTCAATCGATTAACCCGATTTCTCCATAAAGCCCTAATTATATTGTTAGGAAGTATCCCTTCTTTTGCCATAAGAAAAAACCCACAGGTCATCAGTGTAAATTCCCGTTAATGCTCTGAGCTACATTTTACCTTTCCGGCTTTTCACCCTTATCCACAAAAACAACCCCGAGTTTGGACCAACTATCCGAAACCCTTCAGTGGGCAAAACTAGCTAAACTATGACCTCATCCCCACCCTAGCGCTGGAATTGAAGGAAATCTAAGTTTTTCTTAGCGCTGTACCTAGTTTTGAAAAGATTTTTTATTTCATCGGTGTACCTAGTTTGAAGAAGATTTTTCTTCTTAACGGTAAACCTAGATTAAAAAAAATATTTTTTTGCTAAAAACATAAATTCTATCGTGATTGAGATATTTTAATGTATACCCCCCTTCAACTAGTCGTAGATACGTAAGCAAAAAAAAAAAAAAAAAATCAGTTGTACAGCAGAAGTTGAACATCGGACCCCTGATCTAACAGACTATCACAGGACCGCAACTCAACTCATTGTTATTAAAATCAAGAGATAAATTATTAATGAAATAAAAATTTTGAAACATGGGCAGAATCGTGAATGTTACGAAGTGTAAAAACTGGCCATTTAAATCAGCCAATGACAGATTACTTGCCTTACAAACGCCTAGATTTCCATATTTTATTTTTTAAACTTTTTGTGCATAATGTTAATTATACATTGGCGGGCTTATTGCCAAGTGGAAATTTCTTCCGACCAACCATATTCTCGTTTCGAATATGTTTTCCAATTTTTTCAATTATTTGGAGTTCCTTACCATTTACATATCGTGAGCACACAGCAAAAAACTGCCAAGACGAATTTGGCAAATTTGAGTTTTTTAAAGTTTTGGTGCTGAATGGTATCTTTTAATGAAAAAATAAGTAACTCCACTTAAATCTCGTTTTTTTACAAAATCGGTAATAATTGTGTATTGATAGAATCAGTTTATGAATCCTGCGTTTAATTTTACAAAAATACATATTTAATAGAATATAGATACATCAATATTTAATAAAAAAGAGAAAAAAGTATTTCGTTACAACAAAACAATACAGCAAACATGGCAGTTTCATATAAAGAATATGTGTAATATTATAATATTTTCATAAAATTAAAACAATGTTTAATAAAAAAAATAGAATTTAGCCAAATCTAATCACTCCCATACTAACAATATATATTGATAATGCTTTTTACCATATGAAGCAAAATTAACTCGAATTCGAAAGTGTACTAAATAACAAAACTATGTGTCATAAATGCAATATATGAAAACAGTTTTTAATGCAAGTTTTTTTTATGTATTAAAAATAATATTGGTAATTAAGCTTCCGCAATTTATAATAAAAGTCAATTTCATATTTATGTACATATAATATATACGCATACAATCCGAAATAAAACATATTTATAGGTTTAAATGAAATGACATTTTGTGAATTTAAAGGTTTCTATTTAAATTTAATAAAAGTTTTTAGCTTAACATTTTAAATGTTATTCGGTAAAATAATATTCTTATAAAACGCATTCAATTACAATTAAAAAGACGTCTTAAAAAAATTTTTTTTTTTTGTTTCTTAACTGACAAAAATTGAGCAGCGGAGAAAAACTTTCCTTTGTTTTTTTTCATAACATAATATTTAAAAGAATAAGTTAAATTGGAGGCCAAAAAAATATTTTATCTACTTAAATTGATAGCTTAAAAAAACTATAGAGTAAAAAACGAGAGGGAGAAAAAACCCAAAATGTCCCCCTTTAATACTTACTTGGATATTAAACACTTATATTATATACGTGTGGTTTATGTTTATGTTTGGATAATCTAAAGTTTTAAATTTATTGCTCAGTGTTTGTTTTTATATTTTTTAAATTCGTGGAATCCCACAAAGTGAAAGTTTTGTTTGAATTAATTTAAAGCCCGACTTACCACCTTTTTTTTCCATTGCAAAAATCAAATTTTAAAATATTATTTATTTTCACATTTATATTGTATTTTTTTCTGAAACATGTTTCCTTAAAGCACTAAAGTAAATTACGTGCAAGTTCTAATAAAGGGCCGAACCAGACGGAGTGTACTTAAGGATAAAAATATATACGAAGACGTGTATTGTAGGCAGGACGTGTATGGAAGGAAATCTGCTGGCATCCTAACAAAGGCAGTACTTTAAGGATTATCCCACAAAGGAGAGCCTTCCCTTTAACTTTAGCCATGACCCTTTTTAACGGCCGCGACAAACATTTTAATCAACCTCGAGAACGAGTGAATTAAGCCAAGCTTAAATGCACCCTTTGAAAATTATGTAGCGAAAACTTTAAAACTCTAAAAAATATTTATGCCTTTAAAATCGGACAAGTAATTTCTTAGTATTTTCTCTGAAAGCAATTTTAACTTTTAATTTTGTAATTTTTTTTAATGTTTTATTTTGCACATGTTGTGTTCTATCTCCATACGGATGAAAAATACAGTTCTGCATATGAAATAGAACTAGCCTGGATGAGTGTTTTTGACTCCATAGTTTTACTTAATTCTGACCTTTCTCTTGACGCTCAAATTGGTATAACGATAAGTTCATGCTTTTACCAGCTGTATACCAGACTTATTTTTGAAATCTATAAATTCAGTCATATCACTCCACTACTTTGGGAATTGCACTGGCTACTAGGAAACTGGATGGCTGAAAACAGACTAACATTAAACCCATCAAAAACTGAACAACTGTGGGTGGCTTCAGCCAGACGACAGAATTTGATCCAGGATACGGCTCTACCCAATGTAGGGAGTACCGCTTTACCCACCGTTAAACTAATGGGAGTTTTACTCAATTCTGACTTATCTCTTGACGCTCAAATTAGTAGAACGATAAGTTCATGCTACTACCAGCTAAGACAAATTAAATGCATACGCGAAAATTTGCCGGTTGATGCCGCCCGTCAATTAATAAATGCGTTTGTAGTGTCTAGAGTCGATTATTGTAATTGCATCTATGCAGGTCTACCACTGAACAAAATGACTCGCCTACAATCTGTATTTAATGCTGCAGCGATACTTATTTTAGGAATCTCAAAGTTCAGTCATATCACTTCACTACTTTGGGAATTACACTGGATACGTTTTCCACAGAGGGTCGAATACAAACTCTGTTGACTTCTGTATAAATAACTGCACAACTCGGCTCCGGAATATCTAAGGGAACTATGCATTCCAGATAAACTAGCTGACAGGCGTCTCACGCTTAGATCAGCTACGTCAACGGCGAAAGGAAAAGATATTATACCTCTACGCAAACAGCGCACTAAATTTAGTGAACGCGCTTTTGCGGTCGCAAGCTCTTCGGCATGGAATAATCTCCCAGCAGAGGTGCGAGGCTGTGAAAGCGAAGTGATGTTTCAGAAAAAACTTTCACTTCTTTTCTAAATAATTTGAATAAATCCATAGTTTGTGACAGCAAAATAAATTGTTTTAATTAAATTACAAATTTAAAGACTTCGATTAAATTTATCTAACTATAGAATCACTATGTAAAGCGCCTTTTAAGTTTTTTATTACGAAAATGGCGTTAACCATTATAATAATAATCACTAGCTAGCAGCATCTTGAATAATTAATTCGAGTGGAGATTAGTCGTAAAGCGTTATTAATTGTGAAGTGGTTCGTGCATTCGTCTACAATTCTTGAGATCTTGGATTCGATTCCTGTCAAAGCGGAAGAGAAATATTGATTTCAAAGGCAATCTAGCCTACAATATTTTATTGTCCATGGACTGGTGCTTGAAGTATGCCAATTATTAACCTGCTTTCATGCTACAGATGATCAAAGAACTCACTTAGAATGTTGAAAAAATTATTACCCATTAATACTAAATGCACCCCTGTACAAGCATTACTACTACCCATTCTAGATTACGCTGATGTTTCCATGACTGACTTAAGCTGTGAACTTAAATGACTTCAGAATAAAAGCATAAGATACATTTTTGGTCTCAGGAAATATGACCACATTTCTGATTATCGTTAGCAACCGAAATGGCTCAAAATTAGACAGCGGAGAGACTATCACTCCCTCTCACTTCTGTTCAATGTATTTCATAGTTCTAACGCTCCA